>NC_133932.1:58012685-58319085 GCF_031877795.1 Strix aluco
TAAATGACAGAGAAGTAGTTTCTTACTGAATCACACTGAAGATACTTTAATTAATTTGGAAATGCACTCGAATACAGTTAAGTGTTAAAAACAATCATTGCTCAATTTATGTTTTAACAGGAACATATATTTATTAAAAAACAAAATTTTTTTTTTTCCTAAATAATGGACAGGGGATGAAAAAGAGAAAAGAAACAACAACTTTTAGTATATTTAGAAGACAGTTATTAGTTCTTTAATCACATACCCTGATAACACTTTATTGATAACATTGTCACAAATAATGATAGTTTCTTTTAAAATGTTGTTTCAGATCAGAATTAGGGATGTGTGGATGCCTTTCCATACCATAGAACGTTTTCACTTCAGTCTCATATACTTATGTCCAGAACTGACTAATGCTAATTTTGAGATAGCTACAGAAATCCTGTATTATTTAGCCTTTACAGACCATTTAAATGCCCTCATGCCTTTATTCTATATCAATATGTTAATTGTATAGGAAAATAAAAAATTTGATTTAAAGATGAGGAACATAATCATTACCAAATTTTGCACTCAGTCAGAAAGACATAATGCTGTATCTAAATACAGAATTAATTCTATATTCTCCACCAGAGTTTTGTCAAATGAAAAACTGTAAACTCAAAAGTATGGTAGCCTTTGAAGAATTTGATTCCAGTCATACACGAATCCAAAGGGTTCTAACATCCAAATGTGTCTGGGTTCACTGTTATAAACCAAGAAATTATGAAAAATGAGGACATATTCTGAAGTTTTATTTAATTTCATTATTCCCTCTGTCACAAAGTGCAATGTGTAATGCCCAGTCTAGCACCATAAGATAAATAAGTACCATTTACAAACCTTGAATCTAGGAAACAAAGTGAAGAAAAGTTAAAACAAGGATAAATCACCACAAAATCTTAAAAAAAAATTATTTGCATTCTGGGAAATGAAGTAGTAGGGAAAAAAAGTTACATGTGATTTATACAAAACTTCATAAAGTTTTAGTCTTCTAGAGATCAGGGAACATAGCTACCCGGGATCAACCAAATGAGCTAATTATTTATTTCTTGAAATTCTTCTATTCTGCTTCAATTATTTTTGTGCCCCTCAAAGCTAACAAGGAATTTTCTCTTGGTTCAGCAGAAGGATCTTACGTGGACATGGTTCCTGGTGGAAAAACTTGCTGTAGCCTTCACAAAAATAGAGAAAACATACTCTAATCAAGAAAGGGGAGCGTAAGAAGTTGCTTGGCTTAATTGTTAAATATGGTTCCTTAGAAAATTACTTTGAAAAGGCTATGAGGAATTATGGGAGATGGCCCAGGTAAAACAGAAAGAGATAAAGGAAACTCTATAAAGAACACATCAAAGAACTAGGGAAGAAATGGACCAAACTATCACAGAATATGTTGCAAAAAAATCTAATATAAATATTCCCTTGATAAATTGCCAAACACTACACATTGTTGTGTCTATTTATTCTAAAATAGATTAATAAATGTTCATTCTGTGTTCTGTGATGAAAGCTTTGGGAACATTATCTCTTTTTTGAGTGCATATTTCTGTTTGTACAAATGGACTTTTCCCAAAGCTTTGATTTATCAGTAAGTGTAATAGCATTCATCATATCAACTGTTTACTAACTTTTTCCCTGTGAAAGCCTGAAAGTTTTTCTGAAACCTGAAGGTTGATTTCACCTTCTTTATAATGAAACTACTGTTAATTTCTCTTGCTCATCCCAGGGAATGATTATGAATGCAATAAGATCCACCTAATGTTTCCACCATCTTCTAAGGTGGTCAGGATAGGAGTATCATTAGTGGTTGCACATATATTGGTGAGCTGCAGGAGACAGGTTGTCTTAATCCTCCTGATCGTTTCAGTACTATGGATCACTGAGCATTAGAAATGTATACTTCACGAGGTTAAACTGCAGTATCAACTGGTAGATGCAGCATAAAACCATGAAATGTCTGTAATGTTTGTGAAATTATTACAACTATATCTACAATATTTTTCCA
This sequence comes from Strix aluco, assembly GCF_031877795.1. NCBI lineage: Eukaryota > Metazoa > Chordata > Aves > Strigiformes > Strigidae > Strix > Strix aluco. The sequence continues at coordinate 58,014,715 of NC_133932.1, forward strand.
CTGCAGTAAATTTAAAAGTATGACACAAATTTAGTCCCAAGATATTAACTGTTGCAAATGTGCAGAATACCGTGATCCAAACCTAGTTAGTAAATAGAGAAGATGGAAAAAGTATTCAGTGTTGTGTATTTAAGAATAATTTATTGTAAATTGCTGGAGAAACTAATAGCTTGTTTTTCTCAAACATGGGATTATAGTATAGCTGAATTGACATGAAATCAAATTATAATGACCTGATACAAACTAGTTCTAAAATTCTATTTGCTGATGCTGCAGTCAATGTTTGTGGACCCGTCTGGCCTTAACACCCAATGCCATGGCTTTCTTATTGACTTCCAGTGGAACTATTTGCTGAATGATATTCGTATACTTGTTTTATGTCCTTGAAATCTGCAATCTCTACAAGATAGGCATGATTTAAGATTGATTTTTATGCTACTTAGACAGACATCATGACAGATGAGGGCAAGATGGAACGCACCCCTAAGTGACCCATCCAACTTGTGAAACTCTTTCTTAAATGTTGAAGTCCCTTTTTCTAGCTAAAGATGCCTGTTGGCCACGGAATACTTTTTTTCTCTCAAAAGTGATTTCTTCTAATTTAAGGAAAAAAAGTATATAACATTTTGCAAATGAAACTGCCATCTAAATGAAGAAATACTGTAGACCAAAAATGCAGTCATCTGGGAGGTAGTTCTTTATCAGAAGCTGAAGCTAGATCAAGGTAATGCAACTTTCAAATTGCACCAGGAAGGATTATTTCACAGTTTTTTGACTATACATAATTAATTAGGAAATAATGACAAATTTAGGAGAAATACTTGGAGTTCCCTAACTCATGGACATTGAGTTCTTAAACAAAGGATGTGGCAGTAGATCATTCTTGAATTCTAACAACCTTAAGATGAAAAGAAAGGTACCTTTTGCCTTATACAGGCCTTGCTTTTTTTCTAGTTATGTTTTTAGTAGAATCTAGTCAGTGTTTAAGTGGACCCTGTGCAGGAAACAATCTCATTAATTTCTAGTATAGTAATGCTATAGCGGTAGGAAATGCATTCACAAGCCTCTAATGTGTACAAGGTTATCATAAATATCTGTACAACTAACTTAAGCAAAAATGAAAGCTTTACATTGTGCATCACTTCAGTTTGAGCTGAGAAACATTCCAAGGTGAAAAAAATTGTGCAAATTTACAAAAAACTGTGAAAATCTATATATAATTTTTATAAACAAGTCATTGTAAAATGAGTTTCCTTCACGATTTGTCTAGCATCATGATGTGATCCTGCAATACAACTATTTTATTAGCATTGATTTTTGTATAGACAAAATATCTTTTTAAATATTACTAAAAAATAGAAGGAGGAAAAATAAAATGTGAATTTAAGTGAAATCCTGTAAGTTTAAAAGTTTATATTTCATTAAAATGTTAAGAACTTTTTAATTAGAAACTTCTAGGATACTTTGTGAAACAAGATTTATAATGTAGGAACATGAATGTCTTGCTATGTATTTCTCTGTATATCAATAAAATCAATAGTCTAGTAGGAATTGAATTCCAGTAATTAATTTTGGTTTGTTTTTTATGGTGTTTGATACTCCCTTCACTCTACTTACATAAATATCTGATAGAGGCTTCATTATCAGAACATCTGAAAATATGTTTATCTTTGTGAGAATGTGAAATATTAATCTATTTGAATAGATGGGCAATCGAGGCAGAAGGAGGACTAATGGGTTCACTCAGCTGTAATCTCAGGATTGAAAGCTCCTTCAACTCATAAAAATTACCATGGGTCCAATTAAGTTAGTGGAATTTTTTCTCAGAAATGCAAGCTAGTGCATGTGTTACAATTATGCTGTTCTTTAGCTAGTAGTCTTATTTTAGAAGTTCCTGTTTAGATTCCCTCCTGTGAGGCTGATGGAAACCATTTCCAGGCAAATGAAGGACATGCAGGTGGTAAGGAATAGCTAGCATGGATTAACAAAGAGGTAGCCATGCTTGAGCAGACAGATAATCTACAATGAAACGTCTGTCTTGGTAGATGAGGGGAGAGCCGTGGATATTGTCTACCTAGATTTCAGTAAGGCTTTCAAAACTGTCTCCTGTAAGTTCCTTGTGGAGAAGCTGATATGTGCTGAATGAGCAGACAGTGAGGTAGATTGAAAACTGGCTGAATGGCTGGGCCCAGAGGGTGGTGATCGGTGGAAAGTCTTGGTATCTTTTTGTGTTGTTATTGGTGACCCATAAGCTTCAGTAGAGATGTAAGAATAATTGATATTTCAAGACCAAAAATATAAATGGAAATATTCATTTCCATATGCTGTACTATGTTACAATCTGTGAAGCAAACAAAAAATCAACTACAGTATAATTAGCACATTATATTTTCAAAGTATTAAGTACTACTTTCCTTAATGGAATTAAAAACAGATTAAACATAGGTGAACAGGATATAGCATTGAAACATAATAAACTGTGTGGTAACTAGAAACACCAAACTGATTTAATAACATATATTTTTAAAGTTATTTACAAGGGTTTTATCTAGAAAGACAAATAATATGTTATCCAACATTTGAACCAAGCAACATGATTTGGATATTCAATCTACTTGTAACATAGATTTAAAAAATGACAAACAGATTCTTAACTCATCTGAACAATTGAAAATAAAGGGGTTAAAAAAGTGCTTTTAATGAAAATAAGTTTGATGTTGCCAGTTGATTGCTGTCATTGTTAATGAAAATGAAGATAGAATGTGAAGAAGAGGAGAAACTAAATGTGACTGTGTGCATCACAGTGTAACTACATATGGAGTTCATAAAAAATCACTATAGCTTTGAAATGTCTTTACACGCAAATACTTAAGATATCATCACTTAGATTCCGTCATTTGTAGGAAGTGATTTACTCAATAGACATGAAATTAGTATTTTTCTTTGCAAAATGAAGGTTAAAATGATTAATGAAGAAGCTTGGCATAGTCATCCCACAAACTGTGTAGGGGTTGATCTGCTGCATATATCAGATAATAGATATTTTATTTAATTATTATCTATGCAAAGGAAAATTGTCATCATAAAAATAATGTGTGCAGGCAGTTATAACTGATACATTAGACTACATCTAACTCCTTCTAGTAACTTTAATAACTTTGTACATTTTTTTCCAAAAACCTGACATTAGAGTTTTGCCTAGGAAGCTAGAAGCCATATATCTTTATTAGTAGTTGGTTGAAGACTAACTGATACTTGGTGAAATAAGAAGTCAGTAGGGATTTTCATCTGAAGTGCAAAGCATTTTGTGTAATCTTAGAAGGGTTAGAAGTTTACACTTCATTCTGAGATACAAGAAATGCTTGACTTGTAGTCTCGTTTTCTAATATAGCTTTTTGGGTTAAAAGCAATAACTTTAAAGCTAATGGTGTTTGTAGAATTTCTTTATGTCTGCAGTGACTAGATGATATAACTACACTCAAAGGAAACAAAATAAATCAAAATTACTCTAAACTCAGCTATATGACATTGCTATGGATATTTATTTAAATACAAATTAATCTTTGTAGATATTAAAACACCTACACCAAGCAAATATTATCTTTGCTTATATAAAATATCTTCCTGTGATCACTGATGAGGAGAAAAATATGCATAATTCAACATATTTTCTTATCTGGTTCTTCTTTACTTGAGTGCGGCTTGAAAAATATAACTGAGAGCAGAATATAGCTCTGGGTTCTTTCTTTGTTTGTCATCCAAATAAGAAGTGCATATACTCTCTCATTATGCCATTCTGAAACAACCATAGGTTGAATAATATACCTTATTTTCAATAAAATGAGAAGTAAAAAAGTTTGAGAAAGAGGGAGAGGAACAGGTGGAAGACATGTATAATGTTTACCACAGAAATTACCCATGTCTTCTCTTCACAGAAGAAAAGGTGTAGATGTACAAGTAAAAGAGAGAACAAGGTAATAAAAATAATTTGGGTGAAACAACGCACCAATGCATATCCACTGAGACTGTATCACAGTGTGATTGACTGAGCTGGTCTCTGCAATGACTCTTTCTTTGGAAGGTGGGTAACAGAGGTTTTGGAGACTCCCATGTGTACACAGAGAGACTCTACAAAGACCTTTTGCATTAATAATATCAGAGGTTTTATTTCTTGGTAACATTGTTCTGTCCTTGTCACAGGTCACGGAGTAAAGCACAGAATATTCTATTTTCCTAATTACCCCAGCATTGAACTGTTTTCCTTTGTATGTTTATAGGGAGATTAGAAAATATGGATTAAAGACTACTCTTCTGTCTGAGTAGTGGAATGTAAATGCATTTTAGTGTAGAAAAGGGGCTCTTTTTGATGAGAATTTTCCATAGAGCTAACCTGAAGTTGCACATCAGGGCATCACCTAGGGTGCCCCACTTGCAGTGGGGATGCAAGGTCCCCCAGCATTTAGCTATCTATGAATCAATGATATACACCCAACAACCAGTGTGAGCTTCTTTACTGGTAAAGACACAGTGTAAATATGCAGACCTAGAACCCTAAGTGACTACATCAAACCAAATTTTTTTTTTTTTTGGCTGATAATTCTGTTGCACCTTATGGGAAAGTGTTTGAACAGCAAGTTTCATGACAGAGGAAAAAGAAACTGAGAGTAAATAGAGTTAACCAGCTAGAAGACTTAAATTTATCTGATTTTTGAAGGCTCCAGAGAACAGACAAAAAGTACCTTTGTGCTAATCTTTAAACATGTTGATGGCAGTACAGTTAAAAAAAAAAAAAAAAAAAGGAACCTTATTAAAATTCAGAACTTACTTTTTTCTTTTTCTTAGACAATGTTTACCATGACAGTTTTGGCTCCAGAGGTTCCTGAACAAGAACAAGTTCCATTAAGATCCATGAAAAATTACTGGGGATTTCAGTGGAAACAGATTTCAGAGCTCAAGGTGTGGGACTCCTTCCTCCCAATCCCTTATGTAAATCCTCAGCTGTGTGTAGATGCTAAATCTGCATGGTCAGCTCTTAGATGCCTGCAATTTACCTAGAATTTGCAAGCACAGAACTGCCTCTGGATGGAAGGACTGTGGCACCCTTAATTTTCTCCTCTCCTCTCAACAAGCATTCATAACACTGACTTGTAGAAGAGGATTTAGCAGAACAGAGCAGCTATAATCCTCTTTGTCTGGACTCCCAACTGCAGGATAGAAGAGGGTAGAGCTCTTGCTCTCAGAAGTAGGCAGTCTCAGAAGTTGGGTCTGGCTAGGACAGTCATAACTGTCAGGCTTTCTATAGATTTTTCTTCTTTTTTTAATACTTTTTCTGCTCTTCTGTATGATCTTTCTTCTGTATTCTACATGAAGTCATCTGAATAAAATGCACAAAGGGTACCAGGAGCAGAATGTAGGATTCACTGTAATCATTGACCTTAAACTAACTCTTCCTCTCTTTCCTCACAGAACAAGAGGGGCATATGTACTCATAGTTTGTTGAATAGGATCTCTTCTGGGAGATGGAAGAAGTCAGTTCAAAACCCACAAAGCCGAGGAGTGAACTGATTCCAAATCTCACACTTTTAAAATGATTTCTCTGAGTTCTTATGTATTAGCATACAGCAAACTACCAGTGTAGTGCTAAAAGGAAAGGAAAAAGTGACCTGGTTTGCATTTCTAAAAGTAATAATTCAAGTCCCAGAGAAAGGATTCTGGGCTGTGAATCAATCACATCCATTTCCAGTTCTAAAATTTGTGTTCCTCACTTCATTTTTTAAAAAATATTATGCACCTAAATAAAAAAACCTCTGCATTTATTTTCAGCACTCTAAGACTTTGGTGGCACTGTTAATATACCATATTTAATATATCACTTTGAAAAGTAACTAAAGTTGTCAGTGAGACTAAAAAGTAGCTGAAGAATTTCAAAAAAACAAACAACAATCCAGATCAGAGACCATATAAAAAATCTGGGATCAGGTTTCAATCCAATTTTACTTTTCATCCTGGGCACATAAAAGGAACGAAACATATACTTTAAGCAACTGTTACTAATTTGTAATAGATTCTAAATAGCAATAGAACATTGCAGTTATATAAAGTGTGTAGGGAAGCAAAACATCACAGAACCATAGAAAATAACACTGCAGTATACTTTAAAAAAACACATGCAAGCTATTCTGCTGTTCCAAAGCATATGCTTATTTAAAAGAAAAACAAAAAAAACAAAAAAAAACCCCAAAACACTCCCCCCCCCCAACAAACTACTGGAGAAAGCTGAAAGCATATGATCTATGAAATGGAAAATCACTAGATCTAAAGTAGAAAAGATGCAACTGACATGTTGAAATACTGCAAGAAAAATGTAGAGACATCAGGAGAGAGATGTACGTAGTGAAATTAATCAGAAGGGTTCACTTTTTTCATATGTGTGATTTATGGAAGAACAGCCCTAATGATTTTGATCATGTAAGGCTGAACTTGCAATGAGAGGCATCATAAGAATTTTGATAACCCAAAGCTCTTATTTCTTCACTGTCAGGAATCAGTACATGTCACTTTTTTCTCCCATCATTTCCTTGAGTTCATATCATGACTCACATGCCCATTAGCACAACTACATTTTTGAAAAGATGAAAAAAAGCATGATGTTTCTGAATGCATTTAATTTTGTCAGTAGCTGACACAATTCATCACTATTTTCTATGTCACATATGTCTTATATTACAGTGTACTTTGCTTTCATTTTACACCTCTGAGAGCCTTTGTCACCTAACCACAGGCATGGCAAGACTGCGAGGAAAGAATTCCCAATTGAACTGCTCAGAATTGATGGTACTGCAGATGTTATTACAACTTAGATCAAGTTACTACTTATTGCTTTGCAGCTGTTTCCTCTACTAAATGGTGAAATTATAGCTATTAAGGTTCATCAGGACTGTTATGAAATACACATACACTCCTGTGGAGTGTGGACCATGTATTATGGATTTACTGAAAGAGAATGATGACTTAAGTATTGTTCACTATACATTTATAAGCATAGAGGAGTTGAAACAGGCTGAAGTAATCAAAGATGACTATGCACATTATGTTCTATTCAGTGTGGAAACTGCAATTCTGGAAACTTACAGCACACCAAGGACTGCTGTAATATACAATTGCGCAAACAATATCAGTGGCCAATACTGGTAGCAGAGCTTGGCAGGATTGTAGTGTGGTCCTTGAACTGCAGGACGACTGCAAAGGGCAATAAGATAACAAGAAGCTGGTAAACATTTTCCTGTGAAACAAGACTGTGAAATCTAGGACTAGTTTGTGTAGAAAATTGATATATGCTTAAATCCATAGTTACTTTGAGAAGAATTTTAAATGCAAATTAAATTTATTTCTTCATCATTCAGAGCAAGTCAGTTGCTCTGGTTAGATAGAAAAGAAATTGGGCATGGTGTTTCACACTGAAGCACTGCTAAAGGGCACCTCATTTGTCAAGAAAAGTTTTGGCACAGACTGTTGGCAGATCTGTGTGTGAGAGACACTACTGATCTAACCTGAGATGGCATTTTCTATGATGTTATGCTGTTTTATACAAGTGTCTTTAACAACAACTTTTCATTATCTTGTGGTCCTAGGTCAGTATATCTACACAGTATGGTGAACCTACTGTGATTTCAGCAGGGTTTCTGCATTTGTTTATCACAAACAGATCTAGAGGGAAGCTCAGGAAGACTCATTTAACAACACTCATCTTGAACTTGGCCCTCATGGAGCTTTCATTTGTCCTACTGCCTTTTTCTTATCCTTGTGCTTGAACGACCAAAATGTCCTTCTGCACCTGGAGGTACAAGACAGGTACCAGGCACAGAGACAGGACACAGCAGTGCCTCTATCCCAGAGATGGGCTGGGGAACTGAGAGGAAACTGTGGAAGAATGCATCAGAGAGGACTGAGGAAGAGGAAAGGAGGGAAGTTGGAAAGAACAGGTAAAACCAGAATTTACCTATTTTCTACACCTACAATTCTGCCTGGCTTTCCGCTGGCTGCTGATCCAAAGAGCAATCCAGTTCGTCTTTGGCACTGCCAGTTTCATTCTGTGTATTGAACCATATTGAACTGAAAAAGATAAGACCTTCTTCACTGACTTGGGTTTCTGCAGGGTTTTTTCTCTCACAATTTCTCACTCTTTTCCTTCACAGCTGCTATGAGTTGATTTTTACCCTTTCTTAAATATGTTATCACACAGGTGCCACCAGCATCACTGATGGGCTCAGCTTTGGCCAATGGTGAGTCCATTTTGGAGCTGACTAGAAATGGTTGTGTCTAACACAGGGGCATATCTTGGTGTCTTCTCCCAGGGGCCACCCCTGCAGTCTCCCTGCTACCAAAACCTTGCCACGTAAACCAAATACAATTAGTCATTAGTGCACTGGCTAGGTCTAGTTCTCTTTCATTTCCATGGAAAAGTTAAATGATTTGTGTAATGAATTAAAACAAAAATAAAGAAAGAAAGAGTTCCTTTCCAATGACAGAAAGCTTGTTTTGGGAAATTAATTGTTTGTACCACTTCCAGATGTAATGCCTGCAAGCATTTTCTAGGGTAGTTTGTTTATGTAATTTATCTCAAGTAGTTTTACAAGTCTTTAGTGGCAAAGTTTCAACATTTCCTTTCATGGCCACTCTACAGTAAATGTCACAGTCAGGGAGCTTTTCATGATAAAAAGTCTTTATGAGCCAGGAACAAATAAACCATAATAAAGTGACTGCATATCTAATTATATGCCACTTAAATGATTCACAAATGACACACTTGTAATAAAGTTTTTATATTTTCAGATTTTTAATTTACAAGCTTGTCACTTGCAGTTTAGTCATTTTGTTCAGATAGGGTGAAAAATTACTTAAGGTTCCTCTAATTGCCAATTCTTATTTATCAGTTCTAATTATGCATAATACTTCTATTAAAAATCACACACACATGGAGCAACCTGTGGTACAGAATTTAAGAAGGCAAGTATTGAGTGTAGAGGACTATGGAAGATTATATATGGTGAATATCAATATCAAATGTTGAAAAATGTTTTCTTTAACAGAGAAGATTTCTTACTGCTGTACACTCACAGAGTGTCACTAAAATAAATGGTACTGGGACAATACTGCATTCTTTTTAGTCATATGAGATTAGAAGAAAACTGATAATTAGAGAACTGTTAGATCATTTTATATCTAGGGAGCTCACTACTCACTTCTTGCTGGGTAAAGAAAAGCTCAGACTGTTGGAAAACTGCAGGTGGGCAAAGCTTGTGTGGAAGGCTGTCTGGGTAAAACCCCTCTGCTGACAAGTTTTATGAGAAAGTGGTAACTGGTTAGCTTTGACGGTTTAGTTTACTGGTCTTCTTTGTGACAGTCCAGGTCACTTTTTTTCATATGCTGTTACGGTCTTCTTAGATGTAAAACAAGGTTTCTGCTCATGCTTGGCATGCTCTGTTGGTATGCTCTATTTGTGCCCTCGGTTAGTCTGCCCTGGCAGCAACCAGAGGTGGGTATATATTGCCAAAGGCATAAAAGAGGAAGCAAAGACAGAAACTGGCCAGCAGTGATTTCCTATTACTACAAAGGTTTAGGGGAGGGATCTTGTTTACCACTGATTCTTCCCTGAAAGTCTATAAAGGGTGATTGGAGAAGGTGAGCAGAGCAGGATCATTGTAATGACAAGGATTTGAATGGATACACCATGGCAATCACAGTTAAGTAAGAGAGGCAGTAAGGAGCTAGCGGATAGAATTGTAGAAACAAAGAATCATAGAATAATTTATGTTGGAGAAGACCTTTAAGATCATCGAGTCCAACCATTAACCTAGCATTGCCAAGTCCACCACTAAACCATGTCCCTAAGCACCACATCTACACGTCTTTCAAATACTCCCAGGGATGATGACTCAACTACTTCCCTGGGCAACATGTTCCGATGCTTGACAACCCTTTTGATGAAGAAATTTTTCCTAATATCCAATGTAAACCTCCCCTGCTATAACTTGTGATCATTTCCCCTTGTGCTATTGCTTGTTACTTGGGAGAAGAGACTGACACCTTGCTACAAACTCCTTTCAGGTAATTGTAGAGAGTGATGAGGTCTCCCCTGAGCCTCCTTTTCTCCAGTCTAAACAACGCCAGTTCCCTCAGTGGCTTCTCATAAGACTTGTGCTCTAGACTTCACCAGCCTCATTGCTGCTCTTTGGACACGCTCCAGCACCTCAATGTCTTTTTGTAGTGAGAGGCTCAAAACTGAACACAGTATTCAAGGTGCAGCCTCACCAGTGCTGAGTACAGGGGCACAATCACTCTCATAGACCTGCTGTCCACACTATATCTGATGCAAGCCAGGATGCTATTGGCCTTCTTGACCACCTGGTCACACTGCCAGATCCTATTCAGCTGGCTGTCAACCAACACCCCCAGGTCCTTTTCCACCAGGCAGCTTTCCAACCACTCTTCCCCAAGCCTGAAGCATTGCATGGGGTTATTGTGACCCAAGTGCAAGACCTGGCACTGAGCCTTGTTGAATGTCATACAATTGGCCTCAGCCCATTGATCCAGCCTGTCCAGATCCCTCTGTAGAGCTTTTCTTCCCTCAAGCAGATCAATACTCCTGCCCAACTTAGTGTCTGCAAAATTCCTGAGGGTGCACTTGATCCCCTTGTCCAGATCACTGATAAAGATACTAAGCAGAACTGGTCCCAGTACAGAGCCCTGGGGAATACCACTTGTGACTGGCTACCAACTAGATTTAACTCCATTCACCACCACTCTTTGGACACGGCCATCCAGCCAGTTTTTCACCCAGAGAAGAGTACACCCATCCAAGCCATGAGCTCCCAGCTTCTCCAGGAGAATGTTATGGGAAATGGTGTCAAAGGCTTTACTAAAGTCCAGTTAAACAATATCCACGGCCTTTCCCTCATCCACTAAGTGGTTACCTTGTCATAAAAGGAGGTCAGGTTAGTCAAGCAGGACCTGCCTTTCATAAACCCATGCTGACTGGGCCTGATCACCTGGTTGTCCTGTACATACCGCGTGATGACACTCAAGATGATCAGCTCCATAACCTTCCCTGGTACCAAGGTCAGACTGACACGCCTATAGTTCCCTGGTTTCTTCTTCTTCCCTTCCTGTAGGTGGTCATCATATTTGTTAACATCCAGTCAACTGGGACATCCCCAGTTAGCCAGGACTGCTTATAAATGTTTGAAAGTGTCTTGGTGAACACTTCTGCCAGCTCCCTCAGTACCCTTCAGTAGATCCCATCCAGCCCACAGACTTGTGTGCATCTTAAGTGATGCAGCAGGTTGCTAACGATTTCCCCTTGGATTATGGGGCTTCGTTCTACTCCCCATCTCTGTCTTCCAGCTCAGGGGGACTGCGTACCCAGAGGACAATGGGCCTTACTATGAAAGACTGAGGCAAAGAAGGCTTTAAGTACTTCAGCCTTTTCCTCATCCTTTGTCACTATGTTTCCCCCCATATCCAATAAAGGATGGACATTCTTCTTAGCTCCCCTTTTGTTGCTAATGTATTTGTACAAACTTTTTTGATTGAGCTCGTGAACAATCTTTCTGGCCAGCTTTAGTTTTCAGTTGAAAGCTCTTGGGCCATTCTTTTTCTATTTTGCTTTATTCTGTTGAGACTGACAAAAGTAGTGTAACTTTTTTTTTTCTGACTTGGATACACTTTCTCCCTCCTACCTCCCATATATGCCTCTCTGGCTCACTCTATTAGAATAAAGGGTTATGTGATGCCAACACTGCTTGTTCACTAATATTCTGAAGTGGACCAGGGCCAGAAGGAAAATAAGATACTCTATTGCTCGTCCTGGAAATACCGAGTTCTCTACTTAGCTGTTTCACCTTCACTTTACAGGCCTTATTCTTCCATAGCCTTTTCACTTTAAAGCTCTCTGTTTAAATTGTCTGTACTTGAATGATGAGCTCTTGGAACGTAATACTGTTGTTAAGCCTTACAAGAAAAGAATTGCGATTTTGCTTGGTTAGAAGTGGCTCTTCTGAGTAGTGCAACTCAGTGCTGAAATTCCTCCCCTTGAGGGATATTTCTGAAAGCCCTTCATGTGCAGACCTCTGATCATGTGCCCCATCATTTCAGTCCATGGATATTGCACTCCATAATTCCTAACAGGATTTTTCAGAGAATGTATTTGTATTGATTAAAAATTGGAGAGACCCATTATCTTAAATGGGTAGGTTACTTTTCAAGATTACAGTACCTGACATTTTAAAAATACGTTTAAAAATTAAATGGAACCCCTGATGTGGTGTCACAGAACCATACCCTGGAATCTGAAGGGATGATAAATCACAGTTCATTATTTTCTCTCAGAAGCAGACAACATGAAATGTTCAGAGAAAGAACTGTGAGAGACTGAAATGTCAAATGATTGTCTCAAAGCTTGCTTGTGTGTGTGCTTTGAGTCACGGGGTGGTGTCAGTAATGCCTGGAGCATTCATCAAGGACCAGCTGTGGCCTTTGTAATTAATCTAAGAATGTCACCCAAAGAAGCAGGAGTGTATCAAAGGATGCACCCTCCCACTCCCTTGCAGTTGTATTGACAAACTCCTCAGATAAACCTGAAAGAGGTGGACTGAGTGAAATCAGGTGTTTCTCATCAAGCACAAGGACCACTGATCATCAGCCATTGTATAAGCCCGAGACTTTGTGGCTCTATTGTGTACACCAGACACCATACATGCATTGCTAATGACTTTGCTCCTTTGCCATTGAACTGAGAAGAGGTGAGCTTTCTGCCCCAGAAGCCGGATGATTGCTCAAGAAGCATGACATCAGCAAAAATCTGTGGGACCAGAGGAAAAACAAAAGGTGGGTAGATATGCTAATCAGCTGATCTGACGAACTTAAAAAGGCAACAGAAAATTTTGCTGTGTGTGCACCCACTGTTGAAGCTAGATCTGTGTGCACCCACACCGAAGAACTGAGGGCCAATAGGATGTCACTGGATCCATGGTGGTGACTATTCTTGCAACTCTATTCTGGATGCTTGCTTTATTTCTGTCTTTTCCTTCCATTCTGTCCTATTGCTACCCCTCTTCACTTTTAATAATAAAAACTGTTTTGGGTGTATGACATTTGACCTTGTTTGTGTCTTAATCTTGCTCTTGGGATCATATCAAAACCTCCCCTGACATTGGATCAGGACAAGAACTAATACTAAAACCTGATAAATATTCAATATATTGATTACTAAAGAGGATCTGATTTTTATTTTTTAACTGCAGTAATTTTCTTTTAATGCAAAAGGGTTTTTTGAAAAGAAGATTAATATAATAATTAATTTAGATTTAGTAATTCTCTAGAACTTAATCTTCTATATGTACATTTTTGTTTGCATATATCACAGCTCTTCAGCAAACAACTATATGAGCCAAAAAGCACACAGTCCATTTTCAAATATTTGACTATCAACAAACAAACCCAGAGTTTCAGCAGTAAACATAATTTCACCTTTTTAAAAGCTCCTAAATCACCTAGTAAATTGAATCTTACTGAAAGTTAAATAAACAAAATTTGTAAAAACATCTGATAAATTATCATATATAATGCTGACAGGTAAAACAATTAAACTTGTTTTGCATTACAATATCAAAGTCCTAGAAGTAGTGGATTTATCAGGTAGTTTCACAGTTTGGTGTTTGTAACAGCTGAATCTGTAGTCTTTTCATAATCTTCATTTATTTTTGCTAAGACTGGTTACAGAAGAGAAATAGGTTTCTGAACATAGCCATAATAAATGCAGTGCTGCAAAGATTTAATCTGTACTTGAATATAACTTGTAACACTGGTATATAGATTGTAAAGTTCTTGAAGCTTTAAAAACAGATGACTTTCAGGAATTTATCAGAACTATATATGCTATAAACAGATTATGATTGGTATATATATATGCGCAGAAAATTATGGAAAGCTGTGAAGAAGCAAGATCCCTATAACCTCTATCTGCCATGGGCAGAAGGGAAATCTGCATATCGGAGTATTTTGTCCTGAGATTACATTAATAATTGTTGTTTCTGGGTCTGAAACATGGACAAGTGCAGAATATTTTTCCATAAACTAGATCTAGATTTAATGTCTGTATTTTCTTTCTGCTTGTTCTTATTAGAGTAATGAACGTTATGGTCTCTGGAGATAATATCTTTGCCATGAACAGCTCTCCAAACACATTAAGACAAATGATTTTTTTATTAGAAACTTATAGACAAAAATTGTGTGCCATTATCCTGAGCCCAAGTTACTTAGTAGCAACATTCTTACTTAATTTCATCAAGATATTTCAATAACTGCAACCTAGAAAATACTGATGTTTCTACTGTTAGCTGTCATGTCTGAATACCACCACCAGTGGGCAATAATAGGCCTTTTATTCTCAGTTTTGAGGATAGCTGTGTCCATGAGAGAAAGAGAAGAAATAGTAATCTTTATCACGTTTGAGAGATGGTCCTGATCTATTAATTCTTGACTAAAATTGGTCTGTTTATTTTCTTTGTACTGCCTTTGTAGAGCATGACTCTTGCTCTGTCCAGTATTAGATGCTGTTATAATGTTAAGTATAATCAATTCTTTATAAACTCATCTTTCCTCTCTTCCTTCTCTTCCCATCTGAACTTGGTAATTGAGCACTTTCATTGCTACAGCAGATGCATTTTGAAGTTCTGAATATGTGACAAAACTTGTAGCCAATACAGTGAGCTAAGCACTTTGGTATTTTTTTCCCCTGTTTAATGAGACATGATCAGACAGACTCTACACTCTGACATAGATCTCAGAATAGTTACTTTGGCCCTCTAATGCTATAGGATCCTGAATTCACTAAGCACCTTCCTGTTTAATCTGAAATCTCCCTCATGACCTTTCTTGCCCATGAACAGTCAGTACTTCTGCTGGGAGGCAGGAAGCAATGTCCAGGGGGGAAGCAGCAGCCATGACCATTTTAAGTCTTTGGCCTCAGCTGCTAGCTGCAAATCAGGGTTCTCTTCTAGGCTGTGGGAGAGAATCCTTTCTCCCACATAAAGCTCAGAGCCCAGTAGGCAAGAGCCAGGTGAGCAGTACTCGACTTTTAATTCTCATTTGGAGATCAAAGCTACTGAAATGTATCCTTGAGGGGGAAGGGGGCGGGGGGGAAGTAGATGATCCAGAAGTCCCTAGGAAACCACTAAAATAGGATTTAAGAGGAACGGTTCTCCCTCTACTGGTCTTGAAAGGTATCTACTTAATAAAAAATTGGAGTCTCAGAAGTTTCATTTTAACTTCTGTCACCTCTGGGACTGAATGTCTAAACTTGGGAATAGGGGAAAGGAGTCAGGATGCATTTGAACTAAAAGGCAATCTAGATAGAATATTTACTAATGTATACCCTATATTTGTAGGTACAAATAAGCAGCAAAAGAGAGAAATGCAATTTAAAATATGAGAAGGAACTTTCCCTGTGTTCTATTTTAAATGTGCTGAACCAGGGAAGGATTAAGAAAAAGAAGAAAAGTGCTGGATGTTCTTTTTTTTGATGGCTTTGCAAACAAGTAAACATCACTAATTCACTGAATTAGCTGAGCCAGCTTGCTTCAGTGGTTCTCTTAGGACGTGGTCAGATGCATAATGCTTTGATTTATCAATAGACAATTCTCATTTTACATCAATATGTTTATCGTTTCCTGTTTACTGTTAAACTGCTCATTCAATCCATATTAAAATTGCTCTAATAAACAACAGCTACAATATAGAAGGCTTGTAAAGAGATAAGAAAGAAGAAGAATTCGATGTCAAGAAAGATTTTGTAATAAATTATTTACTATAGTTACCTGCATATTTGTATATGTGTTGCTCTATGAAGATCTTTGCCAGAGGAAAATATAGAAACAGTTATCTTAGTCATCTTATCAGTTCCAGTGTCCATCTGAATTAATGTGGGAAAACATTGAAAAAAATGTATTCAGAAATATTAATTCCAAATCTCTGAGAGGATATTTCTTCTAAGAAAAGAGATGTGAATATTTGTGAAGCTACATACAAATATTCACTCAGACATGCATTCACACAGGAAGATTTTTGCAAAGCCATTTTGAAAGCTCTGTACAGGTTTAATAATCATCTAATTGGGAAAAGAAACATACTATTTAGGAGATTTATATTTAGGAGACACAGCATGATTATCAGTCATAAGCTCCTAATATTCAAACAATAACCCCAGATCATCCACTGTCTATCATATGCTTTCACTCAGCATTCATCAAATAACAAGTAAATTGTTGTCACCGAATGAAAATAACAAGGAAAACAGATCATAAATACTCTGTCTTACAGAATCCAGAGTTTCCTTAGAGACAGTGGGAAACAGTAGAACATACTAAGGATGGGCACGCTTGAGGGCACAAGCTGGGTTTGGTGTGTTTGTTGCTCCTCAGCATCCTGACTTCTTTGGGGTGAGAGGGGCACAGGTACCGTAATGGACTTTGATCTTTTTGTGAGCATAGTTGTAACATCAGTAACAAGGGCAAGCTGCTGGTGATGGACCCCAAACAAGAATATAAATAAGATAATTCAAAGTTCAGTCTAGATGGTTCCTTATTTTAACTCCACCTTTCTACCTGTGGGGAAATGTAGGGATGAGTTAGTTTTCATGTACAGCAGCAAGATCTACTTACTGCTCAGCCTTATAAGCTATGTTCAATACCTATACCAAGATAGCATTTTGAGTATATTTGATGAGAATGGGAAATGAACAAAAGCTTGCTTTTTGTCTGACCAAGTAAGGAGATCTTGTATGCCAGGCAGCAAGGTAAACAACAAGCTGCAGTTAAGGATGCCAGCTCTTTACACTTTGAAATGGTTAAGCTCCAACTGAGAATCAGAGAGAGTGTGGATAACAAAATGGAGCTGTGTATGAAGTACATACAGGAAAAAGTGCTTGACTGAAAGCAGGGAGCTGTGTGGCTAGAAGAGGATTCCAGCTCATATAATTATTCCTCAACAAATTTGTGTGTTAGGACTATAATTCTCCTTACCAGACCTCTATACCTCACCGTGAAATATGCAGGAAGAGATATGTACAGAAGCTGAGTTTAAGCAGAACAAAAATTTAGATATAGATCATTGCCCTTCATAAGATAACCAGAAGCTTTAAATTAAGGAGAAGTTGAGGGTTTAATGTGCTGAGAAGATGTCACCACACTTACATTACCCGGAGACTGTAGAGACGAATGAAATTTTACAGAGGGTCTGGTGATTGTCATAACTGAAATTATGAAGAGGGCATACTCTGCATGATTTTTTTCCTCAGGGGACTAGTCATATGGGTTAATTTTCCCAGGAAAAGAAAACAAGTGCCAAAAGTTTTGCAAGAAAAAAATTGGAAATTCCAACATGAAATGTAAAATAAGAAAAACAGCGTATTATAAAACAAGAAAATCCTTTGTAGGCACTTGGGGATTAGAAACAAGATGTGACACAGATTCTCACAGTGAGATGATGCACAACTTACCTTTAAAGCACAAAACAAAATGGCCTGTTCTGGAATTCAGCACCCAGTCTCAAACACAAGGACCCTGTATATGTCCTGTAGTGAACATTAGGTTTCTCAGGAGAATAATTTACTTAACTCTATATAATAAGTCAGTAGGAGCTGCATAAGCTTAGCCCATAGGAAGCGCTAAACACCAGACTGTACTGGTATGTCCCTGTCTCTGGCAAATGATTGAGGACTGCAGGGGAGCTGCCTTCATACAGTTGGGAATTATAGCTCAGAAACTTGCTTGAAGACTGTTACCTGCAAATTTGCTTTGAATGTAATGAACAAGGTTATTTTATTATTTTCTTTAAAAATACCATTATAAATGTGATACTATGTGTCTTTCAAGCCCACTGACCAGCAGCAAACTTTTGTCCCGTCCCCTGATCTATGCGAGAGAGTTCAATCACACTTTTTCCCGCCTCACTGGAGTACCCTTGCTATAAGCTTTACAGCTGTGAGGAGGGATAAATGCTCTCCAGGGCTACTGTTACAGCTGAGCTGTTATGCAGCTCAGAGTGTTAAGTTCAGAGGGGGTTGAGCATGCTTCTGTAGCCTATTGGTCATGTTATCTAATTTGAAGTTGGAGGACCTGAGTACAAGGAAAACTGGAAGTTGTGTTAATGAATTTTATTTTGAACAGCAACTAGATGAAAATCAGAAACAATCCTTAAGGCCTCTTTCTTAAATGGAAATAAGCATCCTAATAGTAACTGCTCTCTCTGCATTGCAGTCAAACAATGCTATTTGCAAGTACGCCCTGCTGACCTATGTAATCTTTCTGCCTACAGGAAGATTGCTACAGCTGCATCAATTGTAGTTCAGTCATAGTGTACATGACAGAGTGTTTCCCAGTGACCACTAGCCTACTCCCTTCCCTAAGAAAATCTAGCACCAAACTACAGTTTCCAGTACTCCTGAGTTCAGAAGCCCTAAAGGTCACATTCACTCCTTCAGCTGTTGATGCCAGAGCTCAAATGGGACAGGACACTCTATGAAACTGATGAATCTTGCACTTGCTTTTATTTTTTTGGGGTAAATAATATCATACCAGATATTTGTAAGTGGCTGAGACAGAAGAATAATAATTCTAATAATCTTTATTATTTTCATCTACAATATAAACAATCCTGGAAGGATCTGAAGAAGATAAACTTCCCTAAAAATCTATTCTGAACTACTTTATACAGTCCAGCATGAAAAGTGTCATACCTTCTTATGTTCTTGCATGGTGTCATGTTTCATCCTAAAGTTCTGAGAGCATTTTGTAACTTCAGGTCCATGTTTGTATGTGATACTTTCTGTGGAAATGTCAACCTTCTGTATCTAAATGCAAGAATATCTTTGCTCAGCCCAGATGTAATATAAATTGGCGTATGCTTCCAAGGTAGTACACCTCAACCAGTTTTACCTCACTTCAAATTTACAGTGAATTAACACTTTTTTCAGAATGTGTGGCTCTTGTGTGCCACTTTGTAGCTTCCAATACATGAGGAACACTGACACATGGTAGTAACACAGTCTCTTTAGTTGTATCAATTTTATATGTTGCCCAATATGACTTCAGTTCCACCTCTGAAATATTACCACTTCCTTTTTTTTTTAGTAAAACTATTTTCTGTTTTATTCATTCTTTGTGGATGAAGATGTACTAATTTACTCTGCTGTTTCATTTTTTAAACCCTGCTGTTATTATCTTCAACTTTTAAACTCAGAAGTCCTGAGCACATAAAATTTCATATTTGCTATGTGGCTTGACTGCAGACAACAGCCTCTCCCTGAGGACAGGAGAGATCATCTGTGAATGTAAAGGATCTCTGGACTGAGAGATGTATTGGTGATGTGGCAGATCAGTGTCACTGTCTGGGTGCCAAGGCCAAAGAAACCATTTGTCATTCCAGGTAAACTCTACACTTTCCATGCGGGCTACCCAAACTCAGTCCTCCAGGTCTTGCTAAAAGCAGAACAAATGATTGTTCCTATGTGACTGTGTGATTTAACCTCTCCTGTACTGATGTATTGTAGCATATTAATCATTTGACTTCAGGAGAAACATAGTTTTTTATAAGGAAGCATAAGTGAATGATTGCCACCAAATGCATTTGTGGTTTATTCTTGTCCATGGAGAAGAAATAAGCGAGAGTTTCACCTGTCTAGCTGTAATGTCTGAAGACTGTTGAGTTAGGTGGACTTACAACAAATTGCTGCAAGACAATGTTGAGTTTTGAATGCAGGAAATGTATAAAAGGATAAAACAAACTGTGAGGATGCACAGGAAATCTAAGGATGACAGAAGTCAAACCACTTGCAGGAAAATGTTATCTAGGGCATGATCTCTGCTGAACATTGGTGATATAAAAGTGGTGGCATTTGGGAGGGCATTTCAGTTCTTATTAGCTATAGCTTCAGAAGTGGCATAGAAAGTATAGTCGTATGGCTGTGGTCAGGTTTTGTGGTGGAAGAAACGGTATGTGTCAGGGTAAAATAACAACATAAGAAGTCTATAATATGTGACTTGGTAACTGGAGCTTCTCTGTCATCATCTCTGAAACTGTAAGAAACCTGTCTATACTAATATGATATTATTACCTCTTTAACTAACCTGCAAGTATAATAAGTAATCAGTAATTAAATAAGCAATAAGTAAACAAGTCTCCTCATATTTATAAAATCACATAAAACCAGGGTCACTGAGCAAAAGCATTTAGCAATCTGTACGAAATGTGGGGACATGCCCAATATTCGTCATAGCTAAAACTGAAACAAATCAGTAGGGGTGGATATTAACCCAAAGGTGCTTTTTGTGCTTTTTGTGCTTTTTGTTTTCTTAATGGTAACCTAAATGTTAGGATTTCTTCCTGTTTATATTGTTGCAGTTTTGTTGGAAACATCATCAAAAGAGTTCTATTTGAAGACTTTAATGCTGTACTTCATTATAGCATTCTTTTCTCTGTCCAATGTGGGAAAAATAATGTGTGCTAGGAGTATATATTGCTACAATGCACATTGAAAAATTCATGTAACAGTTCTGAATGCAGTGGTTCCATACTAGCACGGCCCCATTGATATCACTGCAGTAGTGAATTAGGCAGCAGTAGTAAACTACAATAACACCATATTGGTTTTGGCTCTTTGGAATATAAAAGTGCCTTATAAGCTGCAAATTGAGAGACGTACTCTGCAAACAAAAGCATTAGGATGGACTCGGGCTGAGATATCTTGGCTGATTTATAATGGAAGACTTCCATGCACGGAGCTGTATCCAACCCTCCTCTCCCTGGAACCCATAGAAAGTAAGTTAAAAGCATGATCTGACACGCAGCTGGCACCAAGCAGCAAGTCATAATATTTCTATGCTTCTGAAGACTGCAGTCTGACTGTTAGTAGCTTGCTGGATGTTGGTACAACAGAGAGATACAGTTAACCTCATGTGTAAACTGTATCAGTTAATTTTTATTTGATGTGAGAAAGCAGTCTCACAAAGAGACAAAAAATCATAGCTTGTTTTTTTGTTTTTACTGTCAGTGATGGTAGTAAGTTATGGTTTGCAAAGAAAAAGAAGGATCAGTATACAGGATCCTTCAGTATCAGTATATAGGATCCTATACAGAAGGACTGTATAGTGGCTGTACTAATCTGTCAGCAAAAGATATGACAGAGGAATTTTATTTATATGACTGGAGTGTATTATTGCCAATAATCTGCCTAGCATGTTTGCACCTAGTGCATCTTCCTCATTATTAGAAAAGTGCTTTTCTGCCAGCCCACCTTACAGTCACTTTATCACCATGCTCAGCCATTTTCTAATGCTGTTTGATTTCATCTGTGTGAATTTAAACCCTGGATGGTGTTGTCACACTAAGCTTTGCAAATCTTTTTTTGATGGCAAGAAAATTCTGCAGCATTAAACTATTTATAGTAAAACAGGGTTTTAGCTCTTGTAAATTTTTGTGAACAGGTTTTTTATCTTTTATCTTTAGCACAAACCTATCCCTCATGCTAATGCTCACAATTTCTCTTGTCAGACTAAAGATATCCAGCAAGATCTTTTTGTCAGAAGTACAAAAAGCACATACTTTCATATAGTAATGCTTTCACAAACCAAATCTTTATCCTGTTTTTGAAGAGCATTCCCATTCTTTTTCACTTTGAGATGTGGAAAGATTTTAAAATATGCCTTGTTTATTTTTATTGCTAAGAGATATGACAGCACACTTGGACAGTTCTAATTTCTATCTTCAGCTTTTTAACTTTCTGGAGTCTAGATACCCGTGTTTTCTATTCTTACCGAAGTGTTCTTATGACCAGAAATGTCATTTAGATATTCCTTCAGAATGTGAAGAACTGTGTAACATTGAATCCTTCACACCTGAACCTTCCCACACCATTTTGCTAATGCAACAATATCCTCTACTGTGCAAATGTCTAATTTAAGTTGTAGCTATTTTCATGTTAAAGCCTCCTACAACAGCTGCTGTGGAGGAGTCCATGTTAAAAAAAAAATCAATCAAAAAAAAGACTCTATTGAAACTGTTGCTACAGTTTCCTATATCTATGTCATAACATTTTCATGAAATGCTTCTTAATTTTATCCCTCAGCATATAACAGAAGAAATGTGGTCAAAAAGTCTGACTCCCTTAACACAGGCTTATGTCATACTAGGGAAGATACAGAAATGGCTCCTGTTTATAGAAACTGGACAACAAAACATACTTTTTAACTTTGAAAATCTCTCCACCATCGTTCATATTTTCTCCCACTACCAACCTTTATGGTTTCCAGTTCTTTAGAAAGTAAGGGTGAGCTAGGAGGATGAACTTACCTTTGCAGCAAGATGCTTCATGATTCTGTACAGTCTTTTAAAAAATATCTCTCAGTTATGCCGTTTGTTCCTGTTACTGATATATTTCATTCCACGTAGATGGAGTCAGTTCTGCTCAGCCCTGCTGAAGGCACAAAGAAATAAGTGGTGGTGGTGGTGGTTGTTTCAGTTTGTTAAGGTATGGAGGAAAAGCCACTTTACTACTGTGTGCCCTCCATGAATCCAGGAAGGAGGGTAATCCACTTCTCTGGGAGTACCTAGACCCTTCTCTCTTTATTCCCTGAAGCAAAGAAGAGATAGGGTGAAGCTGAAGACTTAGCATCTGCTGTCCTCTGAGCCAGTCTGTGCCTACAGGGAGGTACAGTGACCACCATGTTCTCCAGGGCCCATGGGGCAGAACCACATCCCACACGAACACAGTGACTCTGCAGGCACCAAACCCCTCCGTGAATTCCATATGGGGTGTCTATACCAAGTATCTCTGCTCAAAGTAACATTAATCATCACCCATACAGTGCAAAGATGTTGAGCAATAAAACACAGCTTGAAAGAGAAAGAAAAAAAGATCTGGAGCAAGGAATTTTAAGGCAGTTGCTGCTAGGGTTCAGCCACACAAGTTGCTGCTGTTGGTCTGGTAATGAAGGCCTGGGGTGTGCTTGTTTTACCAGGACCTGCTCTGCCCTCATGGCTGCCGCCTTCTCCCACTGGTATTTATATACTGGTGTCACTCACACCACCTTTGTTTTCTCCTTCTGAACACATTGAATTAAATGAGCAATTCTCATATCAAAAATTTGCCACAAGACTTATCCTTCTGTTCCTTGTGCCCCCAGGTTTGCTTTGGTACCCAGGGTTCCCATTTTAGGAGTGGGTACCTTGGCTACCCATTTTAGGTACTTGATTTTTATATCCCTTTTTTATTTGTGAGTAACTGCTTCTTCTGACTGCTCTTTATGGTCAGTGAACCTAAAATGCTTTTTCTGTAATCATCAGTCCCTGTGAAACAGTTCTTGTGTCCATAATGCTGCACTTCTTTCCCTTTCTATTCCCCCTCCTTTTCTGAAGGTAACTCTCCTTGGTTCTTCGTAACATATATTCTGGATTGCTTCTAAATAATTCCAAATATATACATGCCTGAACTTATGTGAGACCTGGTGAGACACACAGATAAGTGAAAGCTGAATCATTGTCCCCAAAGCTATGCATTAAAATATCTTCTAGGCACATTTTCTCTGAGGTTCTAGTCAGTCTTGGTAAAAAAAAAGATCCTGAGATGTTTGTATGTGAATATCAGAATTCCATTGCCTATCTGGACATGCCTGGTAGAGTAATTCTAGGATGAATTTGTTCCTCAAACAATATGGGTGAATTTCATTGAACTAATGATGCAACTAATGTGAACTTCATACAACTAATGTTGTAACTAAAGTACTCAATTCTATATATTGGAATTTCATTTTGTGGAATACATTCACAATATTACCTTAAAAAAAAGGCCACCTTTTTCTCTTCAGAGACTAAACTATGCGAGATATACTTTAGTTTTATATGATTTATTGACATAGCATTCATGAATTCAAGATGTGGAAGATAACCCTAAGGAAAGGCCCTAGGCCTTCAGCAAAGTCCAGGATAACAACTGAGATCATGTCTCTGACTGTTGGCAGTATATATTTGAAACAGCAGCTAGGTTTATAGCCTATTCTTGTCTCAATTTGTTATTTTATTTTGGGGTATATAAACCATTATAATTTGAATCTAGAGGCCTATTACACATGAGAAATAGATATTTTTAATGCAGCTGACTTTATTGGCTTTGCTACACATTGATGCTAAAATCTCTAAGAATTTGTATGGTTTACCTTGTGGAAATACATGGTAACTTTATGAATGACCATGTCTAATTATGATGAGTCAGGATTTTGAGTAACTGTTTACTAAAATATACTACACTATATGTTCCTAGAACTGTAATTAATTCTCTAATAGTTGTAAAATATAGTTTTGACTAAAGACTTGACTTCACCAATAGTCAAAAAACCTAAATAGCCAACAACCAATATAAACAAAGACTACCTACTTATATTAGCCTAAACATAATGAATCTGGACTGCTGTGTTGCTCTAACTCCATAAAGTGTACTAGCTTCTGTTTCCTCACAGGATTCATGGATCTTCTCAATACAGTGTGGCAGAACATATGTTAAGGGATTACAAGACAATGTTATAAAACACAGCGAGTGACATGATTGTGGACTGTGCTGCTGCATTTAAGAACAGGTCAGCAGATAACAGAGATAAAGGAGAACAAGCTGACATTTATCTGGGCTTGAAAAAACCTTTTGAGAAAGTCCATCACGGAAGATTGAAAAAGAATACTAATAATCACCAGATAAGGAGTAAAGCCACAACTGACATAGTGGGACTGATTAACTTAAAACCCCCCACTAAATAGGAATAAAAGGGAATTAGGAAAGCCAAAATGTTCTAGAGAATGCTGTGGCAGGACAAAATTTGCCAAGGACAGAGAATCATTTTATGTTATTCATAAAGAAGGTGGTCAAAAATAAGCCTCTCAAATAATAAAATATGGACTCTTTTTGTACGTTTCTTTGTTTCTCTCTTTCTTTCCTTCTCTACTGAGTAGAAGATTATGTATGAAAATAAGCAAATAAATAGTAGAAAAAATGTCTTTCAGTGGAAGCTATAATTTTGCTACCAGGTCTTTAAAAATGTTAATATGTGTCACCAGCTGATTCTGTTTAGGAAAACATATCCGAAAGACTGTGCATTCATTAATGATAGAATGATACTACTCTACTTAGTAAATACTGAGAAGAAATACTGTGGATTCAGGCTAGGGTTATTTGTTTCTTCAGAGGAAACATCTGTATAGCGTTTTCATGGGGAGTTAACACACTCTCTTCATATCAATGATTTGGGGATATAGAAGAGTCGAGTTGTGAAAACAGTCATTCCAGTCAAGTTTTCTCTGGGAGTGAGAAATTTTACAGTATTAAAATGTGCTGAGACAATCTTTGGTACTACTAAAGTCAAGGGAGAATTATGCCATTGCCTTCAATAGGACCAGAATTTAGCCTCGTGTTTATAGATCAAAAATCCCTTAAACAAACACTGAATCATATTTACACAGATCACTAATCCACTTCTCTGAACCAAAACACAATTCCAATTTCCTTTTATGTTTGCTCCTTTCTCAAGCAAAAGCAGCATTACAGAAGTCAGCAAACAATGTCATTCTGTTCACAGTAAACATGCTCTATTTTCAGAGAGAACGACTACAAAAACATCACCCTTGCTTTTTACTTCTGAACATGCCAAAACAAAGTTTGAGAGCATCTGAATAAACAAAAGCTTACATCCATTTTATTTTTTTTCCTGTTCAGTAAGTTTTACTGGATAGAAAATGTGGTTGTTCCATTAAATGTTTTGTTCTTAATCATTTCAGGTTACAAAAGATAACGTGTACTCCATCTTTTACTTTAAGTAGCCTATATCATAATATTACAGTAATATTTTTTTTTTACTTCTTTGACACTCTCTGAGTCTCTTTTTCTGAGATAGCATAACCCAGAGCTTTAATAAACCACTTATCAGTTGAGGAATATTTAGGCTTTTGTAAAAAAAAAAAAAAAAGACAACAAATCAAAACAGGAGGTTTCTCTAGGAGCAGAAATGAAGATTTTGTTAAGCTCTTCACCTTTCTTTTAAATAACTTCACATTATGTGATCACAAAAGGACCTTGTAACATTGCCAGTTTATTTGACCTTTTAGCCATTTCCTGTTCAGCCATATAATTTCCCCAAATAACTCTATCTGCAAAGATTTCCATCAGAGTCCTTTAGAAATAACCCTCTTCTCTGCAGTGTCTCCAGTGCCTTTGACTCCCTTTTGAGTGTAGAACACTAAGAATAGAATCACAGAATCATCTAGGTTGGAAAAGACCTTGAAGATCATCTAGTCCAACCGTTAACCTAACACTGACAGTTCCCAACTACACCATATCCCTAAGTGCTATGTCGACCCTACTCTTAAACACCTCCAGGGATGGGGACTCCACCACTGCCCTGGGCAGCCCATTCCAACACCTAATAACCCATTCTGTAAAGAAATGCTTCCTAATATCTAGTCTAAACCTTCCCTGGAGCAACTTGAGGCCATTCCCTCTTGCTTGTTACTTGGTTAAAGAGACTCATCCCCAGCTCTCTGCAACCTCCTTTCAGGTAGTTGTAGAGGGCGATGAGGTCTCCCCTCAGCCTCCTCTTCTCCAGACTAAACAACCCCAGTTCCCTCAGACGCTCCTCATACGACATGTGCTCCAGACCCTTCACCAGCTTCGTTGCCCTTCTCTGGACACGCTCGAGTAATTCAATGTCCTTTTTGTAGTGAGGGGCCCAAAACTGAACACAGTAATCGAGGTGCAGCCTCACCAGTGCCGAGTACAGGGGTAAGATCACTTCCCCGTCCCTGCTGGCCACGCTATTGCTGATGCAAGCCAGGATACCATTGGCTTTCTTGGCCACCTGGGCACACTGCTGGCTCATGTTCAGCTGGCTGTCAATCAACACCCCCAGGTCCCTCTCTGGCTGGCAGCTCTCCAGCCACTCCTCCCCAAGCCTGTAGCGCTGCTGGGGGTTGTTGTGGCCCAAGTGCAGCACCCGGCATTTGGCCTTATTGAAACTCCTACAGTTGGCCTTAGCCCATCGCTCCAGCCTGTCCAGATCTCTCTGCAGAGCCTCCCTACCCTCGAGCAGATCAACACTCCCACCCAACTTGGTGTCATCTGCAAACTTACTGAGGGTGCACTCAGTAAAATAACTCTTGGTTTATCTGGCTAAGTCACCTGTGCAGTAGCAACTGATGTGGAAATGGAGCTCTTAAGTCATTAAAACTCTAATTTCATTTACTGAGTATATACCTCAGAAAAACTCCTGTGTATATGTGCATGTATGTGTAAGAAGATATAAAACATTTTTGCTCTGAAAAAAAAGAAACCTAGAATCATGCATTTAATTTCATCTTTTTTTTTCAGCGGTGTGTAGGCAATGCATTTATCTGCACACATCTACAACTTGGTCCTGGTTTCTCTAAGTGTTTAGTGTAGATGAAACACAAACTTTTCAGTAGGCATTTGACATCAATCCTCTATTTTTCCTCATACTCATAATTTTCCTCATTAACCTTCCACTTCTAGTAACTGGTAAAGAAATGCAGGAAATCTTAGTGTAAATCAGAATTAAAGGCAAGATTGTCCTTGTAAGGTTATTTCCTTTCTAGTTTTTCCCATAGCTAAAAGTAGCAATAAAACAGGCAAAAGATTGTTATTTAATCATTGATCTGAAAGACGTTCCCAAAGAAGTTATGAATTTTCCACCTTACTCATTTTCACTCATTCCTACACTCCTATATAATCATGTTTGTCACTGATTTTACATAAAGCAGTAATAGCCTTATACCCTTTCAGTAGAAACAGTCTTCTGGTGGAAGCAATTGTGATAGTGAAAGCTGGACTAGGATGGATATTGATGAAGAGAGCAAAGATTTGCATTGATGCAGCAGGGAACGATAAAATGAGAGAAGGAGAATTGCAGTTATTAGTACTTGAAGTTCAATGATGATGGCAAAAATCAGTAGAAAAGTCCCATTGAACAGAGACTATTTCTCCATGTGTGTGGCTGAAAAATTAAAAATGTTTTAAAAAGATGAAGCACTGATCATCTGTGATCCTACAACATGTGTTCTTCTTCCCTTTGTACTCACTCATTTGGAGCCACTCTCCTCTGCAGAATCTCATTTAAATTGCAGGACTGACTTGAACTGTTGTGTGTCTGAAACTGTCAGTGGTGCATGACCATCAGTCACAACACATTGACTCCACGGGGATTTGCACATAGAATACATTTTGACCTTTGACTTATTATTTACTAAAAAGTCTCTGAAACCTAACATCCCCTTGGTTTATAGCTTGCCCTTTCAGAGGCTTTAGGTCTACTTCACCTTGATTCAAACTGTGGTTTTATTTCTTAGTGAAATAGAAAAATTTCCACCTAGATCATAGAAAATGTTTATTTAATCTTACATCCTTTCCTCATTAAACAAATAAATATTTTGACATTGTAGAAAACAAAAACATTACATTTTTCTTAAGGAAAAAGGTTTAAAAATTTTATTTCATGTAATATCAGTAGTTCCTTTGTTTTCTCCCATTCAAGTTATCCTCCAAATTAATGAGAGATGAATTAACAAGTAGTTTTCATCCTAAAACGCCATTTTCGTTCAACTGGTCTTTCTTTATTGAATGAAAGAAATTCATCCATGCCTACAGCTTCATCTCTATAAACAATTCTTCTGTGGTTTTTTTTGTTTGTTTATTTTTTCCCTACTGACTTTTATCAAATCAAAATCAGTCAATGCAGTTTTACTGGTAGCTACTTGAAAGGACCTTCATTGCATATTTCTATATTTGATGAGTCAGATGTATGAGATTCAGTCTCCAATTAAGAGCTACAGTTAGTACCAACAACTAATGACATTGTTCTTAATTTTTATATTGACATTTTTTTCTTAATTCTTAACCTCTCAGAGCATAAAATCAGTCCATTGTAACAGAAAATTCTGCCTTCATTCAGGATTGATGATGTGGAGGGAGGAATTTGGGACCAGACTGCAGCACTGTTCCCATGCTGTTACTCCTCTTGTTTTTTATTGCACAGTATGTTGCATTGCTTGAATTTGCATAAATGCAGCTCAGAGAAATTGCCCTATAGTCACCCTTCAAGGCCACTTGTTTTATGGCACCGGGTCAGTGAAACAGCTTTTCCAGGGTACACAGAGATATCTCCGTGTGCTCACTTGAACAGAAGCCAGACAAAAGCCTTTGGCTTTTGGGGTAAAAAACCACAGATAGCTTGAATCGCTTAAGAAAATCACATTCAGAAAGCATACTGATATGCTGCGGAATTTTTGTGTCAGATAGCATTAGCCAAACATATTTCTAGATGTGTTTTTATTTTTACCTGGTTACTGTGAAATCCCAATGACAAATTATATCACTCAGTCAGAAGCAGTGTAGTGAAGACTTGAATAATATTTTGAGGTCTAGCTGTAGTGCTATGTAAGCTGAATTAACCAGATTTAATAGTTTAGAGAAGTGTTTTATTCCAGATGCATGCAGATTTCTATTGTTCTGTGCCCCTTCATTCCACATCGACACACAAGTATATGAACTTCTTTTACAGCCTTCGGAGTGTGTCCTTTCACAGTCCTCTGGCTTCTGAGATAACCAGCATTGTGTCCCACAGTGTAGTGCAAGAGAGATGGTAGGATTGAAGTTGCATGCAGTGCATGCATTTATGTCTTTGGATTGGAGGTAGAGTAAAATTTTAGGATTATATATCCTTAAAATGCTTGACCTGAGGTGAAATAAATCACTTTCCCTGTTTCTAAAGTTGGCACAGATAAGCCTTCTCCTGCTGGACTGCTGAGGTTTACTACTGCTACACTAAAGATATTCTTTCAGTCAGATTTACCAAGCTGTTAGTAACCTGCACACTTCACAACTGTCGTCCTCTATAAACCATTTCCTTCTACAAAAGGAAATGTAAGTGTTATGCTTATTATATGAGGACTAACAAATCTTCAAAACCCTATCTGCTTACATGTGTCAAGGTCTCTATATTTCAGAAAAAAAAAGAGACTGTGTAAAGCTAAGATGATAGAACTGATGAATTTTTTTTTAATGCAATAGACTGGCAAGCTTTTGATAGTAACAAATAAAATTAATTTTTATAAGAAGGTCAATGATTGTTAAAGAACAAAGTCTTGCTCTAGAGTCCTGGGCATATTAAATTCAACAGAGCAGCAATTTCAAAATGTTCAAACACATAAAGCAGCTTTTGTAAGGTATATTTCACTGATGCCAAGTAGCTTATTTACTTCTATGTTTGGGCTTCAATGACTTCATATGAAAGGGAGGAGAAATGGGATTTTATGCAGCATGTAATAACTCCCATACAGGAAGCAGGCTGATTTTAATGACACTTCTTTAATATTGCAGGTAGCTCAATCAATTATATTGAAATTGCTTTTCATCT
This sequence comes from Strix aluco, assembly GCF_031877795.1. Classification (NCBI taxonomy): domain Eukaryota; kingdom Metazoa; phylum Chordata; class Aves; order Strigiformes; family Strigidae; genus Strix; species Strix aluco. Next base: position 58,045,233 of record NC_133932.1, read on the forward strand.
GCCAAAGAAATAAGTTTTTATTTAGTGTCTTATGTGTTCATTTTTGTAGATCGTAAAGCAGCATGGCTGTTTTGTAGTGAGGATGAAGCCTAGCCCCTAAACAACTTTATCAAGGGGTGAAAAAATGTTAATCTATAGTATGGGAAATAAGTTGATCTGGAGATTTCACTTCTCTGTCTAGATTAATTCTATTGTTTGAGACAAGTTATACATATCTGTGCTGTATTGTACTTGCCTGTTGGCCTGATTTCATCTAGGAGAGAATTAATTTACTTCCTAGTAGTTGGTACAGTGCTGTGTTTTGGATTTAGGATTAGAATAATGTTGATAAAAAACTGATGTTTTAGTTCTTGCTGAGCAGTGTTTACACTGTCAAGGACTTTTCAGAATCTCATACTGCCCTACCAGCGAGGAAGCTGAGAGTGCACAAGAAGCTGGGAGGGAACAGAGCCAGGACAGCTGACCCAAACTGGCCTAAAGGAAATCCCACACCATATGATGTCATCTGGGGGGACTTGACCAGAGGGTGGTAGTCCGTTGCTCAGGGACTGGCTGGGGATTGGTCTGTGGGTGGTAAGCAATTGCATTGTGCATCATTTGTTTAGTATATTCTTTTATTATTATTGTTATTTTCCCTTCTTTTCCTGTCCTATTAAACTGTCTTTATTTCAACCCATGAGTTTTACCTTTTTTCCGATTCTCTACCTCATCCCACTGCTGGGGGGAGAGAGCAAACAGCTGTGTGGTTTTGAGCTGCGTGCTGGATTAAAACACAACACCTGTACAGATGACCAGAGTCAAGTGCAACACTCTCCTTGCTCTCCCTCTTGTGTATTGTCTGCTGATTTGCTTCTTTGTGCAGACTAGAAATGTCTTTACTCTACAAGTAATGTTGATTCTGCCTTGCAAAGGTCTCATGGGCCTGAATATCACAAATGTTCTCAGCATCCTTCTCCAGGCTGAACAACCCCAACTCTCTCAGCCTGTCCTCATAACAGAGGTGCTCCAGCCCCCTGATCATCTTCGTGGCCCTCCTCTGGACCCACTTGAGCAGATCTATGTTTTTCTTATGTTGGGAGCCCCAGAGCTGGATACAGTACTGCAGGTGGGGTCTCATGAAAGCAGAGTAGAAGGGGAGAATTACCTCCATCAACCTTCTAGCCATACTTCTTTTGACGCAGCTCAGGATATGGTTGGCTTTCTGGGCTGTGAGCACACTTTGCTGGCTCACAGTCAGTTTTCCATTCTCTAATACCCCCAAGTCCTTACCTGCAGGGCTTCTCTCTATCCGCTCATTGCCCAGCCTGTATCTGTGCTTGGGATTGCCCTCACCCACGTGCAGGACCTTGCACGTGGCCTTGCTGAACTTTGTGAGGTTTGCATGGGCCCACCTATCAAGCCTGTCCAGGTCCCTCTGGATGGCATCCCTTCCCTCCAGCATGTCGACCACACCACACACCTTTCTGTAGTCAGCAATATTGCTGAGGGTGCGCTCAATCCCACTGTACATGTTGCCAACAAATATATTAAAAAGCATTGTCCCAGTGCTGACCCCTGAGGAATGCCAATTGTCACTGGTCTCCACTTGGACATTGAGATGTTGACCACAACTCTTTGAGTGCAACCATCCAGCCAATTCCTTATCCACCAAGTGGTCCATCCATCAAATCCTTGTCTCTCCAATTTAGAGACAAGGATGTTTTGTGGAACAGTGTCAAATGTTTTGCACAAGTCCAGGTAGGTGACGTCAATTGCTCTTCCCTTATCCACCAGCACTGTAACTCCATTGCAGAAGGCCATCAAATTCGTCAGGCACAAGTTGCCCTTAGAGAAGCCATGTTGGCTGTTATCAATCACCTCCTTATTTTCCACATGTCCTAACATAGTTTCCAGGAGGATCCACTGCAAGATAATCTTGCCGGGCACAGCAGTGAGACTGACTGGCCTGTAGCACCCTGGGTCTTCCTTTTTTCCCTTCTTTAAAAATGGGACATGTTTCCCCTTTTTTTAGTCAGTGGGAACTTCACCGGACTGCCACAACTTCTCAAATATGATGGATATTTGTTTAGCCACTTCATCTACCAGTTCCCTCAGGACCCGTGGATGCATCTCATCAGGTCCCATGGACTTGTGCACCTTCAGGTTCCTTAGATGGTCTTGAACCTGACCTTCTCCTACAGTGGGAAGTTCTTCATTCTCCCAGTCCCTGCCTTTGTCTTCTGTGACTTGAGCAGTGTGGCTGGAGTACTTGCTAGTGAAGACTGAGGCAAAAAAAGTCATTGACTGCCTCAGCCTTCTCCATATCTTGGGCAACCAAGTCTCCTATTTCCTTCCAGAGAGGGCCCACATTTTCTCTATTCATCCTTTTATCACTGACATACCTATAGAAGCTTTTCTTGCTGCCCTTGATGACCATGGCCAGACTTAGTTCTACCAGGGCTTCAACCTTCTTAACCTGATCTCTGACTGCTTGGACACTTTATTTGTATTCCTACCAGGTTATCTGTCCTTGCTTTCACTCCCTGTAGGCTTCCTTTTTGTGTTTGAGCTTTTCAGGATCTCCTTGTTCATCCATGATGGTCTCCTGGTGTTTTTAGCTGACTTCCTCTTTGTTGGGATGTATCAATCCTGAGCTTGGAGGAGGTGGTCCTTGAATATTAGCCAGCTTTCTTGGGCCCCTCTTCCCTCCAGGGCTTTATCCTGTGGTACTCTGTCAGGCAGATCCCTGAAGAGGCCAAAGTCTGCTCTCCTGAAGCCCAAGGTAATGAACTTGCTGTACAAACTGCTTGCTGTCCTAAGGATCTTGAATTCTACCATTTCATGGTCACTGTGGCCATGGCTTCCCTGGAGTCTCACTCCCCACCAGCCCCTCCTTGTTGCTGAGAACATGGTCCAGCACAGCACCTCTCCTCATCATCTCCTCTATCACTTGGAGAAGGAAGACATCATCAATGCATTCCAGGAACCTTCTGGATTGCTTATGCCCTGCTGTGTTGTCCCTCCAACATATACCGGGATGGTTGAAGTCCCCCATGAGGACCAGGGCTTGTGAACATGAGGCTTCTTCTATCTGTTTATAGAGGGACTCCTCTGTTCAGTCTTCCTGGTTGGGTGGCCTGTAGCAGACCCCCACTATAATATCACCTGTCCCTGCCCTACCTTTAATCCTGACCCGTAAGCTCTCGGTCAGCTCCTCATCCATCCCCAGGTGGAGCTCCATGCACTCCAGCTAGTCATTGACATAGAAGGCAACACCCCCACCTCATCTCTCCTGTCTGTCCTTCTTAAAGTCATGTTGATCTGAAAAGTAGTTAGGCATCCAGATATAGATTTTCATAAATGCTGAAATACTACCTCACAGGAGACATCTGTCTGTATGTCTTTTATGCCTAATTATCCTTAAAATTTTGACCTATTTGCTATAAAATGTTCATTTATTTATAGTTGTTTCTGGAAATAGGTGATTTGTCTGTACAGAGATGCAAGAACAACTTCACAGGAACATTGGATTAATCACCTTCTTGATTGTAGTATATATTTATAGATGGAAAGGCAGAGGATTTAAGAAAGATCTAGTGATAAGGAAGTAATTGATTCTATTTCAGTTGCTCATCAGAGGGCTCAAAAATAAATAATTTGTTTAAAAGGAAGCTCACCGGATCTCTGCACAGTCTGGTCCCCAGGAAGTTTCTCTTTTTATCAGACTCAGTGTGCAGAGAAACACTCTGTTGATGGGACCATATCAGTCTTCATCATATGAAGACTTGATGTGTTGCACCCTTCTGCCTTCTCCCCTCAGGAGGAGCAGTTACTCCCCAGGAAAGGAGGAATTTACCCTACCCTGGGCCCTTCCCTCTAGAAAGATCCATCTGAACCTATTACAAGTCTTAAAGGAAGACAGCTAACAAAATGAGAAAGAACATATAAATAATGCATCAGCCACCACATGGAACCATAAAATCCTCTTCTGTAAAATAGCATTAAGTTTTTCCTCAAAAGGAGGAGTGAAGGGGTAAAAACCTACCATTTTTAACCATATAAAACTAAACTCTAGAGATGAAATACTGTATTCCATAGATCTTAATGGTGGAAACATAGTCATATTGATAGGAAAGAATTTCAGAAGGACAATCTTCTGGCAGAAAATTAATTTATTAAATTTAAAATATTTTGTGGAAACTCATAACATAATGCATTGTAAGCATTTTGTTTAATATGACTCATTAACATTTTAATGATGTTTATATTTATCATATCAAAGTTTTAAATCCTATTAAAATGACATTTTATTTTTGCAAACTGAAATGAATGAAAGATCTTTTTCATCATGAGGACAATTGAGCAGTGGAGCAGGTTGCTCTAGGATTTTGTGTAGTCTCCTCTGGAGGATTTCAAGACTGGACTGCAGAAAGACCTGATCAGTGTGGTCTGATTCCAGAGCTAGCCTTGCTTTGAGCAGGGCATTGGATAAGAAACCTGCTGAGGTTGCTCCCAGGCTGAATTATCCTGGATAGATACAGACTTTTTAGGAAGGATGGGCTGGGACAAGAAGTCATCCTTTATGTGAGAGAGAAGGGTTGATGCATGGAGCTTTTGCCTTGGGATATGTGATGAGCCAGCTGAGCTTGTAAATCAGGATTATCAAGCAGACTTATGTCAGTGATTTTGTAGGTGTCTGCTACAGACCACTTGGTCAGGAAGAAGAGGTTCTTCCTGAAGAACTTCTGAAGAGTGGGAAAAAAAGCAGGATCCCAACCCTGGATTTCAAAAGAGCAGACTTCGTTCTGTTCATGCATCTTCTTGGAAAAATCCTACAAGAGATGGCCCTGAAGAAGAGTCCAGAAGAGCTGGCTGGTATTCAACAATCACCTTGTCCACGTTCAAGGATAGTCTGTCCTGATGAGCAGGAAGTCAAGTAAATTTTTCAGGATGCCTTCATAGATGAACAAGGGTCTCAGGACAAAATTCAGACATAAAAAGGAAGTGTACAAGAGGTGGAAACAGGGACAGATGACCTGGGAGGAATACAGAAACATTGTCTGAGCAGGGATGGAGTTAAGAAAACCAAAACCCACCTGAATCTGCCAAGACACTTGAAGGGAAATAAATGTTTCTACAAATATATCAGCAACAAAAGGAAAGTTAGGAAGAATGAGGGCCATATCCCTCATAGGGCAATGGAACTGGTGACAAAGGATATAGAAAAGGCCAAGATACTCAATGCTTTTCTCAACTCAGTCTTTACTGGTAAGACTGGCTTTCTGGAATCTGAGATCTCTGAGACCAGTGAAAAAGTCTGAAGCAAAGACTTACCCTCAGTGAAGAAGTACATGATTAGCAAACGTTTAAACAAACTAGACAGGCATAAGTCCAAGGGACGTGGCAGGCTGCACCCAGAAGTACTGAGGAAGCTTGCTGTTATCACTGAGAGGCCACTGTTTATTATCTGTGAAAGGTCATGGTGACTGGGAGAGGTTACTGAGGACTAGAAGAAAGCAAATCTTGTCCTTAGCTTCAAGAATGCAAAGAAGGAGGATTCAGGGAACTACAGGCCTGTCAGTCTCACCTCAGTTCCTGGGAATATGATGGAGCAAATCCTCTTGGAAATAATTTCCAGACCCATGGCAGACAAGAAGGTGATTGGAAGTCATCAGCATGGATTTATGAAGAGGAAATCTTTCTTAATTAACCTGATAGTTACCTGTGATGAGATGACTCGCTTGGTGGATGAGAGTTGAGCAGTGGTTGTTGGTAATCTTGACTTTAGCAAGGTTTTTGATACTGTCTCCAGTAATATCTTCATAGACAAACTGATAAAATACAGGCTAGATAAAGAGATGGTGAGGTGGATTAAAAAGTGTCTGAATTGCTGGCATCAAAAGTTTGGAATCAGCAGCAGTCTGAGGCCAGTCACTAGTGGTGTATCCCAGGGTTCATTACTGGGGTAGTGTTTACCTTTGTTTAACATCTTCATTAATGATTTGGATGATGTGTCTATATGCACCCTCAGCAGATGAAACAAAACTGGGAAGAGTGACTGATACACCAGATGGTTGTGTTGCCTCAACAGACGGGCCTTGACTGGCTGGATAACTGAGCAGACCAGAATCTCATGAAGTTCAGCTGGAGGTAATGTCAAGTCCTACACCTGGGGAAGAATAACCCCAGGCACCAGTACAGACATGGGGCTGACAGGCTAGAAAGGAGCTCTACAAGATAAAGACCTGGGGGTGAACAACAGGCTGATCATGAGTGAACAATGTGCCCTTGCAGCAATGAAGGCCAACAGTACCCTAGGCTGCACTGGGAGGTGCATGGCCAGCAGGTTGAGGGAGGTGATCTTTCACATTTCCTCAGCCCTAGTGAGACACATCTGGACTGCTGTGTTCAATTCTGGACTCCACAGTATAGGAGACATGGACTTAATGGAAAGAATCCAGCAAAAAGCCCCTAAGATGGTTAAGAGAATGGAGCATCTGTCCCTATGAGGAAAGGCAGAGACAACTGGGACTGTTCAGCCTGGAGAAGAGAAGGCTGAGGGGGGATTTTGTCAAAATGTATAAATACTTGAAAGGAGACAATACGGAAGATGGAGCTGAACTCTTCTCAGTGGTGCTCAGTGACAGAATCTGAGGCAATGTATACAAACTGAAACAGAGCAGGTTCCCTCTGAATATCAGGAAACACTTTTTTACTGTGAGGCTGACCAAGCACTGGAACAGGTTGCCCAGAGAGTCTGTGGAGTCTCCATCCTTTCAAGTATTCAAAACCTGACTCTACACAGTCAAGAACAACCTGCTCTATCTGACCCTGCTCTGCAAGGAGTTGGACTAGACACTTGCTTATATGCCTTTCAACCTCAGCCATCCTGTGACCTTGTAATTCTAAAATTTAGTTATTAATGAAATTGTCAGCATTTTAAATTTTCCATCAGACTTGCAATAGTATCAAATTTGAAATGATTGGATTTTCCCCTGGGACAGAAAATTTGTCTCCCAAGCAGTCATCATTATGCAGTTTTAGTTGTGCATAACCACAGACACTTGAATCTTCGAGTATTTATCTGAAACATTGCTGATGCAAATTCACATACAATTAAAATAACAGATTTGCCAAAGGGGAGGTCAAGGGAAAGGAATACATTCCTCCCACTTTTCTACAGCCCATCAAGAAACATAATTTATTTCATTTGCCAGAGAAGCAGCTGGGCAACTATAGGAAGCCTTTACCCACATCATGGCTGCATTGTACCCTCAATAGAAGAATACTGAAATGATTACTTGAGAGAAAAATAATGACAAAAATATATTAAGCAACAAATATTATAAGGCATGCTGTTTGCACTCTACCTTGACAATTTACGAGGAGGAATTTAGGACTTCTGTGATGCCTTGAGTTAACAGTAATATATATCCTGGATATCTTTCACAGGCGAAGCAGTTGATCAGGTGAAGGTCGAAGGGTAACAGCAACACTATCCAGTCTCCTCCTCTCACAGGGATTAGCTTCAAGGTTCCCTGGGGCCTCAGTGAACAGCAAGGTTAAACAAAAAAATGAAAGCACAAAGACTTACTGACAAGGAGGAAGCAAGATCTTATTATTCCTGTGAAACCCAAACTTAGTGCTGTATAATATTCAAGTAGCTTAAAAATTCAGGGTCCTTACTTCTAACTAATTTTTTTTAACATCATAACAGCTGCATGATAAACACATATATGGGCGCACTTCTGAAAAAGGGTCAATGAATCCAACCAAAACAGACAAACCTTTCTTGAGGAAACTTAGGGAATTTTAAAAGCACTAAAAAATGCTATAGAAAGCTATCAACCGTTTCTGCTTTTAACTGACCTATATAGTGTAACAAAAAATTTTTGTCATAGGAAACACAGCTTGATTTAGTTATACAGAAAATATTATTCCATGATTAAATATGTAACACTTCTTAAGGAAAAAACCCAAACAACTACCTCAGCAAATACTTCAATTCTGAAAATCTCCAAAGCCAAAATTCCTTTATCTCCTCAAACATTTGTAGTTAAATTCAGTAAACTGTTACAACTGTTGTCTTCTCATTTTTTAAATTTCATGAATCATGTTACTGGAGGTAAATAGCCCAAAATAATTAACCAGAAGATCTATACAATAGCACTAGCAGTCTCATATCAGCCCTCCAGAATGTAACTGAATATTTCAAAAGGAAAAACAGAAATAATCTGAACAGAAAAAAAAAATCACATAATAAAAGCTCTTCTGATACAATCTATCTATAGGTATCACCAATATTAGACCTCCCACCTAACATGTCAACTTTTTGTATATGTGAATCAACAGTAGTTTCACCCTTAATTAAAGGTATTGCAAAAGATTTGACCCTTTTCTTATTTCTTCTTTTTATCTTATTCCATGTCTTTTCTGCTGAAGTATGGTGATGAATACAGCTACAGAAGTTTTGCCATCACGATTTCTTAGATCTTCTAATAACCTCCTGAGCCTGAATATACTTTTCTTTTACAATCTATCAAATCCTGAAGTTTTAACAAATGTCTTGCTTTATTCAAAGCCTTTCTCCTTTCTTCAAATGCTTTATAAAAATTTCCTACCAGAGCTCTAAAGTGTTGGTTTTTTTCTTAAATGTTAGGGGGAAAGTAGTTTGTATATATACCACAAAGTCTTCTTACAATCAGTAGCAGGAAACACAAAATCCCCAAAAGAAAGAGCAGAGAAAAACAGCACTCTCGATTTGGAGAACAGAAAAAAAAAAAAAAAAACCAAAAACAAAAAACAAAACCACAACCAAACGAAACATCCCGCTGAAAGCTTTTTATTAGTTTGTTTCATTTTTTTCCATTTATATTTGTCAGAGGGTAGTATAAAAGAGGAGGGATAGTATTTCATCAAAACATGTTCTAGTTTTGTTCTTATGTATTTATGATTTTGTTAGCTTTACAAAGAGTGGTACTTAACCATCAAACTGCTTCCACTGGAGAGAGAATTACAAACATCTTACTGGTTTTATAAGAAAGCATTTGTATTATACTTCTAACATTTTCTTTCATGTCTCTTCCTCAAAGAACAGTTTACAACTTGTTTAACTTCTGATATCTACTGTGTGGTTTTCTACACTGTTAGTCATTAGGAAAAATTGTCATATATATAATATAACTTATCCTAGACATTTTAAGTAGATCAGGCAAATAAAAACGCTGTTTTATTTCCACTGAATCCCTATGTAAGCGTTCTAATTTGATTAGCTCTGGTCTAAAATAAGAGGAGATAAATTCCAGCCTCTAACAAATGCTGCAGAAGTTCCATGCCTTCTTTCCTTCTCAAACCTGTTTTCTTTCTTCAGAGACTTTCTTTCTTTCAACCACCCAGTTTTCTCTGGTTTATAATGATTCATAGCTACCTCTGTACTAAGAATCAAATTCATGCTAAAAGTTTCCAAACTGCTTTTTTTTTTTTCTCCTCTGATTTTCTTTCCATTTTCTCTTTTTTTTTTTTTTTTTTTTTTTTTTTTTTTTTTTTTTGGTATGGGATATACTTTTTTGGTATACTTTTCCATAAATGGTTTCATGTTTTTTCACAAAGATTTTAGTAAGATTTTCCTTATCAGTACTCCAGCATTCTATTCCTTAAACAGCTAGATTTTTTAAGATTAAGTATGATATTTCCTAAATGTTTGTCTCCCCATCCTGTAACAATAAAATAACTTTCTGTCTCTGGCCTGGGTTTCAACATCCTTTTAGGAATATTTCAGCCCAAAACACAGATACTGTCTTCCATGCAGCAATTAGATATATCTGTAAGTTTCCACAAAACCAGATTACTGTCTATTGAATGTCTTTAAAACATTTCTTTGGTAGTCTCTGATAGACTTTTCAACAATTGAACAGAAGTGATAGGATTTAATTTCAGTCAACTATTGATCTTTACATCTGAGCTACTTACTGTAAATTTTCTTTATAATCAATGGAGAAAAAAATTACAGTGTCATTAATTTGATTTGGTTTTGACATCTTCCTTAGGATGAGTCATGCTCAAACACTTCTTTTTCCTCTTTTTTATTATAAAAGCGTCTTGGGTGACCAGTTAAGATACGGATGTCTACACTGCAGAAAGCCCTGTGGTGCTTTATCATACAGAACAATACCCTCTTGTTATTGTCTCACATTCCTAGACCTCCTTGTGGTGACTGTGGTTGTCTCTTGCCTTTGCTTGTAAACTCTTCAGAGCAATGCAAAACAGATGATAGTAGATGACAGGTTATGTTGAGTGTCTATAAACACTGCATTATATAATAAGGATGAACTGTAGTAAAAAATATAATTAAAATATTATTATAGATAGAATGGAAGAGAATGAGGAATCTGGAGTATTTTTTAACTAGAAGACACCAATGTATTATTGTAATAAGGTTATTGGAAAAATGTAGATTAAGAAAAAAGTACTCAAATACTGCTGACAAAAGACGGCAGAAATGAGCAGCTAATAAATAGTTTGTTCAAGTGATAGACCACTAACATTGCAGAATTCTGGGGTTTGACATGAAATAAATTAATCTTGATTAATACTTCATATTTAGAACGGATCAGCAGAGATGGCAAAAAAATATTTTAGGATGCTCGTTGCCTGAGTGCCTTCCCCAGCATTTAAAGTTGCTTTTTAAGTTCTTCCTTATTCAGTTAAACGGGCGCATCTCCTTTTTTTATCTCAGAGCCTCAAATCCTGACACAAGTTTTCCACACTCTCATACCTCCAGAGTAGGACTGAAATGATTCTAAATCTTTTCATGCCATGCAAATCAAAAGTCTTCTAGGAATCAGTCTACCACATATTGTTATGTCTTATTAGGGTTATCTCTACTTACAGTAAACATGAAAGGAAGGTGCAGAAGGGACAGAAGACAGGAATAAGAAACTACTGTTGATATATTCTTTGTATTTGAAACACCTATTTAAATATGAAAACCACTTACAAAAACAATCAAATCACATATTAGTGTCATCACATACACTTAAGTTACATTTCATCATATTCTGATTAGTAGTTTTCCTAAATATTAATAAATTACAACTACAGAATTCTTAATCTAACAGCATGGAGACCTACAGTTTCTGGAGGGTGACATTTAATTTGTTATAGTCAAAGGATTCTAATTCTCTAATTCTCAAGCAGAGAGATTTTAATGCAATTAATTTCAGTTTCTTTCTCCACTCCTAGAATTATGAAAGGATAAACTAATGTATCCAATTATTAATAACAAATGTGTATATTTTTATTAACATAAAACCTAGTGATTCCATGGAAGAAGAAAGACACGGTGACATTAATCTGTTGACAATCTAAATTCCACACTGAAAACCAGAAGTTGTGAAAGTGAACAAAACACATGAATCCTGTTCCTTCAAAGATCCAGCCTCATGATTTTAAAGAAGAGTAAATAATCTAGCTGCTAGGTTCCAGTTCTTTGCACATACAGGTTGCCAAATAGGAAGGCAAGATGCAGGGTAGAATGGTAGATTTTGAAAACAAAATGAAAAAACATTTCCGGAGTTGGCATGGAAGGTATAGTTTGCAGGAGAAAATTATCCAGATGGATTTATTATGTATTACATTACTGAATCTAATTATAATCTTCCTGGTGTCAGGGATAATGACCCCCTGTTTAATAAACCCAGCAAAAAAACCAGACTCAAAAACCCAAGGATAATGAGAAAGGAAGATGTTGTTACATTTGACACCAAAGACTGTGTCTTAGACCAGCTGACAATGAGCTCAGAAAGGAACACCTGTCCAACAAAAAGCAGTTATTTAGCTGCTTGACAGCAAAAAAATATCAGGGAAGTATTCAATCCATGTTTAATATAAAGTATATATATATATCTTTCAAAACAATACCTCCCTTAATTAACTCTTGTTAAGTCAGATTAGATAAGCTAAACTTGTGTTTTCTTTGCTTTGATACAATATTTTCATTGTTTATTTGGTTGATTGTATTGTTTGGTTTGATCTACAGTGCTCTGTCATGTCACTTCTGGTGATTAAATATTAATATTTAACAGTATTTTATTGTTATAGGCACACAGACAATTTGATAGGCAAAAGCTCACAGGCTTTATACAAGGTCTTTTTGTTTATCTCTTTGTTAGTAGCTATAGCCTCAATGCTGGTAAAATCACACATATTAACTATGGTCTGAGATTGGTAACTGACAACTGTAGACAAAAATCAGTATTAATAGACAAATGGTATAGTATTTATTCCCTAATTGGGCTGTTTACAATAAAAGCTTAATATCTGAGGTAAACGCACTGAAGCTTCTATAGTCAATAAATAGATACAGAAACTTCCAGTGAACTCTCATTGCACCTCTTTTACATAGGATTGTCACATTAAGGTCCAATACCACATTAAGTGACGTGAATCCACCTTAACAGTGCAAACCATAAAATATTGATATGTATCTTTTTTGAACTCAATCTTATTTTTCAACATGGTTTTGAGACAGGAACTTCAGAACAGAAGAGACCATAGTATCCACATGTTGATCTCCGTAATGCCATTCAAATAACTTTTTTGCTCTGATTTGTTCTTCCAAGAAATTCCCACTTAGTCCTCTCAGGAACTCTTATTTCTCTCTGCTAGAACACCTCAGATATGTATCTTGTACTCTGTTAATCATTGATTAAGAAGCTTAAACATTTTCATTTTATCATATAACAACTTTTTTTAAAATATGAGCTTTTGTCCATGGTTCAGAAGCACCACCTGAATGATTCTAGATTTCTGCCTTAAACATCTAAATCACACTATGGAAGTGTTTGATTGATATGATTCACCTGGTCACATCTTCCCACTGATCACAAACTGAATCTAGACACCTACGCAGGTGCCTACGTTGTAGATGTCTAAATTTGTCAGATTAATCCCTCCCTTGATGTCTGGCCTTGTATCAATCTTCATTAACATTTAAAAAAAGAACCTTTTGTTGGAATTTGTCATTTGATCAATATTGAAACCTTCTACAAGACTATGCTGTTGACAAAATCCTTGATATATTTCAGAAATTCTTGCCACCTCTGCCTGGTTCTTCAGTTTGGCAGGCCATTGAAGAGCTCAGGCTTCCAGTATATCTCCTTGAAAGTTCTCAGAAGGGGAGGATATTAAGAGCCTTGAAGTTACCAGTTTTTAGCTTCCCTTCCAGCTACAGCTGCTATTTGGATTGCTGAGGCAGTCAATAGTTTCTTGGAACCGGGAAGGCAGTGGCAATTAACTTTAGCTTGAAGCTTTGAAATATCTTGACTTTGTTCTGAATCAGAATAAAATTATATTACAAAGATTGAAATTTTAGTCCTCTTAAACATGGAATTACTAATCACATCAAAGCTCTATTTAAAATGCAATTTGTTCAGATGAGCTTACTTTAGTGCATGATCAAATATGCTTATATAACTAAGCTACCTTCTTCTTTATATACTTCTCCTCCAACATTTATATAAAATTTACCAGCAAATATTTGTTTCAAAAGTATTGATAAAAATATTGACCAATTTAGTGTATAATATAAACATGAATCTGTGTGTAATCATAATAGATGCTCTGAAAACAATATAATTTCTAAATGAAAGCTTGTAATCTATCATTAAAAGAGCTTTGTTTGTTGGTTTTTAATGCATTTATTCTAGGCTGCATTGATCTTGTGTAACAATGCTCTTACGAGAATTTTCAGGCTGGACTCAGTATGATGGCTTACAGAATTAGTTGTATTATGGCAATACCATTGGCTGCACTATGGCAAGAACTATGGAACTTAAATTTTAAGTACAAAATCCAAGTTTGTTCTTTACTCATAACTGTGATGCAGCTGGGTATCAGGGTTGTGCCTGTGTGTTCACCTATAAGTCATTCATTCCCTAGGTGGTCAGGAAATCCTCTGCTAGTAGTTTTCATAGATGAGACAATGCACTGGTTTGAAACCAGATGTCTGAAGTGACCGAAACCCTAGCCACCTTCACAACAAAGTATTTGACTTATCAGTGAAGGAGTACTCCTTGTGGGACTTTTAGACTATCCTGAATATTCCTCCAGCAGCTCTTGCTGTGCCTGGTATTCTTAAAAGTGTTGATTGACATCCTGGGTGGAGAATCTGGCCCCTATGGACCCCTCCTCTCAGGTGCTTTCTGCTGCAAATTGATCAGATAGTGCACAGATATGACATTCGTTAATGGTCAGTGGAAACTGTTCCTGCAGATGCAGAAATTGTCATGTAGGACAGTCTCTCGTACTTTGCTAAGATAATTAAGAGACTTCTTGAATGTAGATTAAGATATTCAACAAAGATGGGTCATGCACATTCTAGAGTGGTAGGACTACAGTCCAGCTAGACTTTAAGACATGAACCGAAGATCAGGTCCTGAGTAAGTCTCACCTATTTCAGCTGAAGGTGCTTTTGTAAGGACCTTTACAGGAACTCTTGTCATCACCCAGACAGTGACCGACCATCCTCTTCAAGATATTTGATTTCCAATATGGGACTTACACCATTCCAATACACCAAAAATTATTTCTTTTGACAAATCTTCTTTCTGTGAGTGTCAGCAAAAGAACATAAAAAAAATTCTTTAAAAAAAAAATCGTTTCTCCAGATTTATTTAACATTAAAAATTATACATATATACTTATTCATTAATATATACATGCATAATCATTAACATTTCATTAACACTCCTTAATTAGTTGCTCATTCTAGCCTTAAGCCTTTCCTGGCATTTTTTTGAGGACTGTTGTAAGAGTACGTGGCTCACAGTTATATAAATCAGCCTGTTTGCCTTGTTTGGAAATAATGGCATGACACACTATTTTTAAATCCCCAAATTCCCATGATTTGTAGAATATTAACTCTTAATCCTTCAGAGAGCTCCACAGTTACTGCTTGACTTCAGGCAACTGCCCAGAAAATGTGTGTTTACATCATACTGTTTCTATATCAGCCCTGGTCTCTGCACCCTCAAGTGAAGGGTTTGTTTGGAAGGTGTGTAAGCATTTTCAGACAAGAAACAGTGTGTTCAGGCAGGAAACAGTTGTACCAAACAAACAAACCAAACAAACAAAAAGTGGTGTTCTACTTGATAGCTGGGGGTTTTTTTTGTAAAAAAATAAGTTACAATAATAATGAAAATTATTCTGAAGAGGATTAAAAAGGAACCCCAAATCCCCACATTTTCATAGATGAATATCAGTCTAAGCCCATTTCCTAAAACAAAACAATCTTGATAAGAAAAGCTTAATAAATACTTCTAAATAATTTATCTGAATAAAAAAAAAGGTATAAAAGGATTTTATATTGCAGCTAAATTCAAAGTGAAAAGTATTCAAAGGATTTTTTAATGAAGGAAAAAGGGCAATGTAAAAGCTGTGAGAACCCATCAAAATAAAGTCTTTTGTGGCATTCAATTATTATTAAAAAGTATTCAGCCTTCTAAATTTGAATCTCATAATCCTAGAATGAGATAAGATGCTGCTTCCCTTGAGCCTGTTGAAACAGAAATCTGAATAAGTATCATAGAAATTAATAAGCTTAAACTAAAGAAGTAATCAATGTAATCTTGATTCAAATTGGAAATCTCACTGGAAACCAGAAGAGGTTTGCACAGGTATGGTTTCTGTATCTCATTCCCTAAAAATCTGCTGCTTACAAAGAAGAAAGACTGCTAATAAACCAGACATACTTTCCAAATTCCTTTTTTCCCCATTGTTACTAAAACCAATGATTGTGGACTCCAGTGTTACCAGGTTTGGTCTAAACCAAAGCAATTTTTGAAACCTAGAGAGCAACATTGCATCTTACTCTAAAGATTAATAGTCTTATTAATAGTCTTAGTCCATGTTGACTACAGGGGGAATTAAGGAAAGAAAACAACTTCAGATCTTGTAAACTTTTCCCTAAAATCAATCTAATCAATTGCCACAATTTAGTGTTCAGTTTTCAACACCAAAGAAAATTGTCTCATCAATCTATAGACTCAGTGGTTTATAATAAAAATGTGACTAACATAATGCTAAATCCTTTGTCCAGAAACTGATTTCTAATTTTCTCTCTTCCACTGTACTGTAGATGATACCAATTAATCCCAAACCCTTATAGGACTATTCCTGTGATCAGTAATGACCAATTAACAATGACTAGCTCTCTCAGTGGCTGTGACATGGGGTCCCATTATGCAGAGAACACATCTTGGGGCCTTCACTGCTCTTTCTTTCAATGACAACTGAATAATACGTGATAATTCCAGTGTTGGTTCTCTTCTGAAATGCTCCCTTCTTAAATAAAGTGTATAATTGTTAGGTATGAGAACATGATAAATGATGTATAGAGTAAAATCTGCCTTAAATGTCAACTGTTCATACCTCTGACTTGTTTTGCACATGCACAAATTTGTTTAGCATATTATCATAGTTATTGAATTACTATCTGGGTTTCAAATTTAGGTCTTATTAAAACAGTATTTTTGGATGGAGAAAAGTCATACTCCATGTCTTTGAATTTGTCTTTCTGGAAAGATGTTTGCCTTACCCCAGTATAGAGATAGAGAATGATGCAGTAAGGAAGGTTGCTAAGGGAGTTTAGGCAGATCTCCTAGCTATCATGACACTATGAGATAGAGATAATCTGGGGAAAAGGAAAAAAAAAAAAGGAAGAAAAATCATCAATTGTACATGGGTAGCTTAGTAGAGAAACTGCCCACAAGCACAGGTCTCTGTAAATAACTAACTTACTGAGGAAGAAAAAGAAGAAGGAACTGGAGGAAGCTGTGTATTTATTTCATTGTAAAGATAATTATTGGGATCTAAAGTGCTTATCAGAAAAAAGATATGGTGTGTATAACGGAAATATAAAATAGAATAGAATACAGGTTAATCAGAGTTAAATAATTACTCACTTATGGGACATCTGGGTTTGTTACTATGTGCAGTATTTTATTGGGGTTTTGGGGGAAAAAAAAGTTACAATTACTGAGTTTCAGTTTAGGCAATTCATTTATGGCTCCAAGGAGAACCTGAGTAGTCTGAGTTTTGTCGCACATCAAGTTCCTTAGCTTTTCTCAGGAACAGGAAGAGTTCAGCAACGCAAACACTCAGCCCTGCAGGAGTCTCTATGTCCAAGTCCTTGATAAAGTAGTTTCATCTCATCATTTTCCCTGCATTAGCGTGCAGTTTTTCCCCATACTTTTCCCTTTTGAAGAAGCAGCCTGAAGTTAGGGTTTAAGTATTCAATACAGGTAAGCAGGAAAATTACACTTAAAAATCTATGTAATATTGAAATATATTACAAACATAATAGAAATGCAGTTTCCATGAAAACCATGCACATTGAATATAAAGACAAGAAATGTAACAGTATGTAGTAACAGCAGGACTGAATGTGTAAATAATGGTTGAGTTTTCTTTCTTAATCATTCTTTTTGAATATCAGGCTTTGAACATATAAATGCCCAGTAACATTGCCTGACCATAGGGCATTTTATGCAAAAAGACTAATTTTGAACACTTGCCCCTTATATGGGAAAGAGGAAAGCTTTAGTAGTTTGGTCTTTATGCTTTTTAAGAAGATTAGATATTTTTGTAATGCATTTCATTAACATGTCCTTGAAGAGAGAGATCATAGTGATCAGAATATTAAATAAAAATCTTACTGAAAAGAATGGTGTATTAAATATCAACAAATAAATTAGAGACATAATAACTGTAACTCCCTATCAGCTTAATGCAGTTAGACCTTTGTTTTGTAGACAAATTTAACAAAAGTGCAACCTGATGATGTCACTGTGTAAGACCACAAATTCTTTGAAATCTGAGAAAGGTTGGGCCTGCAAACTATGCAAGATATATAAACCTATTAACATGAAGACAATCTTGGCACTGTCTATAAAGCAGGGCTTTACTTTCATTCTTAAAAATAGGAAGTAATTTTTCCAGACAATGAGGAACAGCATCAAGCAAATTCCCACTACAAGTCTCTTTAAAAATTCACTTTGCCATATATTATCTTCTGCACATTTTCTGTCTGGACTCCTTGGATCTAGTGAAAAAAAAGGACTTACACAGCAACCAAGACAAAAAGTAGGCCAGTTTTAATAATTAAATGGATTAGACCTCGATCACCTCATGAAAGGGAAAAGAGTTTTTCATGAAGGGGAAACCACAGCTTCTTTATTTATTCATGGGAATCTGTGTGATATGACTGCCAGAATGTGGTTAAACTTCACAGATACTGCTGTCTTTCGGCCAAGAGAGAATCTGCCTTTGGGGGCACCTGTGACAGAGCCTGGTTTAAAAAATTTAATATTAAAAAAAAAAAATCAGCTTCAATAAAATAAATTACCTGCAGGCTAATTGCACAGGCAGCAGTTAATTTAACAGCATTTTATTTCTGATCCTGAACCACTTCCATATAGTAGTTCATACCACTGTCACATAGCAGAATTTCAAGGACACTTGCAACACAATGAACCACCTGGTAAGTACTGAAAAACACGGAGACACATTTTCAAGAACAGTTCAGGTGATGGTTTGTGAGTGTTTTGCTGTAGCCTTGACATGATAACAGGAGTGAATGGAGGAAAGAAGTGGGTCTCTGAGTTTTTATGATTTCAGACACTCTTAGCAGTAAAGTTAAACATGCTTTTAACATCTTTTCTTTATCCTGCTGATGTTGGTCAGGTTAAAAAAAAAGTCTTTTCTCACTGAAGGAACAGTGTGTTTCCATTTTCTGTCCTTGCTTTTCTTAAAGAAGCACAGAAAAGAGGTGTTTATGCTTGGGGTAAAATGGGCTTATTTATCTTTTAAATATCATAATAAAACCCACATAGGAAACAAGCTATGGGTAATTAAACTTCTGAGCAATGGACTTGATTTTTCTAAGCTAACGTTGGGATTAAAATATGACCCTGGAATGAACAGAAACATGAAGTGTAAATGTACATGTAAATAAACACTAAAGCTCTCTATTTTCACAATGTAATCAGTTGGCATATTGACATTTGTGGTTAGTAGCAATAACTAATGTCCTACATTCTTTTTTGGTCACACATTTCTTAAGTTAACGTGCTAACTACAACAAATAAAACAGATACAACAAATCTATGGGACCAGATGGGATACACCCGAGGGTGCTGAAGGAGCTGGCTGGGGTGCTCACCAAGCCACTTTCCATCATTTACCAGCAGTCCTGGCTGACCAGGGAGGTCCCGACAGATTGGAAATTGGCCAATGTCATGCCCATATATAAGAAGGGTCAGAAGGATGATCCGGGAAATTACAGGCCTGTCAGCTTGACTTCGGTGCCTGGGAAGTTGATGGAGCAGCTCATCCTGAGTACCATCATACAACACATGCAGGACAACCAGATGATCAGGCCCAGTCAGCATGGGTTTATGAAAGGCAGGTCCTGCTTGACAAACCTGATCTCCTTCTATGACAGGGCGACCTGCTTATTGGATGAGAGAAAGGTTGTGGATGTTGTTTACCTTGACTTCAGTAAGGCCTTTGACACCGTTTCCCACAGCATTCTCCTGGCAAAACTGGCTGCTCAAGGCTTGGATGGGCACACACTTTGCTGGGTAAAAAACTGGCTGGATGGCCGGGCCCAAAGAGTTGTGGTGAATGGAGTTAAATCCACTTGGTGGCCAGTCATAAGTGGTGTCCCCCAGGGCTCGTTTTTGGGGCCACTCCTGTTTAACATCTTTATTGATGATCTAGACGAGGTGATCGAGTGCACCCTCAGTAAGTTTGCAGATGACACCAAGTTGGGTGGGAGTGTTGATCTGCTCGAGGGTAGGGAGGCTCTGCAGAGAGATCTGGACAGGCTGGAGCGATGGGCTAAGGCCAACTGTAGGAGTTTCAATAAGGCCAAATGCCGGGTGCTGCACTTGGGCCACAACAACCCCCAGCAGCGCTACAGGCTTGGGGAGCAGTGGCTGGAGAGCTGCCAGTCAGAGAGGGACCTGGGGGTGTTGACTGACAGCCGGCTGAACAGGAGCCAGCAGTGTGCCCAGGTGGCCAAGAAAGCCAATGGCATCCTGGCTTGCATCAGCAATAGCGTGGCCAGCAGGGACAGGGAAGTTATCTTGCCCCTGTACTTGGCACTGGTGAGGCCGCACCTCGATTACTGTGTTCAGTTTTGGGCTCCTCACTACAAAAAGGACATTGAATTACTCGAGCGTGTCCAGAGAAGGGCAACGAAGCTGGTGAAGGGTCTGGAGCACATGTCGTACGAGGAGCGGCTGAGGGAACTGGGGTTGTTTAGTCTGGAGAAGAGGAGGCTGAGGGGAGACCTCATCGCCCTCTACAACTACCTGAAAGGAGGTTGCAGAGAGCTGGGGACGAGTCTCTTTAACGAAGTAACAAGCGATAGAACAAGAGGGAATGGCCTCAAGTTATGCCAGGGAAGGTTTAGACTGGATATTAGGAAGCATTTCTTTACAGAATGGGTTGTTAGGTGTTGGAATGGACTGCCCAGGGAGGTGTGGAGTCCCCATCCCTGGAGGTTTTTAAAAGTAGTGTTGACATAGCACTTAGGGATATGGTGTAGTTGGGAACTGTCAGTGTTAGGTTGGACTAGATGATCTTCAAGGTCTTTTCCAACCTAGACGTTTCTGTGATTCTGTGAAATACAGGAAAGACAACTTCATTGTTACAGCTGCAATAATCCATACCTAAGATCAAGAAAGCCAAAACTCAAAACTATCAAGCATGTATAACAATTGTTTCAATTTTCTAAATGTCAAGGATGAAGATATTTAACCTATTCATATTCATGTGATCACCCCACAAAAAGGTCGTATAGCTAATATGCTACAACCCATCCAGCAACTCTAATACAGCCAGGAGGCCCAAATTAATAAAAAAATCCAAGACCTTTCATACTGGTGAAAAAGATGCTGAGAGCTGGATGTATGTAATTCTAAAAGTGACAATTCACTAGATCGAATTTAAATATCTCTAATACGTATTTTTGGCCCAGAATGTCTCAGAATTATTGTTTACACTAAACAAGGAACCCTAAACCAGTATGAAATATAAAAAAGTAATGAATGTCTCTTCCAGAACATGTTATTATCCTGAGCTGGAAAGGTATGTGTTCAGGGAGAACTGGTGGATTGTGTTGTTTCATACATATTCATAATGTGTTGTTTCAACCATATTCATAATAGCTGCAGGGTTGTAAAGTTCATCTGGAAAGCAGAAGATCTGATACAGCCTCAGAAATGGTCATAACCCATAGTCTCTACATTCTGAATGTTACAAAAAGCCGTCAGACTCAGAAATAGTCTGGATATTCTTTGCTGCTGGGCAGAGGCTGGGCCACAGCATAGAGTACAGTGGAAGATGCATGGGTCCAGAGAGAGACAGCACTGAGAGGGAGGTTGTCCTTGTAGCCCTCTAATAAGTGAAGCCTTTAAGAAAAAGTAATTTTCTACTTTGAACCAAGAGTCAGAACAAGCAGTCTGACAGGGGTCCTGCCTACACAGCTAAACAGAAGCAGGCCAAGAAGGAGCTCAAGGGCTTGGTCCCTTACTGCCTGGGCTGCCAAAGTCTTGGCCATGTCTCTCCCCACTTGGGCAGATTCCATTTGGCTGTGCCAGCACATTTCCAGTTCAAACCATGAGCTGCTGCTGAGGGACAAAACTGTGTTAGATTTGGCTTCTGTGCTAGATTTGGCTCCCTCTGCAGTCCTCCAACTCTGTCCCAGAAGCCTTTGCATTTGCAGCCATTTCACCATGATCTCCATCCATGTCCCCAAATTCACCGGTTCATGTCTTTAAATCATTTCTCTTGATGCTGCCCCTTAACACTCATAGTATATTTGGAGCTGGAAAACAGAAAACAATTATTCTGCCTCCATGTCATAAGTGCATTATGTGGAGTCCAGAGTGGGGTGGTAGGTGATGTGAATATGGCCAGTCTGCTTTAGATGGTGCTAGCTATAAGCGGTGTGAACATGAACTTAAACATGATTCATGTCACTTGTCTCTTTTATTTAGCAGTACAGATGTAACAAAAGATCCCTTTGCTTCTTCTTTGGCAAGTTTTTTCGTTGTTTATTCATTTGTTTCCTTTTTTGCTCTAATAAAAATGCAACAGTGCTACAGTTTACCGATTTTCAGTTTTTCATAATCATTCATTAAGCACAGCACGCTGTAATAACAGTACAGCAACTGAGTGACAAACAAAAGTGTCTAACTAAATACAGATGGACAAGAAGAAAATGACCATTGTGGAGCAACAGCTAACAGCAGCTGCTGTGAAGGTGGAACTCTAAGGAATGCAATACACAACTGGAAGAGTAATTTTGGATGGTTCGTGAAATCCCTAAAACAGTAAAAATATACGGTGGGAATCATAGCCACAAACTGGCAAAAGACCGTTCTGATTCAAATCAGTTCCTGTTTGGACTTGATAAAAATGTAAGATTTTCCTAGAATGTAGAAAAGAATGAAGCAATATGCTGGATGAAAGACAAGATAATGTTACAATAAAGTAGATTAAATGAGAAATATGGATTGCAGCAGCAGATGCATATGAAAGAAAAAAACATTTAGAAGGAGAAGTCTGTATCCAAAAGGAACAGTATGAGTGACCGATTAAGCTGGGAAAAAATCATTGACCTAAGCGCTGTCCAGCTGCTCAGCAAAACTGTTGCATTTGAACAGAAAAACATACAAAAAATTGTAGACAAATATTACAACTATCTGAAAAGAACCAAAATATACATATGGCATGAATTTTTTATGAATTGTTTATACAGATTATGAAAGCATTTAAGAAATATCTAACGTAGCATCTTGAGTGCAAGAGAAACACTTAATAAGTTAATTAATCATTGCAGACTATATGAAAATATTGCAATAGTCCTACTGGAAGATATAAGAGGGGTCAGCTTTCTGACAGTTAAATTTTTTAGCTAATTACCATCATATTTGACCTTGGTAAAAAACCAGTAACGAGTTTTATGATTTTATCCCATTTGGCTGTTAATACAAAGATTCTGTGAAGTTTCAGGATGATATAAATGAACATGGACATGGACACACAGTGTATATGGACACACTTCACAAGTAAATGTTCACTTTAAGTCACCAAGGCAAAGGAAAGGAAGAGTTTTGCTGTTGCTGAGTAAAGGAATTGCTAACTGATGAGTCTGGTACACGAGAAGACACCTGGTCTGAATAAGTCATATTTATGTATCTCCTGAGAGGTGATACAGTCCTTAAATAGGTAAGAAAAGTGTCAAGCCTGTCTTTGAATAGGGAAGAAATAATTATAAAGAGGAAATATTAATAAGAAAGAATAAATGTACCTAGATGCCCTAGACA
Organism: Strix aluco; assembly: GCF_031877795.1. NCBI lineage: Eukaryota > Metazoa > Chordata > Aves > Strigiformes > Strigidae > Strix > Strix aluco. The sequence continues at coordinate 58,068,608 of NC_133932.1, forward strand.
GTTCAGCTATGGCGAAGAGCTACAAAATGAACATACTTCAAGAAAGTGTTTTTTCTAGTAAGTGCAAATTGAGACTGAGTAAACTGAAGGAGGAATTCCTGACTGGATGACTGTCAGGAAAACATTCTGAGCAAATTTCAGGGAGGGAGAGTCTTTTCATTTTAAATTTGAAGTAAAAAAAATCAAGACGAATTTTTCCTTCAAGTTTTTTTTTCTTCCTCCTTTTCTTCTGTAAGTGTTTAAAATTGTTTTCCTCACTTTAGGTATAGCAAATACGTGAGATCTTTGCATTTCACCTTGGCTTTAATTGCATTAAGGATGATTTCAAGACAAGAGGCTAGTAAGAAGTCATTTCTTGGGAGTGGGTTTTCAAACAAACGAGGTATGGGAATACTTAAACAAATGCCCAACTTATAATAGCATTCCTCAGCGTACTGCAAATATGCAGGTTGTGTCCCTCCAACGGTTGTATGGCAGTCAAGAGAAGCATCCTCTATGGGTTGGTAATAAACACAAGGGCTCTCTGAAATGCTGTAAAATAGCAAGAAGCATGCCTGCAAAGGTTCTTAGAAATATGTAGTAGAAAATTGCTGGTAAGTTCATAGTGCAAGTTCATGGTGCAAGAGGCCTGGCTAATTGGGAACTTTGTTGGGAACAAAAATAGAAGCAGCAATGAATTGACTTTAAACCAAGAGAAAACCTTTGTTTCTTTTAATAGGGTAAAAGGCAATACAATCTTTCTGTGTTAATTTCTTACATAGCAATAAGTTTATTCTCATTAATGAGCATGTTGTGAGATGATTCTTTTTTTTTTTCTTTTTTTCTTTTTTTTTTTTTTTCTGGTTTTAACACAAAGAACTTTGTCAAAGACACCTGAATTAGAGATTTGGTATTTTTAACATCATTTGAACCCTAAAGATGCTGTAAACATAGAAGTGATGTATAAATAAATAAATTAATTAATTAATGTCCACCACATGGCAACACAGATCTTTTGTGGGACTTGTAAAACAATATATATTACAGCTAGTTTAGCCCATAGTGTGTATGAGGAATGGTTCTTCAGAATTTTTCGCAAGGTCTTGACCTTAATAAACGTTGTCTTTTTCTGCCAAATGAAAGTAATTTTAAATGCAAAAGGGAAAGTTACTAAACTTCTATGAAAATTTGGCTCATAAGATTTTTTCTTTGTTTCCAATAATAGTACATGTTTAGTCTGCTTCTTAATTTGTTTTGACTCTTAAGAATCAATTTCAGCAAAAGTGATAGCTATTAACTTATCTTATTGGCTGATATATAAGAACATAAAAAGAAAAAAAGACTGAAATCGGTATTTGTTGTTTCATAAGAATTTTTGAAAGAAATGGATTCCTGACCAAAAAAAAACCTATTTGAAAGACTGAAAGTTGCTTTTTTTCAGTCTCAGAATAAGAAAAGTTTAACAATTTCGAAGTTTTTCAACAAGGAAAACCTTATTCTGTTCAGTCTAACTGGAAAGCCAAAAATGCATACAAAGAATTACCATTATTTTAATAATAAAAACTTCCAGCTAATTTTCCATATATTCAGATTTTTAATTGAAAAAGACAACTAAGACATCCTTACTGTGTGAATCAAACATATCTCTACATTAAAGAGCATATTTCTGAGTTATGTTCAAAAGATATCTTAATACTAAATTAGAGGTACCCTTCTGTTTGAACACACTGAATGATGTAGGACATCGTCATAGTAGAGAAGGATAAGGACAATTTCAGAGATGTGTATTTTCATGTCAATTCCTTATGACTGCAGTATTTCCAATGGAATACAGCCAGACCTTTTCTTTATTAAAAAATAAAATTAACAAAACCAGGTATGAAAGATAATTTATTCCAGAAATTATCAAAATAAATTAACAAAAAAAGATAATTACTTTTCTTTTTCTTTTCTTTTTTTTTTTTTTTTTTTCCCAGATCTTATCAAAACTTTCTAAAAATCAGTACCTTGGGATCATCAAATCAAACTCTCAACTGAGCACTGCCCAAGTCAGAGATGATTTTTTCAAACAAGAAAATAATTTTTGGATTTTTTTTCCCCATGATTCTATATTTACAGGCTTTAAACAACAGTTTCTCTTTCCATCTGAAGTTTTAATTTCTTTAATTTTTTCTGTATCTATTCTCTTCTGGCTTTTTTACAGTATTTATCAGTAAAAGACTTTGTTTCCTTGAAGCCCCCTGAACAGGGAAAAAATTACTGTTTAAGCTCTCATTGTAGAAGTCTTACTGTTCTCACAGTTCTCGTATTAGTTTCCTCTTTAGTCTGTATAAGAGGTAGAAAACAGTTGTTTATGACTGTTGTGCCTGTTTCCACAACAGTGAAGGTCAAATCTGCATTGCATTATAATTGGCAGAGATTGGACTCTCTGTCTTCTCAATACTGCACAATTAAAGGCAGTTCGTACTCTTTCTGATAGTACATACTGTATACTTATCCAGGCTTTGAGAAGAGGATTTAAGAGCTCAGGAGAAAAGGGTGAAGTTATTGGCCTACAACTTTTCCAATCCTCCCAAATCCATTGATGCCTCATTGTTGAATCTTGATGACACAGAAGAGCAAAGAAATAGTAACACAGAAATATTCTTTTAAGAGAGATCTAATAGCAAGTAAATTACACACTTTAAAAATAGTATCAGCTAAACTTTTAAGTATTATAACACTATCAGGCATTACGTAAATTGTTTTAGAACAAACATCCTCAAAGATTAACTTTGAAAATTATCTTTGTTACCCTTTTCTCTTCAACACTGATTTGAACTCCAGCAGTTTCCCAGTTATCACAAGCAACAATCGAGTTCTGTGGTTTTATTTCTTTCAAAATATAGAATACTGCTCTTCAGACTAGTTACGTATTGTATTACTAGTATTTCTAATAGAATAACTTGGTATTTTCAGGTGTTTCTCAGTTTTCTTATCCTCTTTAAAATAATACTGCAATAAGTCAGAGGTGTGGAGGATCACAGATTGAAAAGATTGAAATTCTTTCGTATATATCACATTTCACACGCCATGTGTAATATTTGAATAGACTTCCTGGCACACTTATAAGAAGTAAGATTAGTCCCATTTTACATGAAGAAATTAAGCTTGAGGACCCATACAAAGAGAATCAACAGCTGACTGGTGGTTATAGATCAAGAACCAGATGCTTATTGAGCTCTTTGCACCCTGTTAGAGGAGCCATAAAAGCCCCAGCTGGGGCCAGGAAGGAATTCCCTGATCCTGCAGTTATGGCAGTTGTGTGAGACGGCTTGCTGAGGAGCCAGCTGTGAGGTCATGTGCCTGAACCAGAGAGGCGTACTGAGCACAGCTGTAGCTGGAAAGGTGGTGCTTCCGTGCACAGAGTGCCCTGGGAAGAGCAGCAGAGCTGTGTGTGCATCCCCACTGTCAAATGCAGGCGAGCACAGGGCAGTTCTGCCTTCACTGGGTGGCTTTGATCTGGAAATCCGGCTCAGTCTTGACTACCCAGACCACGATGCCTCTGACCAAAAGGTACATATGAAATTTGTCCATTTCAGAGCCACAGGAAGCAGAGATGCAAAGAAGAGGTAAAAAAGTGCTGGGTTTTATAAAATCACCTTGTTTATGAATTGAGGTAAATATTATGAGAAGGTCAATCTTGCTCCAGAATGGGGAGCATCTTGCCAGTCTGAGGGATTCCTTGTCTGTGTAGATCACAGTACTGGCTCTCCAGCCTTTTTTCTTGTCTGGGATTTTAAAGCAGGATCCCAAATAGACTAAACTGAACATCATTTGCAGCACTTTCCAGACAATATAACAAAGAATGGAGCAGAATAAATGAATTTGCCAACAGTTGGGCACTTGCATCCACTGAGGTTAAAAGACTGTTTCAAGATTAAATTTCAGGTGTACCAAGTCTCCTTTTTACCTTCTGAACTGCCCATCACTATGTATTTCACAGGGTGTCTCACTAGGCTTCAGAGCTGCTCAGAGTAGCCCATGTGAAAAATGCTGCTCAGAATACATTAACAAATGTGTAGGGTTTTTTTTTCTCCAGGACTGACATCTATCTCAAGCACTCTGTTATGCAGTTCCTCTTGGCTGTGTGGAAATAATTAATTTCACTTGAGTGGCTTTTGTTTAGAAAAATGTTCAGCTGAAGGTATTTTGTTTTCAAGTCTGAATTTGCTCAGTTTGATTATTGTGCAAAAATGGATCTACTGTGCTAGAAATGGAAGATGTAGTTATAAAACACTTGTGTCCATTAATCCCAAGTTGCTGTACTGGCATCAATTGTGTATTGATCTGTTGAAGAGATTTCCAGTTTCCTGTAGTTTTCGTTTCTTCTCGGGCACCCCTGAGATCTCTATATGGTTTAGTAGACAAAAACATGATCCTATTCTAGTATCTATCTTATTCCTCTGTTAAATATTTAGTGTGCGATAAGAGGAGAGACAAAGAAAAAACCTATCTGGAACTAGTATTCCAATAGTTTACAAAAGAAAAAAGATCAAAGTATCAGTTAAGGGACAAAAATCATAGACTTATAAATAAAATATTTTTGCTTATGTCCTTAGTAAATAATTTTGGTAAAATCAAATAATAGACTTGAGTGCATTTCAATTTATTTTCGTGCCAAATTGCTTGAGAAATAATGATATTAAGTTATCTTCATCATATCCCTCTGATATAGACATCCTGAATATGAGAAAACTAATACACTGATTTTAATGCACGTTTTCAATCATATATTTAGTTTCGTCTTGACCAAGTCTAAAGGTGTATTAGTCATCCTCAGCTCTTTTCAATAAAAGGAGATGAGCAGGTCCTTTTCATTACAACATAGTATTATAGAATGATAAAATGGTTTGGGTTGGGAAAGACTTTTAAAGATCATCTAGTCCAATCACCTTGCAACAAACAGGGACATCTTCAACTAGATTGGGTTTCTTAGAGCCCCATCCCACCTGACCTTGAATGTTTCCAGGGATAGGGTATCTACCTCTCTGGGCAACCTGTTCTAGTGTTTCACCACCCTCATTTTAAAAAGTTTTTCCTTGATTCTAGTCTGAACCTACTTTCTTTTTGTTTAAAATCATTACCCCTTGTCCTATTGCTACAGGCCCTACTAAAAAGTCTGTCCCCATCTTTGTTATAAGCCCCCTTTAAGTATTGAAAGGCTGCAACAATTTTTCCCTGGAGTCTTCTCTTCTTCAGGCTGAACAACCCCAATGGTCTCAGCCTTTCATCACCGGAGGCGTGTTCCATCCCTCTGATAATTTTTGTGGCCCTCTAGGCCCACTCCACCACGTTCATGTCTTTCCTGTACGGAGAACTCTAGAGCTAGATGCAGTACTCCAAGAAAGGTCTCACCAGAGCAGAGTAGAGCGGGAACATGCCCTGATGTACTTTAAGATAACTAAGTTGAGATGTCACCTCAATCTAAATATCTCAAATTTAACTTTTTATAGAGCATTTCAGAGATCTCATCAGGAAAGGTCCACAGAGGACCACTGAAGAGCATGTTTTATCACTGAACAAGCAAATATAAGGTCATATTGAAGCGTATGTTTTTGTGACTGGTCAATGAATTACACTGTCAAAAGAGCTAATTTTTATGTTTGTGTCTTACATAGTCTCACTTTCCTTGATGAACTGGGAGAAAAAAAAAAGCGATCACTTCATGGCTGAAGAGAAGAATGCAGGTGTGTAACGTGAAGAGATTCATTAAGCAACTACATAAATACTGTTTCTTTACTAGAAAAAATCATGATCATACTGATGTTAGCAAAAGTAGGGATCAAAAGTCTGTAAAAGCAGTAAGTGAAACAGGAATGGAAGGAAGGACAAGATTTATTTTCTAAGATATTCATTATTAAATAACAAATGAAAAAGGATAAGGCAAATCAATCAAAAGTAGAACTTACAGTCAGTCCTTGTAGCTATGGAAACACTGAGAGAACTGAAACCAAAAGATTTAATGTTTTATACAATGCACATGATCTGCACATACACAGTAGCCATTTTGAGGTGTCTAGAAAAATGATATGTCAGCGACTGTAGTGGTGGGATGGTATACTATTTCTAGAAGTTGTATCTGCAATCTCTGGTAGATATTAAAAATTGCTTGAGCATATGTTGGTGCATTTTCTTCTACTCCTCCAGGTACATGCAGTGATCAGTTGTCTTCTCTAGGTGTCATATAGATTGTTACAGTAGAGAGGGGGCACTCTGACATCCAAGAATATCCCTGCAGTGTTGATGTTGTATACCTGATTCCAGTCCCTTAATACTGAGAAAGTCTTACTATCTGGAGTAAGAATCCTGGGCCTCGTACCACCATCTTGTGAAATTCAAGAAAATTTTATATTGCACATCCTGTATGTTAAGAAAACAACAAAGTATTACCCATCCTTCTGTCTTCCACATCATGGTGAAAATATCACCTGTGGATCTTGCCAGAGAGATTACAGAGAGCACTTTCGAGGGTTCTATGGGATTTATGTGTTTTATGGGATGGTTCTTCTGTAGGAGTGTGGGTAAAAATTACTATCTGTGTACCAACTCAGGCAGAAAGTAATTAAGCTGTCTCTAGATACTTGTCTGGCCTTCAGCTTTGCTTAAAGTATATACTGAAAATCAAATTAGCTGAGAGACTTTATAGAAGTTGACTGGTGGCATTGTTGCTTCTGTTGACAATGCCAATGATGCTAGACATTTCTAAAAAGCTTTCTACTCCTGAATGGCTAATAGTGTAACCTCAGCATTACTTAAATCAGTAAGACCTGCTAAACCCCCAGAAGACAGATTCTTGAGAAGTTAGTGCAGTTTATTTCTTTCTACTTCTAGATGTACCTGACTGAGATTGATATTCCTATTTGATGTAGCTGAAGCTGTTCAGTGATCAGATTTGTTCAGGCATCTGATATGTATGATGCAATCACCTTTTATGGGTCCACAAAGTCAGCTATCCATAGCAATGCCAACAGAGAACTAAGCGCCTGATCCCCCTTGATTACCTAATTGCCTAAATTCTGAATTTCAAGATAGCTGTAAGATATTCTTGACACAGCATTGCATCAAGTCACAAAAAATAAACAAGTGAAGTAGGAAGAGTTGTTAGGCAAGTGCCAGCTCAAAAAGATAGGTATGCGTAGCCCGGGATGGCACCATGCAAAGATTCTGGCAGCCACTTAGCTGCATCAGCCTGGCAGCTGGGCTCATCATGTTGGACTCAGTGCTATACCAGAGGCCTGTTTCTCTTCCAGGTTTAGTCAGCAGCAGCTCAGATCTCTGCTGTGATACCAAAATGCCCAAAGAGTGTCTAAATTCACTGTTCTCTCTGTCTTGAAAAGACTTCCTGAGGGTAAAATTTGGGAAAAACAGTCTGTGCCTAGTAGTTTTTGTTCAGGAGACATTCACTACCTGCAGGACTCTGGGATTTTCAGCAAGTAGAAAGTAAGTCATCAGCCTCCAACAAATGCCATGAGTATGTGGAGTGAGCATCTCCCAGCAGGTCTTCTCAAAGAGCTTGTGAATCTAGGTCTGATAGAGTGCCAGAAAAGAACAATTACGTTGAAAACTCCCAGACTGCAAGTCACTTCATGTCTACCACTACTGTGGAACACGCTGAGACCCATGAGAGTGCCCTCAGTGAAAATGGTGATATCCTATGGACTGCGCCACAAGCACGCACAAATTCTGCAGTAACATCAGTGAGGGGGACTTCACTTTTTACCTCCTATGTGGCAGTAATGTGATGTACACACACCTAGAAGAAAAATGAGCAAAGTTAGGTATGCCAAGTATTTTAGTTTCTCAGTATGATCACACAGATTTCTGGGATGTCAGATGGGAAGAAAACCAAAAGATTACACTGGAAATGACGGTAGTGCCAGGAGCACCTCCATGCTGGGAAGAGAACTCTTATAAATAGTACCAAGCACATACATTGAAACAAGATCTGCTAACTGCATAAATCATTGGTATCCAGCATTAGGCAAAACCAGGACATGTTGATTGATGTGGCTAGAGGGGAACTTGTGTTGAATATAGTACATAATAGGTCATCCCACAGAAATCTGACAAATGGTCATAATGTTATATTAGTATTTAAATAATAACTTGCTTCATACATCTTTTAGTGATATAGGATTCTCTTTGTGGTGCAAGGCTAAGACAATAATGACAAATGGGAAGAATTTTATCTGAAATTCATAACAAAGTCCATGATTTTTCTGTTAATGATGCTATGGAAATATTTCATTTTAAATGAAACCCTGTTCATGTATTTTTTCTATTAATTAAGAAAAATGTTCCATATTGACTGCTTATATGAAGTACATATTACACAAAAAGCTAAAGATTGAAAAAATATTTTAACTGAATTATTTATTATTCCATTTACAGTCTGAGAACAAATACCATGAAAAATATTATTTGTAATTTAACAGGGTTGCTAGAAACCCTGTCCTCAAAACATTGTATTTATTAACATCTAGCTGTAGCTTCTTCAGGCTACAGTACTAGTAACTTATTTGTCATCTACCTCAAAGAAACATTCTGACAATTAATCATTTTATTCTTGATTTCACACAACAGCCTACAGTTAGCTTCTGAAATTTATATTTAGGTATTCCCCAATTTTCAGTTCCTAATAATGTTAGCCAATGTTAATTTTTAAAAAATAAAGATTTTCTTAAAATAGTTTTGCTATTTGAAAAGCTCTGTGAGGCTGCAAACACTGTGGGTTGTAAGTGCTTGAAGAGATTTATATTTATTATTAATGGTTTTCTCTCGTGGGAAGAAGAGTAGTTATACATATTACTTCAGGATGTTCAGAAATACACATTTTTACTGTAACACAAGGAAAATCAGAGGCATTAATTTTTGTTTTACTAATTGTTAATATGACTACATGAAAAAGATGTTTCTAATCTGATTAATTGATATTTAGCTTCAGACTAGACTATTAGACTTTCTATTAATCCAGATGACAATGTTTCTCTTCATTATAACATTAATGTCTGAAGCTATAACTGTAAAAAAAGGTAAAGTCACAGAATCACAGAATCACAGAATCATCTAGGTTGGAAAAGACCTTGAAGATCACCTAGTCCAACCGTTAACCTAACACTGGCAGTTCCCAACTACACCATATCCCTAAGTGCTATGTCAACCCTCCTCTTAAACACCTCCAGAGATGGGGACTCCACCACCTCCCTGGGCAGCCCATTCCAACACCTAACAACCCGTTCTGTAAAGAAATACTTCCTAATATCCAGTCTAAACCTTCCCTGGCGCAACTTGAGGTCATTCCCTCTTGTCCTATCACTTGTTCCTTGGTTAAAGAGATTCATCTCAAGCTCTCTGCAACCTCCTTTCAGGTAGTTGTAGAGGGCGATGAGGTCTCCCCTCAGCCTCCTCTTCTCCAGACTAAACAACCCCAGTTCCCTCAGCCGCTCCTCGTACAACATGTGCTCCAGACCCTTCACCAGCTTCGTTGTCCTTCTTTGGACACGCTCGAGTAATTAAAGTCACTTACATTTAATTCAAAAAGTGTATTTCCATAGAGTAGACTAAAACACAAAAATATGAGTTTGCCATAATTACATTTTTAAGGCATATTTCCACCTCATCTTCATTCAGTCCTTGGAAGAATTAGCACTAAAAGGAACATGATAGTCACTTGTCATCAAACCAAAGTCACTCACCATCGATGACCTAGACAGCTTAGGCAAAAAGTGTGAATTACCTTGCAATGAAAAATTCATTTCTGTGAAGAACATTATACAAAACAACATTTCTATGCCCTCTACTATGGATTTTACTTTGAATAAGGTAATGGGGATTTACAAATATGAAAGTTTCAAAGTCATTCCTACCATATACAAATACTGTGTTAACAACATGGACATGGCTATATACTTTTTCTTCCTAAAGACCTTTTCAGTTTCTGCCACTTTTATCACCCTGCATTACTGTGTAGAGTGGTAATGAATAGTATTTGGATATATCATATATTTTTGTATATTTTTATATATCATATAGAATGATCTATTACAAGGCAGAACTAAAATAGATACTGAGAACCTATTTTTCATCTATGATAATGAAAAACTTCGCAGATAGTATTAGTAAAGATTTTTTCATTGTTTTTTACCATTGTTTTTTATCCCTTAGTTATAAAATTTTGTTTAATAAATAACAAGTATAGCTTTCTGACATTATCCTTCATATTCACCAGTAATAATTTCTGCTACACTATCAGCTGTAAAATGTAACCAGAACCATATTATTTGGGGGCACTCAGTAAAGAAGGAAAGACAGTCTTATGCTGAATAGTGTGACAACTTTATCAGTTAAATGATGTCTTCTCCTGAGGTATACTTGTGTTTGTGCTTACAAGATTTCCTATACAGATAAAAATATTTCAACATGCTGTAAAAGGAACAAGATTTAGAAAACTCTTTTCTCTTAGGATATTATTAATAGCAGTAATAATTAATAAATAGATATTGTTTTATAGAGCACAGGTGCTCTAGGAACAATACTAACAGCTCAATGCAGTATGCACAGATGCTCTAGGAACAATACTGAAGATAAGTAACCATGATGACCGAAGATTGCATCAGTGAACAGTGGTGTCCGAAGAGGAATTAGAATGGAACGATAAGAACTAGCCGAAAACTGTGGAATACAATGGACTTTTGAAATTGATGATGAATTGAGAGCTGAAAGTTCCTGGAAAATCACCAAAGACTCTTTGTATTGTATGTTATATCTTATGTATAGAGGGCGCTTTTTGTTAGCTGTTGCCACTCACTGAGGTGATGGTCCAACTCTGAGTTGTTAATAGAGCAAGCCTAGAGATACCCACAGTCTGGTGAAATCCTTTAACACATGCAACTGGTATAGCTTTCTTATCACTGATGATGGATCAAGTAAGTGTGTTCTTGATGAAGATGAAAGCACAAGTAAAATTCAGTTATTCATTTATTTGTTTTTATCCATTCCTTTCAGGCAGGTAGGTAAGTACAATGATAAGAACTGGCTGGTTTTTATGTATTCTGAGGGAATCTGCCAGGCCAAGGGCTAGAGACTGTGTGTGTAGATAATGAAGGGCCAGGTCCTATACTGACTAAATGAACATCAAAAAATAAACTAAAGATAACCTTTTGAGAAACACACAGTTATGGAGAAAAGAGAATGCAAGGAAATTAGGAGGCCATATTAAGTCCACACAAAAGACAGCACTGACACAACAGAGCCTCTACATCTTGCCACACTTCTGAAAATGAGCTGTAGGCTACATCTACTAACCCCTTAATAGCAACAGTGAAATGATTGATTTAACTTTTGTTTAACCAATTTTTTGTGGTATGTTTTTGTAATAGGGAAAACTATAAATGCAGTACTAAATGCTACTAATGAGACTGACAAATCTGTCCAAGGTGGTGCTGCTTCTAGCAAATAGTAATATGTATGGGATTTTACAGGACATGTGTGACACCTTAAGTAAACTGAGACAAGGCTTAATCATACAGTGTTCTGAGTTCAGTGCTGCCATGGGTAACTTCCTGAGATCATTTCACCATTCTTTTTTGGAAGGTGATAAAGGCAGTTAATTAAGCTCCTCTCCTCCTGCTGCCTCTTATCCCTCCTACAGCCATTCAACACTCCCAAGTCCCTGCCTAAATCATGCTGGTTTTTAGGACACCCTATAAACCAGATCACTAAATCTGTGATTATTTTTAAAGCTTTCAGGCATCTGGTAACAGGGTGGCCTCAAAAACTCTTGTAAAGGAAGAAACGAAAGAGCATGGTAATGCAGAATGTTAAAAGTGGCAAAAACTGAAGGTGTTATTAGGAAGAAGAAGTATATACCCATGTCCAGAATATTGCCTCAGCTTCTCAGGTATTCTTGCCTCCTGCAGTGCTCTCCAAATTGCTAGCACAATGCCTTTATTTGAAAGTGAGTGGAGTTATGCTTATCAAACTGCATTCACCAGAGATTTTCAACTTTCTAATCATTACTTTTAGTAGTATTCACAGTAATACCAAAGGAAATAATCCTTTTAATTGGTGTCTAAGGGATAGTTTTGTTGGGATTTATTTGTTTTTTCTTTGGTACTCATTTTTTAAAAGGATAGTAAGGTCTAGTCACCACATACACATTTGGAGTTTATTGTTTCTGAAAGATTTAGCAACTAATATTTATATCTGATTTGTACAATTCGAAGACATTGAAATGGAGTTTGGAAGACTGTCTCCACCTTAGATAACAGACAACCTGCTTTTTATGTGCTTAATATTCAACAGACAGAGACAAGTAATTTTTGTAGAATCATAGACTGGTTTGTGTTGGAAGGAACCTTAAAGATCATCTAGTTCCAACCCCCCTGCCATGGACAGGGACACCTTCCACTAGACTGTGTTGCTCAAAGACCCATCCAAGCTGACCTTGAACACTTCCAGGGAAGGGGCATCCATATCTTCACTGGGCAACCTGTTCCAGTATCTCACCACCCGCACGGTAAAGAGTTTCTTCCTTATATCTAATCTATATCTACCCTCTTTCACTTTAAAACTGTTACACCTCATCCTATTACTACACTCTCTGATAAAGAGTTCTTCCCTATCACTCCTGTAGGCCCCCTTTAAGTACTGGAAGGCTGCTATAAGGTCTCCCTGGAGCCTTCTCTTCTCCAGACTGAACAACCCCAACACTCTCAGCCTGTCCTCATAAGGGAGGTGCTCCAGCCCCCCGATCATCTTCATGGCCTCCTCTGGACTCAGATCTATGTCCTTCTTATGTTGGGAGTTCCAGAGCTGGACATAATACTCCAGGTGGGGTCTCATGAGAGTGGAGCAGAGGAGAAGAATCACCTCCCTCGACCTGCTGGTCACACTTCTCTTGATGCAGCCCAGGATACGGTCGGTTTTCTGGGCTGTGAGCGCATGTTGCTGCCTCATAGTCAGTTTTCCATCCACCAATATCCCCACGTCCTTCTCCACAGGGCTGCTCTCAATCCAGTCATCACCCAGCCTGTATTTCTGCATGGGATTGCCTCTACCCATGTGGACTTCGCCTTCACTTAACCTTGCTGAACTTCATGATGTTTGCATGGTCCCACCTCTCAAGCTTGTCCAGGTCCCTCTGGATGGCATCCCTTCCCTCCAGCGTGTTGACCACACCACACAGCTTGGTGTTATTGTCAATCTTGCTGAAGATGCACTCAATCCCATTTTCTGTGTCACCAACAAAGATGTTAAACAGCGCTGGTCTCAACACTGACCCCTGAAGAACACCACTTGTCAGCAGTCTCCACTTGGACATCGAGCTGTTGGCCACACTCTTTGAGTGCAACCATCCAGCCAATTCCTTGTCCACTGAGTGGTCCATCCATCACATCCATGCCTCTCCAATTTAGAGACAAGGATATATGACTGCAATACAATCCTCCCAAACAAAGATCTGTATAAAGTCAATGGAGAAACAGATATCCCTAAGAAGATGGTTCAGTTCACCCATAGTAGGTGTCTATTTATCTTCAATTTAGTGTTTAGAGAATAAAAAAGATATTTTAAGTGCCTCCATTAACTGGTGATCTGGATCAGCTAGCCTACTAGGGATATGCCCTAATGGAGCAAAGTATCTAAAGGAGCATTTTTATTTTGAAAATTATGGTAACAATAGATTTCCATCTGTGTTTTCATAAAAGACTAGTTTACCCTCTAGACCATAGTGTAAGCTTTTTCCAGTTCAAATATACATGTAATAATGCCAGCAAAGCAAAGCACTCTCTTCCAGCAGAAGTCCACAGAGAGATTTCTCTCCTCCTCCTGTTAAAGTCAGGTCACTGTTGGACTAGGAATAAAAAAATCATGATGCATCCAAGAAAGCCTGACTCTCACTCATAACAGGGGATCTTCACCTGATCCTGGCAGTAGTTTTGCACTTTGTGTTAGGCTGTCATTGAAATGGTCCTGGCATTGAGAATCAGAAATGCCCCTGTACTTCCCAGCTGACCGTGGTAACCACCAGGATGAAGTTAATCCCTTTCTTGCTTATTCATCTCTGAACCAGTGGTGGCCTAAGTGGCTGGGTTTGAAGAAATGAGTTGGGGCATGTTTTGATGCACTATGTTTGTGAGTCTGGCAGCTGTGGTGCCTTCCTGGGATGTGTCCAACCCACGTTGACGATCTCCCATGGAAGTGTCAGGGGCTCAAGTTAGACAGCTTTCTTCCACAGTGTTAAATCAGAAGCTTCTTGGGTGACAGTGGAGTTTTCATGGTTTAAACCTGGCCAGCAGCCAAACACTACACGGCTGCTTGCTCACCCTACCCCACCTGGGGGATGAGGAAGTAAATTGGAGGGGTAAAGGGGGACTAATAAGTTGAGATAAAAACAGTTTAATAATTTAAATAGAAAAAAACAATAACAACAATAGAAAGTATAACCAAGTAATGCACAATGCGATTGCTCACCACCTGTGGACTGATATACACCCCATTCCTGGTTAATGATCCCAAAAAAACAGGATCCCTTAGTCACAATCCGTGAAGTCAGAGAGAACCCCCTCCTTCCCGTCCAAACCTCCTTTGTACACTGAGCAAGATGTTGCATGATATGGAATATTTCATTGACCAATTTCTGTCCAGTGTTCTGGCTGTGCTCCCTTCCAGCTTCTTGTACATTTGTGCATTGGGCATGACGTGGGGAGCTGGAGAGACATTGATCTCTTAGCAACAACTGAAAACATCAGTGTATTATCAACATTCTTCTCATACCAAATCCCATACTGAATCCAAAACACAGCACTATTCTAACTACTAAGAAGAAACATTAGCTCTATCCCAGTCAAAACCAGGACAGGAGTACTGGGTAGGAAACCTGTCTTTGTGTGGCTACAACAGGTACTTGAGCACAGGATCAGCTGTCTTGACCCCTTGCAGGCCAATCAGGGAGACATTTAGCAAATTTAGGAACCTACAGGATAGACAGTGCTAGAGAGTGGGCAACCTGAATTTCAATAGTAGGTTTAAAGGGTTTTTTCATCATTTAATTCCAAGTTTGTAGTATATATTTTTCCTTGTAGACACCTGTTTTTTTTCTCATATGTAAAATAAAAAGAATGATACTGACCTCCTTCATGAAGTATTTCAGAAATCCACTGAAGAAAAATGCAATTAAAAATGCATGTAGTAATGACACTTGAGATTATTTTTACATTAGATAATGTGCTTCAGATCAAATCTATATTAATCATTGAAGTAAAAACATATAAAGGCTTGTACACTTAGGCAGATATATTATATATGCAGTGATTTCTTGTCTGTCGTGCATTGATTTATGACATCTGAAATGAACCAAAATGGAGAATTTAGGAAGTATCTTGTAGAAAAAAGATTATAAAAAGACACAATGTTCAGCACAATAGAATTAGAAAAGGAAAAGTGAGAAAAATATCCAATTTACATCAATACAAACTAAACTTTGCAATGGTTTTGAGTAGGGATACTTATCCAGACTTCACCTGTGTTGTCTGAAGAAGGGCAACATAACATACAAATATTTTATTTCCTCATTAGTTTGCATTAATATGGCATGGTTTTAAACAAGTTTACCCCTTAGGAATACCCTCTGCTCTCAGCTCTACGCACTCCTCTGAGCATAAAAGTCATATTTTTGCAGAAGAAAAATATCATGCACGAAACAAAATTAAAAAAAAAAAAAAAAAAAGAGAAGTTATGCAGAAATTAAGTGAATATTAATTCTCACATTTTTGGCAAAAATCTCTCATTTATCAAGATTTTACACCATATTAACTGCAGGAGGAAACTCTCCAGCTCCAGTTACTCTCCTCTTTCCCTACACTTTAAAAAATAAAGAGCTGACGACATCAAAACAAGAAGCATAAGGATTTGCTTCCCAAAGGTGGTTTCATCACCATCATCCAGCTAGAATCAGGAAACCTGGCTTATCCAGAAGGCATGTTCAGTCTGCAGCTATGGCAACCCATGATACTCATTAACACATCATTTGTTTGCTGCTATGAAGTATGTATAAATATTCTCATGGAAAGGAGATTACACTATGTGCTCTAGCCATGCACTGTAATTAATCAGACCAGAGCTCATCCACTCCTGGCATCCAGTTTTTGTGATTGAAACACAATACTGACTTGTTTCCCAGAAACTCAGTATTTACCATACAGCATTTCTGCTTCTTCAGATGTGCCATTCCTGGTCTCACCACTTCCAACTGAAATTAGTGCCTTGAATAACATTTCTAGTGATGTGCCATTCTACCACTGTTTTTACTTCTTAAAGATGAAGTTTTCTGCATGGTTATCCCTGATGTGTAATTTATATCAGAAATGGAAGCACAGAATATCAGGTTAATTCAAGCAGGAAGGGACATTGGGACATCTCTAGTCCAATATCTTAACAAAGCAAGGCTAGTTCTGGGGTCAGACCAGGCTGCTCATGGCTTGCTCTAGGGTTTGAATCCCTCCAAGCACAGAGATGGCACAGCCTCTTGGGGTAATCTCGATGACACTGCATAGGCTATGGGGGTCTGTTAGATACCCCCAAATCTGTCTCTTCTCCAGGATGAACCAGCCTAACTCCCCTAACCTCTCCTCACAGGGCACATGCTCTAGCCCCCCTACTACGGGGGACCTCCCCAAGCTCCCTCCAGTTTGTCCACATTTTTGCTGTGTTGGGGCCCAAAACTAGACACAGTATCTAGATGCAGTCTGACAAATGCCACATGGAGGGGGCCAATCCCTTCCCTCAATCTATGGTCCATGACCCTGTTTATGAAGTTCAAGAGGCTGCTGGCTGACTTTGCTGCCAGGGCATACCATGGGCTCACATTCAGCTAGCTGCCTAGTACCACTCAGAGGCCTTTCCCTCAGGGCGGGTCCCCAGCCCCTCTGTCCTCAGCCTGTCCCATCACAGAGACCCTGCCCTCCTGGGGCAACGTTTGGCATTTGCACTTGTGGACTTTCATGGGTTTCCTGTCTGCCTATTCCTGCAGGTCCCCCTGGCCCTGCCTTGAAACATGCCGAGTTGTGTGGTGGAAGACTGTTATTGTGAAGAAGCATATGGAAACATAATAGTACATATCAGGGTTCCCAGACTGTCCTTCTGAATTAATTCCAAAAGAAAAATCTTATGAATAAACATTAGGAGTAGCCATGATGCAGTCAAGCTCTTTGCCATAATACTCTTGTTTCTGAGGAATACAGAGAATAGCTGTGTATAGGCTCAAAAAACTTGAAATAATTGCAAGGTTAGAGACTAGCATACTCCCCCATCACTTCCACAGTCTGATTAAACAGCGTCTTAAAGAAGAAAAAAAAAGAAGGAAAAAAGAAGAAAGTTTAATGTTGTACTCTATTTATTTTAAAGAAAATTACTTTGGCTTCCCACAGGAAGATAACATTTAAGGAAACAAAAGAAAAAAAGAATTATCTGAAGATAAGCAGCATCTTTTTTACATGTGTAAAAAACAGCATCAGACTTTTTTGCCCCTTGTGACATGTGCTTTGAAGGAGAAAGAGAAAGAAAGACTCTTAAGTGATGGCACCTGGCAAAATATCTGTGATCTTTCACCCCCAAAGACATCGACAAAATATAGGCGTCTGATATATTCAGACACCGTGTTGATAACTACAGATCTATGAGCAGTAGAAAGAAAAAAAGCCATCCACGAAGTCTGCCTGGTTTGAAGCTTTTGCCGAAATTGAAGCTGTTATCAGCAGAGTTGTTAATGAAACAAAATGCCCGCACAGATCTAGAAAAACAGGTTGAGGGCAGAAAGGTGAAATTCTGGAGCAATGTGTGCAAATGTGATGATTTGCAAAGGAAGAGTGAGATAAACAATTTGTTTTATTCATAACTTTTCATTTGAAGTGTTTCATTTCTGGTTTGACCTTTTAAATTTTGTTTATCACATATTTTGGTTTTTGAGTATCTTTAATGCATTAAGTAATTTACTGAATGTTTTTAAAAGTAATTCATTCTCTGTGGTTTAACTGATGTGGAAAATACATAAGAATTTTTATAGAGGGTTAGATAAAGTTGCCTGAATTACATTAAAAATTTATTTAAATAAAAATTCAATGGAATGTTTGAAGCTCAGTCCTTATGTGTACTGTCATCCTCATTTCCAAAATATTCAGATGCATGAAGATCAGATGAGCAATCCATATGTTACAGAAAATTTACACTGAAATAACCTGAAGGGAAGGATTATGGCAGTTTTATAGGCGGTTATATCTTTAGTAATTTTAAATAGTTTTACATGGCTTGACTTATAACTAAGAATTATAGTAGCTCTGTGGGCTAAGAAAAGCACTAGACGTATCATGCAATTGATTTTTATCTTCAAACATTTATAATGTCAGATTTGATGGAAAGAGCGCAAAGTAGTCTGGAAAGGAGGTGTTTCTATGGATGTCCTTACACCTAGAGAAAAATCATATTTTAAACATACGTTCAAATAATAGGGTATCTAGAGAAGCAAACAACTTGCATCAGTGACACCAGTTCATTTCACAAACAAAAAAAAAAGTGCTACAAATTGATACATTTGTATTCTGTTTTGCTTTTTTCCCAGTTTCAAACAGTGGAAGAGAACTGAATAAATCAAAGGCTGTTATTACAGCAATGATATATTATATGCTACTCTACATTATCATGAGATAATGCAATAGCATTTTTGTGGATCACTACAAGTCATAATTCCTGACAACTGTAAGCGTGTCCACAAAAAAGGTCACAGTTATGGGATGCCACAGCCCACTGAATAAAATGAAATGCAATACTGTGCTGTCATAACTACTTGAGAGGAAAAGGGGAGTAATAATTTATTGAGCAGATTAACAATTTGAAAAAAAGTCCACTGCTACAAAAGCTATTTTAATACCATATATATTCTTACATAAGGCAGATGGAGATAAAACCATTTGCAGTAGAGGATTACACTAGGAGAAAAGTAGCATATGGCTACACTTAAGCCGCACAGGAGATGGGATTGCAACACCATTGTGCTGTAAAAAGCCAGCATCACAATGCAAATAAAATTTTGAACATGTAAACTTTATAGACACTATGCAAGCCACCTCTGACCATATGAAACTACTGAGATTGCTAAATGCTAAGATCTATGCCAAGTAGTCTAGGGCTGTGTGGGCACATCCTAGATGATAGGCAGGGAGGGGAGGGCATGATCAGGCCAGCTGTCAGTATGTAAATAATCTTCATGGCTATGCTATATTGCTTACTGAAGGGTGAAATTATATTATACTGGTCTTCACAAAATGTTTTCTTCCTAAATTACTACTCACTGCGTGTTGATGTTTAAAGAATAATAATGCTGTGGGTTGAGTTATACACAACTGATACCGGCTAACATATTTTCTTCCTGTTTTTAAATTTCTTTAAATTTCTTCATAGGACAAGGTATAGATAAAACAATAATTGCCTCTGACTTGAGTTTAAATATACATACTGGTAAAACAAAGACACACTCCTGAGACTGCTACACCATGTTATTTGCATGGGCAAAGGCAGCTTCTTAAATTGTTTTTGTAGAAGTGGTGTGTGAGGATACTAATCACGTATTCATATGTAATCATGTAATCGTAGAGCCAGTGGGGCTGAAGAGCTTATTACTTTGAGATTTTCCTTTCTACTTCTGGGTCTGTTATTTCAGAAACTGTACTAGTTTATAATTTGACATATTAACTTAAGCCCGCCATCAGTTTGCATTTATGTTATTATTTTCAGGCTTTAGCTGCACTAGCTGAGGGCAAGACATGCCGCCTGATGAAAGAGTAGAGCAAATAGCTAGAGCCTAAAAGTTTTGCAGCCGCTGCAGCTAAATCCAACAGAGACTACGAGGCACAGCTCTGGGGAAGATGGAGGCAAGGCAGAAGAGAAGGACAGTTGCGAGCCTGATGGGAACCTCCAGATTCAATCGTAAAAGCTCCAGTGGCACAGCAGTGAGATCTTTTAGGTTAAATGTAGGCTGAAATGAGTTTGGCATGATGAGCAAGAGAATTTTTCCCTTTGTTCAGGGAACTGAGAGTTTGGTCATTCTCCAGCAGTTTCTCTTTTGGAGGAAACTGGTTTACAGAATTCCAAATTTTGGTTTAACTGCTTAGGTCAAATAAGAATAACAGCTTAGACTGCAACCTAGCCTGTCTTAGGTTCATGTCCTGTACAGAAATCCAGTTCACCACAGATTTCACTGAAGACAATTAAGCTTATTTTTAATAGCACACTGTGGTAAATTTAATAAGAAAATCTTGATTAGTCTTCTTAAATCATCTTGCTGGGAAGAGCTATAGGTATGGGTAGCATCCCTGACAAGTGGACATTGTCAGGAAAGGATATAATTTAGTCTTAAATAACTTCATATTATGATAGACAAGATGATAGAGTTAGGAAGGAGAGAAAGAGGTACCAGCTATATGAGCACAGAAGATAAAATCATCCATTTCTCAGATCAGTATGCCAGTTTAAACAATCTAAATATAAGTGTTGCACAGGAACAAAAACCATCGAGTTCAGATTTAATACTTCAGTTAAGAAGACTTTAGTCTCTCAAGCACCTAAGTTACCACCGTGATGTAGACTGTCCTGTCTTCAGAATTGTGAACAGTTACACAACTCTCATAATCAAGTTGGGCCCAGGTCTAGCCTGATTATGATCTCTTATTTGCAATAGAGAGTGAACTAGGTCACACAATTCTTCCAAGTTTATGAGCATGGAAGGAGTGTGGCTTTTTCTACTTCTCTGTGTTTCCCATCAATGTTACCTGTCTCTGGTTTGCTATCTTGTTTATTTTCTTCTCCATATAGTAATAATTTAAAAAAAAATCATTATGGATCATGGTATTTGCCATGTTCCTCATCAGTTGGCATATCATTCCAAATTTAGATGTATTTGGTTATCAATGTTGACTACTGTTTGCTCTTTTTATTTATTGGCATCCTTCTATTGGGACTAAGCCTGTAAAGGCTTGTGTATCTCCAGGTAGCTAATGATGTAGCTTCTTCATCACAGTTTCATTTTTCTCATCACAGTGACGTATCATTAGGTTATATTAAATTAATAGTCAACTCAGTCTCAATATGTTTGATAACTGTGGAATGTATTAAAGTCTTCTAGCAAACAACCAAGTGTGGCAATACTTAAAGGCAACACATTTTTATACTGGGAAATTAGAAAAAAAATCTAAAAATGTGGGATCTTTGAATCTCTTCAGATTCAACGTTTGGAGAGTACCAAAGTCTGCTGACACTGGTAGCTCTTCTCTGTAGCTTTTAAGCATAACTGGAGAATAAATCACATGAAGAACAACAAAAAAATGCTATGCTGATAATCATCAGATAATACTAGGCGACAGAAAATGCATTTACATGCAAATAGCTTTGAAGTTGTACTGACTAAATATGTCACGGACTGCATTTATTAAGGTCATATTCCTTAGAGACATTATATTTGAACGTAGGCTCTATAAGCTGCTTATGTCCATGCATGGCTTCCTGACAGCTATCTTACCTTTACTCCCATGATTTCCTTGCTTTTCTCACATTTTCCCTATCTTTCATTAGTCTGTGTGTGTCACTGTCTAACAACACAAATGAGCTGTGGCCTCAAAGCCTCAGGGATCTACACATGTCATTTGAAATAAATGGCTTACCTTGATGCAAGTTTTAGGTTACTGAATAAGCTTGCGGATTATTATCTTTGCTACTTTTTTTTTTTTACTTTTTTTTTCCCCTCCTTTTATTTTTTTACTGCTGGAGTCCACTCATTTGAATTCTTCAGTATGGGTAAATTTTCAGTACTGCTACTAACTATTGTAAGAATCCAGAAGGTGAAATATTTTCAAGTCAAAGTACATCCAATAATTTTTTCATAATACCACTGCTGGTATGTCACTGATAAATTGCAACAGATATGCTAATGGACCCAACACTGACTTCAGTCCTGTTTAACATCTTCATTAATTATACAGATTATGGGACAGAGTGTACCCTCAGCAAGTTTTCAGGTGACACCAAACTAGGAAGAGTAGCTGATATGCCAGTGGGTCATGCTGCCATCCAGAAGGACCTTGACAGCTGGAGAAATGGGCTGTCAGGAACCTCATGAAGTTCAACAAGGGAAGTGCAAAATCCTGCACCTGAAGAGGAACAACTCCATGTACCAATATACACTGGGTGCCATGCATAAGGAAAGCAGATTTTCAGAAAATGACGTGGGGATACTGGTGGACACCAAGTTGAACATGAGCCAGAAATTTGCTCTTGCAGCAAAGGCAGCAAGTGGTATCCTGGTCTGCATTGGGCAAAATATTGTCATCAGGTCAGATATTAATAAATGTTTGTGCCCTGCCTCTGTATCATTTACCAGCAGTCCTGGCTGACCGGGGAGGTCCAGACAGATTGGAAATTGGCCAATGTCATGCCCATATATAAGAAGGGTCAGAAGGATGATCCAGGAAATTACACGCCTGTCAGCTTGACTTTGGTGCCTGGGAAGCTGATGAAGCAGCTCATCTTGAGTACCATCATACAACACATGCAGGACAACCAGATGATCAGGCCCAGTCAGCATGGGTTTATGAAAGGCAGGTCCTGCTTGACAAACCTGATCTCCTTCTATGACAGGGCGACCTGCTTATTGGATGAGAGAAAGGCTGTGGATGTTGTTTACCTTGACTTTCGTAAGGCCTTTGACACCGTTTCCCACAGCATTCTCCTGGTGAAACTGGCTGCTCGAGGCTTGGATGGGCACAAGCTTTGCTGAGTAAAAAAACTGGTTGGATGGCCGGGCCCAAAGAGTTGTGGTGAATGGAGTTAAATCCACTTGGTGGCCCATCACAAGTGGTGTCCCGCAGGGCTTGGTTTTGGGGCCACTCCTGTTTAACATCTTTATTGATGATCTAGACGAGGGGATCGAGTGCACCCTCAGTAAGTTTGCAGATGACACCAAGTTGGGTGGGAGTGTTGATCTGCTCGAGGGTAGGGAGGCTCTGCAGAGAGATCTGGACAGGCTGGAGCGATGGGCTAAGGCCAACTGTAGGAGTTTCAATAAGGCCAAATGCCGGGTGCTGCACTTGGGCCACAACAACCCCCAGCAGCGCTACAGGCTTGGGGAGCAGTGGCTGGAGAGCTGCCAGTCAGAGAGGGACCTGGGGGTGTTGACTGACAGCCGGCTGAACAGGAGCCAGCAGTGTGCCCAGGTGGCCAAGAAAGCCAATGGCATCCTGGCTTGTATCAGAAATAGCATGGCCAGCAGGGACAGGGAAGTGATCTTGCCCCTGTATTCGGCACTGGTGAGGCTGCACCTCAAATACTGTGTTCAGTTTTGGGCCCCTCACTATAAGAAGGACATTGAATTACTTGAGTGTGTCCAGAGAAGGACAATGAAGCTGGTGCAGGGTCTGGAGCACATGTCGTACGAGGAGTGGCTGAGGGAACTGGGGTTGTTTAGTCTGGAGAAGAGGAGGCTGAGGGGAGACCTCATCGCCCTCTACAACTACCTGAAGGGAGGTTGCAGAGAGCTGGGGATGAGTCTCTTTAGCCAAGTAACAAGCGATAGGACAAGAGGGAATGGCCTCAAGTTGCTCCAGGCAACGTTTAGACTGGATATTAAGAAGCATTTCTTTACAGAACAGGTTTTTAAGCATTGGAATGGTCTGCCCAGGGCAGTGATGGAGTCTCCATCCCTGGAGGTATTTAAGAGTTGGGTCAACATAGCACTTAGGGATATGGTGTAGTTGGGAACTGTCAGTGCTAGGTTAACAGTTGGACTAGATGATCTTCAAGGTCCTTTCCAACCTAGATGATTCTGTGATTCTGTGTGATTCAACTTCCATGTCAGAAAATCAGATTTTCTGAGCAGGGATGTCAATTCACATGATGTATTACTATTGTGTAATATTTTGTTGACTAAAACCCAATAAAACTTACTCCTAAATATAAATATTTAAAATTCAGAAAGGTTTTTTAAAAATAGATTAAATAAATTTTAAGTTATTATTGTCTTTGAATATACTTATTGGATTTCCATACTCTTTTATGGTAATTAAAAGTCATAAATCACAGCTATGGCAGAGTGATCCTGTTTTTTTAATGAAAAATGACAAGTTGAAATAGAAAACAATATAAGTTAGAGGGCTACAAAAAATATGTTTGTACACTTACACTTTGATAAAAAGAAATCTGACTGGCTAAAAATTATGTTAGTATTTAATAATTTTAAAAGTTCTCTATAGTGGGATCTTGATTTTAATGTGACACATAAGGATATGTACTTACTACGATATCATTTGGTTTTTACAATGGAATGAATCTACTGGAAACAGTTACTTCATCAGCATAAACCAGAAACAAATAAATATAAACACATTTTATAGTGGTAACATTATCTGAACCTATTTACTTGATGAATGAGACTGATCTGACAAGTTAGTGTCAAGAGCTCAGTTGGTACAAACCAACACAGTCTGAGCAATGTCAGTGAAATCTGCCAATTTGAATCCCCCATCCCCACTCCTGTGAACTGTCTGTGTAGCTAGAGCCTTATCTACCGTCTACTGAAATTCACAAGGAAGAAAGTAAATATATATATCCCATTATAACCTGAAAGATGTGGGTCTGAAGATCATTCTTTGCATCAACTATTATTTTCACACTCAAAGTACTGAGTAGTGTTAATCATCTGTACCTGCTAGGCAAGGTAAAGAAACCTGTGTTGTGCTATAGCCCTTAACACAGCTTTGTAGCCCAGGGAATGAATATGCCACAGCCAGCACCACCAAGTTGTGCTGTACTGAGGATGAAATAAACACCAGCCCTCTGTGAAGAAGGCGTGCAGTAAGCTCACTAACAGTAAAAGTAATGAGCTGAACAACCTCAGCCCATTACCTTGAATGGGTTTTTCTCTTTGTCCTCCCCCTCTACGGCTTGGTAATAGCATGGGCAAGAAGGAACACACAGAGACACATTTAGTCATTTTCAACATTTTTGCCAATGAGAAGTATATTGTACCACAGGAGCTATTGCTATAGACTCTGCAACTGTAGGAGGGCTGATCTCTATTGAAAGATCAATACAATGACTCTCTATCTCTCATTTTGAAAGGAGCCATTGTCACCTGGCATCAAAATGATGTTTTAAAAATGCTGAATATGGTTTGCTACTCTCTGAGGGCCGGTTTTAACAGCCTAACCCAGACTGAGTATTATCCAAAGGCGACTTACACCAGCACCAATACCCAAATGCTTTCACACATTTAGCTTCAAAAATTTGGAGCAGTAATAATTTTGGTTTTCCTCCTCAAAAAAAAAAAAAAATTTCTATGCATCATATTCACTGGATCCCTTTGGGAGGAAAACACAGGAGATGAGCACATTCGAGCATTCTGTAATCTCTATGTATTGAGACCCCTGTGCTGAAGACATGCTTATAGAGCATTTCAAAACTGCAGGGATGGTATGAAATGGTCACTCACTGGTTTGCAGGCAGAGAGTCTTTGATAGATAAATTCCAGAGAACTTAACAGTCTCCATCTTACTTCCAAGTAGTTTGCAATTTAGGTGTACAAATCTCCAAATAATGACATGTATCATCTCTCATTTCATAATTTCTTTGGACTGTTGTGCTAGGGCAAGCATGATGAGACCAAGATTTTCTCCAGAAAATTCTTCCCACTCCATATTTTCATGCAGCCACTTGACCAACAGAGACAGAAGGAGCTGGATATGCTAAAGGGTGTCTTCAGAGCTTTTGGGTATCAAAATCTGGAGGTCGAAAAATGCCTATAAAAAGGCTGACAGGTAGTTAGAGAATTTTTAAAGTGAAGTTATTTCTAATAATTGGTGACAGATTTATCCTTGAAATCTGCATGCTTCAATTAAGAAAATATTGAGCAAACAGCATAAGCCATGAACAAATAAAATGCAAAATAACGATCAGATTTAATTTTAAAAGTTCATATAATTTCAGTTTTGTGATTTAAGTTTGAAGAGCCTACAAACTAAGAAGTTGAACTTTGAAAAAGACATACATCTGACACATTCTAAGAATAATATTTTACAATAACTCAGGATATATTATTAGATATTAAGATATGTAAATCTACTAGTCATTTTAAAAGAAATCTTGGCCAGCTGTGTAGTTTTAAGTCTTTTTTTAATGATAAGATATGCTGTTTTCAGTAGCATACTACGTTCTAGTACCATGGTCCCATAGTACTAGAAAGATAAACCCTTTTTATTTAATGAAC
Organism: Strix aluco; assembly: GCF_031877795.1. NCBI lineage: Eukaryota > Metazoa > Chordata > Aves > Strigiformes > Strigidae > Strix > Strix aluco. The sequence goes on from NC_133932.1 coordinate 58,094,931, forward strand.
AAATCTAATTATCTCTCCTTACAAAATCTTAGCTGTGCAACTTCTTTCAATATTTCTGTTTCCCAGGTTCCTTTCCAATTACATTTCTGATTTCCCAGTATCATCAACACAAGAACCTTGTGTTGGAAGAAAATGAAAAATCTGAAACTGTTCCTAAATCATAACAACCTTCTCACAGAGTTCAGAGCAGGAGAATTAAATTATCACTTTCCACTTACTTTAATAATATAATTAATTAATGTTATTAATTAATAATAATTCTTTGGATTTTGAATGTTCCATCGAATTAGAAACTTTATGAGTAATCATCTGCCACAGGAACCTCAGACCATTCTTTATCTGTCTGTTTTGTATTAAATTAGCTCAAGGGAATGCACCATTATACTTCTAGAAGAGGCCTGTCAAACAATGCTGATCATCTTGCATGATTCAGTTTATAAGATTTTCCTTTCAAATATGTGTTATAGACATAGGAATTAGCTGAAAAATATATACTGCAGGAATACTAAATTCAGATTTCAACTTCTTTTCTGCACGATGATTTATTTTGTTTATTCCCATTATTACTGTAATCAATTCATTAGCTTCTTTGGACTCCAAATGTGATAGAAGATCCCCTCATGATAAATGTGAGTGCTGCATTCTTGCCTAAGATAAATATAAATATAATTATACATGCAACTAAATTATTATCCTTTGCTATCTAGAACCTAATAAACACAATGTTGATTTTCCTAAGATTAATTATTTTTCTCTTTACTGTATAATTAAAAAGTCAGTTGCTGCTCTGGGAAAAATACTCTGGTTTTAAAGGTCAGACAATTGCAAATCCCATTCCCAAATTAAGATCTGAAGGAGGACATTCCCCTCTGAAGCCATTCAAGCAGGTTGATATCAGAGCATACCCATTCAGTTAGGTTCCATGAAAAGCAGCAGAGGAGAAAAGCCAGCAGAGATGCTGGTGCTGCCTCTGATAGTATGACTGCTTTCCCCGGTTCTCTCTGAGAAGTTCACATCAGCTGGCACTAACAAGTAGTGCAGAGCAATACTGGTAGATCTGTAGAAGAAAAAAACATTTGGTGCTGAGGCCTCAGTCTCTACACTGTAAGAATTTTGGAGAGCTTTCTTTTGGAACAGCCTTTGTTTGATCCAACAGGCCCCTCACTTGCATATTTCACTGTGTAACATGATCCAAGACACAGTAAGTGGGGAGAAGCAAGAGATTTACTTCAAAAACTCAGGTTTGACCTGAACATGCTTCCACAACACAGAGAGGGGGCTTCAGATCTCCCTACAGCAGGGATCAAATTCAATATTTTGCACTTCTCTTAAGCACACAAGACTGGCTATTCTGAGGGAGAGGATATACTCAATAACTGAAATTGCAGCTCTATCAAAATACAGGAAAAAAAAATCATGTAATTGGCCAGAGAATGGGAGTGTTACCCCAGGCACTAAGCAGGGAGGAAGAGAATGAAAAACAGAGATCCATGCTACTACACTCTTTTTGCCTTTTGGATACACAAGGTTGGGGATAAAATGCATAAGTAATCCTAAAAATGGAAGTCAGGGTGTACTGAGTTTGGCAGGTGAGCACCTTACAAGGGAATGATCACTACAGGAGAGGCCACAAGCACCTACTTTCAGAAAGGAGTCTCCAGGCCGTGGAAGGAATAACCACCCTGCACCTCCCTCCATAGCATGGAGACATGAAAAAACATACCAACCCAAAACTTAGGATTCACATTTTGAAGTCAAAATAAATCCACTGTGCAAAAAACTGTAACAGTCATTTAAGTTATCACTTAAAACTGCACAGTTACTTTCCCATTTTCATTGATGCTGCCTCTGATATTTGCAACAAGCAACAGCTTAAGCCTTCAGAATTAAACCAGGATATCTTAAGAGAATGTTTCTTGAGGTGTCTGTGGTGGGAAGTTCCCCAACACGTTGTTAAGACAGAATGGCATGTTACATACAGCACATACAAGACTTCAGACAGAGGAAACGAAATGAAGGCAAGCTGATTGCAACTTTCATACTACATACGGTACCAGAGTGATACAAATGCCAGAGGAGGAAACAGTGACAGCTGCTAGAGAAACTGCAAACCTTTGGCTGCTATATGACACGTAATATTAGGTGTCTTAATGGAAAACTAGTGTGTTGTGAATGCTGTAACACAGACATCTGAGACTGCCTTGTTGAAAAGCCTGTGATTACTAAACTCTCAGAAAAACTTTGGCATGTTTAGAAAAAAAAAACAGCTTCCTTTTATATGGTTTTTTTTTTAATTGTTGTTGCTCTAACTAAATTTTAATGCAAAAACTCAACAGCTACATTTTGAAAAGAGTAAAGAGCATCAAAACAGGATAAAGTTTCAGGCAGGAGAATGGTGTAAAAATGAGGTCACCCCATTCCACTCAGCTGTTAAATATAAAGGCCATAGAGATGTCGGAGTGACCTGCGGTCAGCAAGAATAAGAAATATAGTATTTCCCTGGGTTATTGTCACAGGAAATTCTCTGTCTCTCATTTCACATAATTGTTAGCGATTTTCTTTGTAATCTTGTTTTTTTCCCCTACATTGAATACTTTAGCTCCAGCAGAGAAAAACATATTAGCTTATGTTTCACCAACCATATTAAAATCACAAATCATGTTTTGGGACCAGATGTACAGGCAGATTGAACATAGTGGGGAATCACGTATTTCAGAAATCTACATGAAGAGTTTTTGAAATCTGGGTACTTCTATTTTATATTGTCACTTTTACCACCATCACATCAATATTTTTCCCAAGGGATAGAGAAGATTTTTTTTTTCCATATACTAGCAACACAATATATTTCTCCATTTGCCAAAACTTACGTAGAATGCTGTGGCTTAAACAAGACCTTTTTCCATTCACAGCCTTATTGAGGGGTTTGTGCCATCTGAAAGTCCACATCCATCTGGCTGGAGTCGTGTATGTTCCTCCGGGGGGTTCCAAGCCCCAGTTACCTAGCAAGACCAAGGGACCAACAGCAAGAGAAAGATTACGTTTGTTTCTGATTATGCCCAGTGACATCAGTCAGATTGTCTGGGACATTAACAGAATTACAGATTTTGGCCTCAGGAAGCCAGTTAATGTCTGACATCATTTACTTACTGATAGTGTAACAGCCGTTAACTAAAATTACTCTTCCCCTCACTTTGACTTCTCCAGAATCGAGGATGAACATAAATAGTGGCATATATCCAGTTCCTTAATCTACTTCTGGTGTTTGAATGAAATATTTATGATGTCCTTATTTATTGTTCCAGTATTAAGTGGTCATGTTTGAAAATAAAACTCACAAGAGTAATGAAGGTTAAAAAATCCCCTGGTACATTGTTATAATATAAACATATATACATCATGTATATATATTTTATATATCTCTCTATACACACATATATGATGTATTAATGGTCAATAAAACCTCCTTCTATGTTACATTGTGGTATAATCATTTTGGGCAGTAAATCTACTATGTTATATCCTGTCATCTCTTACAGAATCACAGAATCATCTAGGTTGGAAAGCACCTTGAAGATCATCTAGTTCAACTGTTAACCTAGCACTGACAGTTCCCAACTACACCATATCCCTAAGCGCTATGTCGACCCAACTCTTAAACACCTCCAGGGATGGAGACTCCACCACTGCCCTGGGCAGACCATTCCAATGCATAAAAACCCATTCTGTAAAGAAATACTTCTTAATATCCAGTCTAAACCTTCTCTGGCGCAACTTGAGGCCATTACCTCTTGTCCTATGGCTTGTTACTTGGCTAAAGAGACTCATCCCCAGCTCTCTGTAACCTCCCTTCAGGTAGTTGTAGAGGGCGATGAGGTCTCCCCTCAGCCTCCTCTTCTCCAGACTAAACAACCCCAGTTCCCTCAGCTGCTCCTCGTACGACATGTGCTCCAGACCCTGCACCAGCTTCATTGCCCTTCTCTGGACATGCTCGAGTAACTCAATGTCCTTTTTGTAGTGAGGGGCCCAAAACTGAACACAGTAATTGAGGTGCAGCCTCACCAGTGCCGAATACAGGGGCAAGATCACTTCCCTGTTCCTGCTGGCCACGCTATTTCTGATACAAGCCAGGATGCCATTGGCTTTCTGGGCCACCTGGGCACACTTCTGGCTCATGTTCAGCCGGCTGTCAATCAACACCCCCAGGTCCCTCTCTGACTGGCAGCTCTCCAGCCACTCCTCCCCAAGCCTGTAGCGCTGCTGGGGGTTGTTGTGGCTCAAGTGCAGCACCCGGCATTTGGCCTTTTTGAAACTCCTACAGTTGGCCTTAGCCCATCGCTCCAGCCTGTCCAGATCTCTCTGCAGAGCCTCCCTACCCTCGAGCAGATCAACACTCCCACCCAACTTGGTGTCATCTGCAAACTTACTGAGGGTGCACTCTATCCACTCTATCCCCTCGTCTAGATCATCAATAAAGATGTTACCATTCATATGATAGAATATTTATGAAGGAACTATGCTCTTTGAAAAGATAATGTCAATTTAGGTTTACATTCCACCTGTAGGAATCAATGTGACACAGGCTAATTTTTCCCCATTTTCCTGTCCTTTGCTCTGAACAGAAAGACTCTGTATGTGAAAAAAAGGCATACTATCAAAAGTGTCTTTGACTGGCCTGAGATAGCACAGCTCCAGGGTGTTTTTGCATGTGGAATCAAAGTAGGGTCTAGAAAACTCCAGACTGTGGGAGAAGTGGAAGAAGAAAATCATCTTGGCTTTCACTCAGCACACAAGCCAAACCTCTGCCCTTTGCTGTCCTCAAGTCCTCTTTGGGGCCTGATAAAAAAAGAACTAATGTCCATCTTGTGATTCCTGTGATGATTTTCTGGTGTACGGGCTATTCGCTGCTTTGTAGTGTTGATGGAACATGGAAACCACTGGAAGTGCTAGTGTGGGAAGTGTTAGTATGCACTTCAGAAAGCTCCTGTGAATACCCATGTTTGTCTCTGCATGATCACACAGGTGATGTTGTCAGTTTAAGCCCCCAAAAACTCCTTAAAGAAACAGAAAACAAATAAAAACTATGGCAAAGGAGTTTGACTTATAGAATGCCTTGATATATGTTTCATCTGTATATCTGCACTTAAAGCAGGGTAACTACTAATTTCCACATTCCATTCAGGAGAACTAAAGCATGGAAATACTAAATGGCTTGCCCAACATTACCTTGTGTAGCAAAAATTACTGGAAAGGAAGCTCAGTCACCTGATTACAGCCTTCTGGTATATACTCTGAGCTGAACGTGTTATGGTATTTCCAAAAAACACAGCACAAAAGACTTAATAGAAGAAAGTTCCACTTTAAATAATGAAAAAAGAGGTTCAATTTAATTATTTAACCGGTTGTTATTAACTTACAAAGGTATTTTTTCACTACATGTGGCAGACATAGGGTGAGAGACAAAAGTGAGACTACCTCATGTGTGTTAATGAAATAGAGTTTACAGTGACAGAGGCAATTGTCACTTGATGGTGCTGTGGCTCCATGGCTGTCTTTTTCCAGCTTTTCCATATTACCACATCTGAGATGCAGTGTAAATCTTCTCCAGCAAACACAGATCTCAGAAGCTCAAATAAAGACCACAGTACCGAAAGTGCCTTTAGCATGGAGCCAACCAGCAGAAAGGCATTCAGGCCTGAGGAAAAGATATGCTTGTCTGTCAGTGTATGGCACCGTGCTTGGTGGACTGCTTACAGAATGGATACAGTTAGGTTCCAAATGCTAAATGTAAAGAAGAAATATAAGATGATGAAACAAATAATCTGAAACCAGGAACTGAAAGTTTAAAGTGTGACCAACATTTTCACTTTGATTTTACATTACTTTTTCTTGTGTTTTGACATTGACTTTGGCCACAAGTCATAAACCCATTAAACTGGACAGTACTTTGTAAAACCAAATGGAAAAGCTCACTCTTTAGAATGTACATAGCTGTCAAACATTACACCTACAGAGAGAACATTAGCATAATCAGAATAACTCAAAAAATGACATTTTTTTGACTATCAAAGATAGTTACCTAAAAGTATGTTTAGCTATTAATGCACAGGTTTTCATTAACTTCTCCCCCCAACAAAGTCCCAAACACATAATCTTTTACCAAAATCAATTTTCTGTTTTCTTGGTTATTTTTATTTGGAGATGGAAAAGAGGAGGCAGCTGGGCAAAATAAATATAGAATGCCTAATTAGTAATGTTGCCCATCACTTCCATTTTTAAGACCCTGACTTCATTTGTTTATAAGTTTGCCAAACTTGAGCCATCTGGACTGAAATTTCCCTGCATGTATACTGATTAAAAGAAAAAGGAAAAAAAAAAAAAAAACAAACACAAAAAAGAACAAAGCTATCCAGGCATTTTTAGGGATTAGAATACAGGAAAATACTTTGTTCTGCCATTGTATAAGAAAAAAAATGGTGATATTTTCTTTGAAAATTCGGGTTCTTTTCCTGCTGTAGTGAAAGGACTTGAAATGTAGTAGAGAGAGGGCCCGTATAAGAAATGTGACTCTTTTGTCTATGTTACAAAAATCTCTACAAGTAGGTCAAATGTTAAGACTTTTATTTTTTTAATATTGCAGTTCACGCGTGCCCTCTGAAGACTTGTTTGTTTTGAAAATCTGAAATATTCAAAGATTTCAGTCCCACTGGTCATGCTTCAGTCTGGGGACAGAGAGTCCTTGAATCTGTAACAGTTTCTGTGGGCCACGCAAAGTGCCTGTACTGATTGTGCAGATCACATTTCTGGACATTCTAGTCTGTTTGGGGTTTTTTTCTCAGCGGAAACAGATATAAATAGAATGGAAAGAACTGAATAGAAACTGAAACAAAAAGCCTAATAAACTGGGACTTGGAATGGCTAAACCAAAAACTAGAGAAGAAAGAGGCCGGATGGAAGATTTGAGAAGAAAGGACCAGAAGGGGTAAAGTTTTTAAAAAATGCAGGGATGAGCCTATGAATATCAGTGTGTAGTTCTCATCAGAACCTGAAATGGTACCTAGAGTTTTTCAGCCCCATCATGTCTCTGCTCTCAGTATGTATTCATGAGAGTCAAAGGCCAAGTGTTATCTCTTTAATCCTAGTCTGCACAGGTAAACACAATGTAAACCTGTTATTCTAGTAATTCAAGTGCTAAAGATGTGTTTAGTGAACCTTATACTTATTGATGACACCTTTATTATAATGTTAAGAAAGACTTGTTTTCAAGTGTGTGTTTTTATGTCTGATTTAACCAAGGAAATTTTATTATGTAAACCCCCAAATTCTTGATGTTGCAGACAAATGTTTAAAAAAGCCCAATGTTGTCTGCATAATTAATGACTATATTATAATGTTCATGCACAGGACTAACATGCATAATCCTGATCTTCCATGGGGCTTTTTTGAGCACTTAACTTTGCAACTCAAATAACACAACTCAAAGAGCAGTTTTAAGTAAAACCTGTATTATATGCAGTATCAGGAGTGTATCTTCCCTTTTGAGAAGAATATTGAAGATTAAGTTTATCAGAGACGTGCAGTTTTCTCTATGTTTCCCATGGAACACAGAGATAGTAATTCTGATATTTTTAAAGTATACTCATTTTTTCACACACACACACACAGAAAAGATTCTGGTTTGAGATATTCTATGGTAGCTATGAACTAGGTTTTACACCTCAGGATGTTTTCCATAGACTTTACAGGACTACTGTCTGGAAGAGTTTTCTTAGTAGGAATAAACAGTCTGAGGATGTGTTCAATGAACTAGATCTTGTTCAATTTTTGCTTCTGCTATATAATCTGTGAAGCTGGGCAGCATAGTTAAGTACTTAAGCAAATGCATGTATTTAAATTATCTTTGACTCCAACATATACTTATTTGTCAGATAGTGACAAAATGGAGTCTTGACTATTTTACAGTATCCTTACTACAAAATAAGGATGGTATTTTCCAGTATATCCCTTCCTGGTTTTCTGCAGATTATTTAGATTGTAGAAATATGTCACTTCCTTGGTATACAAGATTATCAACCACTCATAAAGCTTTGCATACTTACATAGTATAAGAACACATATTTAATGCCTTAAGCACACATTTAATATTTTACACAGCAGATCAAGCATTTAGCATTTTGCATAAAAATAACTGTCATGTGATTTCTGGTAAGGTTTTAGTGAAAATCAAAATAATGTATGAAGGATGAACTGCAAAGAACAGACAGATATGTTGAGAATAATTGCTGTGAGAAATACAGAACTGATAGCAGATGCCTCAATAATCAAACAACAGACTCACGAGGACAAGCATACCACCACAGTTATGATGAATATAATGAATTAAAAGGCATAAGATACCCTTGATGTATAATGAAGAATATAAACAAAAAAAAAAAAAAAAAAGAAGAAAAATGCTTACAGTGTGAATTTGCAAGCAGTGGCATAGCAAAATTAAGGATATAAAAAACCTGCTGGAAGTTGGCAGTTCAGAGGGAAGAGATATTAACCTCAGGGTGATTTCCATCTGCTACTCCTAACTAATTTGAACCAGCTGAAGTCAGGCAATGTAATGTAAGTATATGTATAATAGATAAAATTATAACTTTAACTCCTTTGCACCTGTATAATGTATTATTAAAATAGGCTTTATTTTACCCAGGAGGAACAAAAAAATTCTATTTGCTTTGGTTCTTTCTTTTGTCTTCCATACCAACATCTATGTATTTCAAATATACCTAGTTACTAAGAAGTTGATGTTCTAATGCACTTAAATTACTGCTGCAATGAATAATAATTAAAAATCAGTGTACAACAATCAGCCATCTTTCTATTCTGATCTTGGGTGTGGTTTCTAAATGTTGCCTTAAAAGAGATTAGTGTAATGACATGGCTTAAACTGAAAAAAATTCCATCTGGATTTTAGCAGTTAGGTTTTTTTCTATAATTTACTTCTGACGTTATTTTGTTCTTCAGTAAACAGGAATAGAGATGAGTGTCTTTCAGAAAATGCATAATAACAATCCTGTACTACTGTGCCAATGTGTAAAGGTCATGGTGTATCTGGGCTAAGAGCAAGAAACTGCATCCAGATTTCCAAGCTTAGTATAACAGATCTTCATTAAAGCCTACTGAACACCATCAAGCAGGTAAGGAAATGACTGAAATAGAAGAACAACTTATTTCTCTTTTCTTTAGAAAACGGTTTAACATTCAGTCTTGCAAACTGCCTACACAGCCTAGAAAATGAAAAATGGACTGTAGGATTCATACTGAATGTGAGAGAAGGGACTTAATCCAGTCCTGGTTTGTATGTTTTTTTAATATGGAAAAATTATTTCCTCATGGGAATCCCTGCAAATTTATAATTTATATCACCTAGTCCAACCACAAGATTTTGTCATTCTTCTTCATTCACAAATTAAGTCTGGATCCTGGAATTCACTTAAAAATTTCTTTGAATTTCATGCAGCTTCATAAGAATTAACATGAACCTGTTTTTTTAAAAAAAACTTTCAGAGAAGAAATTGAAGGAAAATGTTAAGATTTAAAAGAGTAAGACAATCATTAATCAGAATGGATACCATGCTTTTATTAGCAAAGAGAGTCAGGGTAGACATAGTTGCAGACTTCTACTCATCCTGCCATGTTGTTTGGCCAGTTTATAACGTAGGCAAGCACCCATGTTAATGTTGTTACTTACCAGTTTCCAAGTGTTCATAGTTTGCCTTTCAGGTGATACTTCAGCAAATATATACTAAAGAACACTTTCTTCATGTACTGTGTTGTTTTAATGATCTTTCCATTATCATAATTTCCGTTACAAAGTGGATGTTATCATTATGTTGACTGTAATGACATATAACATGTTATAAAACTATTATGGTATAAGTGGTATCAGAGATTTTATATTCAGCATAGATTATGAATTAATGCTATCTCAGTGTGCTCAGTGGGGTGAAATGGAGGAGCCATCAATAACAATAGCTCTAGTGGCCTACATTCACATCTCATGCTGGATTGATTCCGAAGGCCAGTCCATCTTCTTAGGAATGGTCATTCGGTCTGGAGCACAGAGAATGGCCAGATATCATGGGAAACATTACCTTCTCATTTCAAAACTCACTGTAGAAACAGAAGTATCTTTTCCATGCCAAGCTAGTGGACCAAGAAAGGTGGGAGAAAATTTTGGTCTCAATTAATTAACTCAGGATTTTCAAATAATGGGTGATTTTATTTTAGTGTTTCGTAAGGAAAATAGAGAAAGAATATTGATGGTGATTTATATGCTCAAAAATTCTTTAGAATCAGCCATACCACATAGCAATAGTTACTTCTCTGCTTTGGTGTACAAACTTTTCCTAAACCAAAAAACAGCTGACTAGTATTAGTCATAGAATCATAGAATAGTTTGGGCTGGACAGGACCTTTAAAGGTCTTCTGGTCCCACACCCCTGCAATGAGCAGGGAAATCTTCAACTAGATCAGGTTGCTCCGAGCCCTGTTCAGCCTGACCTTGAATGTTTCCAGGGATGAGGCATCTACCACCTCTCTGGGAAACGTGTTCCAGTGATTCACCATCCTCATTGTAAAAAATTTCTTCCCTGTATCTAGTCTAAATCTACCCTATTTTACTTTAAAACCATTACGCCTTGTCCTGTCGTTACAGGTCCTACTAAAAAGTCTGTCCCCATTGTTCTTATAAGCTCCTTTTAAGTATTGAAAGGCCACAGCAAGGTATTCCCAAAGCCTTCTCTTTTCCAGGCTGATCAACTCCAACTCTCTCAGCCTGTCCTCATAGGAGAGGTGTTCCATCTCTCTGATCAATTTTGTGGCCCTCCTCTGGACCCACTTCAACAGGTTTATGGCTTTCTTGCACTGAGGACTCCAGAGCTGGACACAGTACTCCAGGTGGGGTCTCACCAGAGAAGAGTAGAGGGGGAGAATCACCTCCCTAGACCTGCTGGCCACACTTCTCTTGATGCAGCCCAGGACACGGTTGGCTTTCTGGGCTGCAAGCACTCATTGCTGGCTCACATCCAGCTTTTCATCCACCATTACCCCCCAGTCCTTCTCCTCGGGGCTGCTCTCAATCCCTTCATCCCCCAGCCTGTATTGATACCAGCAGTTGCCTTGACTCAGGTTCAGGACCTTGCACTTGTCCATGTTGAACCACATGAGGTTCACATGGGCCCACTTCTTAAGCTTGTCCAGGTCCCTCTGGATGGCATCCCATCACTCAGGTGTGTCACCTGCACCACTTAGCTTGGTATCATTTGCAAACTTGCTGGGGGTGCACTCGATCCCACTGTCTATGTCATTGATGAAGATATTAAAGAGTACTGGTCCCAGTATGGACCCATGAGAGACACCACTCATCACTGATCATCATCTGAATATTAGCTGTTGATTACCACCCTCTGGATGTGACCATGCAGACAATTCCTCATCCACTGAACAGTCCATCCAAAAAATCTGTATCTCCCCAATTTAGAGATAGGGATATTGTGGGGGACCATGTCAAAGGCTTTACAGAAGTCCAGATAGATGACATCAATAACTCTTCCCTTGTCCACTGATGTAGTCATTCCATCATAGAAGGCCACTAGGTTGGTCAGGCAAGACTTGCCCTTGGTGAAGACATTCTGGCTGTCTTAAATCACCTTCTTGTCCTCCATGTGCCTTAGCATAGCTTCTAAGAGGATCTGTTCCATGATCATCCCAGGCACAAAGGTGAGGTTGACAGGTCGGTAGTTCCCAGAGTCCTCATTTCTACCCTTTTTAAAAATGGGTGCAATGTTTCCCATTTTCCAGTCACCAGGGACTTCACCTGACTGCCATGACTTTTCAAATATTATGGAGAGTGGCTTGGCAACCACATCAGCCATTTCCCTCAGGACTCTGGGATGCACCTGGTCAGATCCCATAAACTTATCTATGTTCAGGTTCCTCACATGGACACGAACCTGGTCTTCTCTTACAGTGGGAGTTACTTTGATCCCCCAGTCCCTGCCTTCAGGTCCATCCCCTCAAGAGGTGTGGGAAGAGGTTGCAAGTGAAGACTGAGACAAAAATGTTGTGGAGTACCTCAGCCTTCTCCTCCTCTGTTGTTACCAGTTTTCCAGTTGTGTTCATCAGCTGGGGGTACACTTTTCTTGTCCCAGCCCCTTTCCACGAAGTCCAAATCCAAATGAGAATAATAAAATTTTATCTATCCCTATTAGCAAAAAAATAAAAACATCATCCTGCTACTACAGTGACAAAGTACATCAATATAGCAATGGATTAATATTCTTAGGCTTCCATTCTCTCCTTTCATAAAGTGTTATGACAGACAAACAATGAAGTTGACTTTATTTTCCACAGAGTAGGCATTTATTTCAGTTTTACTATTTTCTATTTGTACAACAAAAAGGAATTGTATTAAACATTTCCTTTAAAGTATTTTATGTTAAAATATAGCTTCTGGATTGTATTTAATATCAAACCAGGGATAAGAAAAAAAAAAAAAAACATTAAACAGCTACATAAGACAGAAATTGGAAACTGCTGTGAAATTTTATCTAATGCAACAACTCTTCATGCATGCTAGTCACAGAACTGAGTATTAGATTGGCAGATTTGCTCTTCTGTCTTCTTAAAGGGCTGTGAGCACAGCAAGAAGTAGTCTTAGTATTTGCTCTGAGGCATAAATCACGGTGAAAACAACACCTTACTCTGATAAACTGGTTTAGCCCACAGAACTTCCTTAAGTGTCTTTTGTACCTTTTGTTTAATTGCATTCTAGTTTCTTTTTAGATAAAAGAATTTCAGGTAATGAGATAAGAGATACCTAGATTTGCTGTTAATCTAGTGCATTGGTGACCTGTGGTAACTAAGTTACTCCTGGAAAAAAGAGTGAAGAAAGACAGGGACATACAGGACCCCACAGTAACTCAGAGTGTTTGTAATGTTTAATCTATTGTCTATTTCATGCATATGCAATGTTATATATGTGTATATTATCTATAAGAAATAATTAAAATATATATAATGAACTATAGAGTTAGTGCTATGCATCTAATGGTTTATAGCAGACATTACTTTGAAAGTGTGACCTATGGAGTGGTACCTGCATGCATGGTATATATTCTGTGCCTTCCACAGTATAGATTGCATCGTTGTTATATTGTCAACAGAGACTTTTGCTTGTGTATAGCATTAGAAGAACATTCCTGATGGATCTGGACAGAATATCTACACTCAAATTACATATTTTTGTAATTTTAGGTCATTTGAGCTCTTGAGGTCTATTTTATAATTTTGTTCTGATTTTTTGTTACATTCATTAATAAAATTCATTTCAGAAGATTGCTTATTACTGTACAGCAAATTCTTAGAGGAAAACTGCCTATATTCAGCCAACCTGAATGATGCTAAATGGTTGACAAAAATACTCTGCAACATGCAGTTTACTTTTAGAAAACTGCAAATGACTGTGAATAGACATTACTAAGCTACTTCCAGATTGGTTTCTTTATTGTGTTGTGATGTATGCTGCCTTCTGCCTTAGTACACATGTTCTCAGATGTCTGGGACAGTTGTAATCCAGGATGCAAAATGAAAGTTACAGAAATACTACACTAGATGGGCAATGGATCTACTCCATACAGTTGTTTCTGTGTTCCTTTTTTTAACCCTAAATATGATGAGGTTCAAAACCTGAGTTTGAGTTTAACCCCCCCCTTCCTCGTGATAAAAATCACATCTCTAGTTGTTCATTTTCTGAATGCATGCCCCCATTTTCCCTTCTGTTCAGAGTCATACATTACTGTTTGTATGTGAGACAAATCAGATAAGAAAACAGCATCATTACTTTATGATTTAAGTGGCTACAGGTTCTAAATATTTATGAATGAAAGAAATATAAGAAATTGCCTACCTTTATTCAGTTATGGGAGATGTTGCACTTTCAGGTATCCTAATAGTTGATTACTGGAGTATATCTCCTTGTGCTGAAGAACAAGCTATTCTTGACAAAAGAATTAAATGATTGAAACGTCTCAAACAAAAAAATAAATTCATTCTTCTCTAAAAAAAATATTTTTCACTCTTTCATAATTCTTGTTTTAACTTTACTAGAGAGATATTTATCTTCTATGACCTAATTATTGTTGTCATTCTGGAGGACTGATTGTCTCATTATCTCAATGGTTATCTCTTGACTTGTCTTGGATGTGATACAGCCTTCTCCTGAGTATCCTCACAATTACTACATTTGTTGATAAAAGAATGCTGTACTGGAATAGATCTGCTGTCCATCTAGTTCATCATCTTTTCTGCAGAAAAGCTGTTTATATTGACCAAAACTAAAGTAAATCATAGATGGTGAAATCATTTCCCCCTTAGGTGATATTGAGATCACTTGCTTCCATGAAGATCTCTTTTCAGTTCTCAGTAAATATCAGATTAGGATTTCAGACGTAAGATTTTGTCCGCTTTCAATATTTCTTCTGTTGGGTCTAATTTGTAAAGTGAATACACACACAATTTTCCTTCTAAAGATTTTTGGTTTAATTTTACTTTTTAAAATTTGATACATTTATAATTAATCTGCAACTACGCATCCTTTTTTGGCTCAAGCTACTCCATGAAAGAAAATTATCAGCCCCAGGCCATCACTTGGTTGATCGTCCCTGACAGTGAATGGCCAAGGATGACCATCGCCTCAGATTTGCCAGCTGATATACTCATTTGATTGCTCCCTAGTCTACTTCAGGGAAAATAAGCCAAGTTAGTTTAAAACATTTAGATAGGGCGACTGCCACATTATTCATTTTGATTGAAAGTTTATGGAGCTGATCAAATGGCAGACTGAAGAGGCCATAACCTCCAGAAGTTAGGACATGGCAAGATTATGGAGACCAGGACTGATGCCTCTCTAATGGCACACCAGAACCTGAGGAAGTCATGTGTCTGTGTGATTAGTTGTACTGAGATTTTTTGTTATGTTTCTTGACAGGATATTTTCATTTGGAATCTATGATGAAAGGACACCTCTGTGCTCTTCCTCCCTCTGGTTACTGGAGTTACTGATTTTCATGCTTACATTACAGAGTTTGAAATGGTAAATTATAGAAATACTGCATATTCACCCACTACTCCTCATGGCAGGGAAAGAAAGTTTTCATTTTCCAGGTGATGAAGGAGCAGTACCACTGCCATTTTTGCAGCAATTTTTTTCTGCCTGGTGAATTGGTGCAGATATATTAGTAGTCTGTAGCAGCAGGGTAACCATGTCAATTTCAACACAGTTATCTCTTTTAGTTGCTCAGCTGATAGCAGAGCATTAACAGCAATTTACATTTCATCTCATCACCGATCGATTCCATTCACCTGGTTAACACCTCTGTCACAGAACAATGGAGGTATTCTCTAAAATATTTTTCTTGTCTCAATAAGATCGATTAAATATAAATGCCTGTTACTGTTCTGTGTTTCAATGTGTCTGGCTAGCTGCTACCTCTCAAGCTGTCTGAAATTTTATAGTGCACCACCATATTTTTTTTTCCTTTTACCTGAAAGGAAAATTTTGGAAACCAAAAGAAGAAGAAACAAATTTTATTTTATATTACTAGCAATTGCTGTTATATGGCACTTTTTAATAATGGCACCATTTTGTATTCTGGGAAATCATGGTGGTATTATTCAAATATACTTTGATTTTAAACCAATAGACGTTTCCTGTTCTTCTCTGTCAGAAAACAGTCAATCTGAACAGCAGTCACTTTGCCTCCCATTCTTCTGTAGGCTAGTTGTAAGTTGCATATATATAGGCTTGCATCCTGGAAAAATGAATGCAAAATTATTCATCTGTTTCTAGGGGGTGTTATGACATTTAAATGACAATGTGTTAGCTGCAATTCTTAAGACACTGGTTAAGGCACTGGTTGGTGTCAGAAATATATTTCAATGACCATACGGCAACATCAGCTAAGAGTATGGCTTAAGAAGCCTTGAACTATTGCTCTAACTACTCAACCATGTGAGAGTGAGCTGAGTCTCAATCTTCAGTTCTGGACTTCTTAGTAGTTTAAAGTCAGAGGAAAGCATACTGTTAATATGTAAAAATGGTAAAATTTGCCTAGGTCTTGGACTTAGGTTTTTATGTCTCTGACAACCTCACAGCAAAAATCCACAAAATCTTTGTTCAAGTGCCTCCTGGTCCGGTAGTAGTATAAAATCTTCAGGCACATATACTTTTACCAATGAAAGCACCCAGTTATTTTCAATGCTGTTTGAACGGTGTCTTCTGAAAGTAGCTGTATTCAGGCAGCTAATGCGATCCAGAGGCTAAAGGCTTGTTGCCTGTTCTCATCCACACAGCTTCCTCTGTGGGAGGACGCACAGGGATCTCATAGTTGTGAGAACATCACTGCCAAACAGTGCTTTGAACAAAGCAGAGTTAGAGGATATGCAGCTGACTTTTATATTCAGTAGCCCAGTGGTCAGATGTAGGACACTTAAGTCCAGTTCCATTCCTTGTCAATGTGGGAAGAAAATTTGTGAGCCAAAGGTAAAGGAGAAACTCTGGCTTGTGTCTTCCCAAACACAGGACCTGGCTGGAGTAGTGTCTGCCTTCTCTTTCCACACACACTGCACACTGTACAGAAAGTGTTTCTAATGTCTGCCATCATCACTGTTATTCATCTCACGTTTATTGTAAAGTTTCAGAGCAAAGAAAGACCTCCTCTGTCTTTTGGAGCTCTGTTTTGGTCTACTTAACTTGCCATTTGGAGCTGAGACTTGGGATAGTTGCATAGTAGCACTGACAGATCTGCTTATGGCTGAGTATCTTGCACTGAACAAATGCTCTCATCCTTCTACTTTTAATCAGCCCATAGACTATCTTTTCTTGACTCTCCAGATGGGGTTGCTGGTATGGGCATAACAGATATTAGATAACTGTACTGTAAAACTCATGATTCATGATACTTGGGCTTTGGTGGCTTTCCACAGGGAACACCTATGATGTAATAATGCAGATAAGACTCTCATTAACAGGCAACTTGAGTAATAACTGAGAGCATTTTGTCTTTTCCTCAATACCAACACTTCCTGGAGTATTTGTATAACACCAAATTGTTTTGAAAGTGTTTCATGTAGAGGAAAACATGGCTTTTTCATACATTTTGGTACTGCTTACGGTTTTCCAGTTAGAGGCCATTTTGCAGAGAGAGAAAATGGTCAAAACCTCCTCCTGAGGCTGCATCTTAGAGAAACAATTGTTGCATGACAGTATGGTAAATTATTCCAAAGCCTGACACTTTGTGTAAGTAAAACTTTGTGTTGCTTGTAATTTGTTTTGGCCTTTTGTTTTGTGGTGGGGTTTTTTGGTGGGGTTTTTTTTGTTTGTTTTTTTGGTTTGTTGGTTTGGTTTGGTTTGGCTTCTTCCCTGTTGGACCAGTAAGAATTGCTCTGGTATCACTTATTCTAAGCTATTTATTTACTACTGAAAATTTTAATGGATGATTTATGGAATTAGAAACACATGCTTAGGTCTTCCTCATTAATGAATGTAACTAGAACCACATAGGTAAGATTTAATTGCTAGAACATAAGTTGCCTTAACTGTCTGATAACTACTGGACGTATTTGTGGCACTGAGAAGTTATTCCAGCTTGGCAGCCCAATAAACTTATGAAATATTAATCAATTAGTATTGTACATAAAACCACAAATATGTGCATTTGTTATTGCTAGCTATAATATAGATAAATATTTATTCTACTTAAATTGTCAGTTTTGTTTAATGTCTAAAATATATTGGTCTAGTAATAATGACAATAAACATTCTTTTATCTAATTTATTATCTAATTGTCCTATTTCACAAACCTCTCATTTCAGAAAGTCATGATAAAGACACAAACCAGGTCTAAATATGAGCAATCTCTTATTTTGGTATAACAATTCTCTTAAGAATGTTATATTTATGCAGTACTGAAGTAATACAGAAATGAGAACTTGAGAGGAATCAGTAATACTCTTTATTATTTAGTACTTTTAGAATAATATACATTTTAATCTGTTAGACTTCCTGGTTTGAAAGATCCGGGGATTTTATTTGTATTCTTCATAGTGTTTGGCACAATGGGGGAAATGACCTAATCTGAGGTCTGTAAACAATGTTGGAAAGCAGATAATTCTACTAGACAACCATAACAAGGGAAAATTAATGAGACATTTTCACAGAGAGTAAAAGATAGATGATCCAGAAAATGTACTAGCCAAGAAAGTTTTTCTTTCAAGAAGTTTCTTTTTGCAAGAAGTATAACTGCATTTTTTTGTAGCTATACATACATGAAGGTATTAGCAGAATTATTGAAAACTCTTTAGGGCTTACATATAACAGTATTTGTATGCCTCTTTCTATATACAAAATGACAGTTCTCCTCTTTCCCGAGTCCTTGCACTTCCAATGACAGGGATAAACTTTAAAGCAGCCATGAGAGTTTTAATGCATAAGAGCACAGCAGAAGGAACCAAAAGGGGTGGAGAGTACTGAAGCTAGGGAAATTCTCTAGGTCATATGGAACATCTCTAGATCATATGGACCATTCTCATAGTCATACTAAACAGATAGGAACAACCTCATGTTCGCAGGCTCTAGTTCTCATGAGGGACTTCAATCAACCTGATATCTGCTGGAGGGACAACACAGCAGAGCATAAGCAATCCAAGATTCCTCCTCCAAGTGATAGAAGAGACAATGAGAAGAGGCGCTCTGCTGGACCTCATACTCACTGTCACATCATGATTTCTCAGCATGATGACTCAGATTAGCTGATTCCTAGGTCAGGATTAAGGTGAAATGACACCAAGGATTCTTCAATTCACAAAACTCAATTTTTATTTGCTCAGAACAGATATTTGGCATAAATCTTTTTCAGTAATCTTTGCAACCTCTGCAACAGACGTTAAACTTACCCAACTAGCGGCAGATCTTATAATTTACCCCAATAAGCCTTAAACATGCCTAAACAAGCCTTGTCTTATATGAGGCCATAGAGAATAAGAATGGGAGAGAAAAAGGGAGAGAGGAAAAGAGAGAGAGAAAGACAAAAAGGAAGATTTCACCAGTCCTGGTTCCATTGCTGGTCCAGCCAGCCAAGGGGCCCAGTTCTGGAGGGGTGCAGCCACATGGGCTTTGACTTGTGTCCTTTTATAATTCCTTGCCCCTCCCTTCAGGTGGGCACTTGGACTCATTAGGCTAATCAGGCATCATACACAGTTTATGCTTCTGGAATTCTTCTTCCCTTTGGTACATGCAGTTTGTACCTTCAGATTCTTCTGGAAATAAGTCAGTGGACTTGGGTGTCATTGGGAAGTTCCTCCTCCCTCCCTGCAGATGTGACTGTTTGACCTTTCCTTTTAGCACATGCGTCATGAAAATGGCTTCTTTATTGGCTCTTCACAGAGTGACTCAAGATAGGGAAGTTCAGCCTCCAAAAAGTGTTGTCCCAACTCCGCAGGACCCCATCCTCTTGTTATGCCTCCCTGCCATTATCTGCACAGCTCGAGCATTTCCATAGTGCCACAGTTCTTTACCGGATGGTTGAGACATTAACTATGGTTTCATTGGACCATCACACTCACCGACAACAATGGTCTCACTGGGGATGTGAGGGTCAAAGGCAGCCTTGACTGCAGTGGCTATCAGATGGTGGAGTTCAGGATCCTGAGGGTAGGGATGGGGATGAAAAGCAAGCTCACAAGCCTGGACTTCAGGAGAGCAGACTTTGGCCTCTTCAAAGATCTGCTCAGAATAGTCCCACAGAATAAGGCCCTGGAAGGAAGAGGGACCCAAGAAAGCTGGTAAATATTCAAGGATCACCTCCTCCAATCTCAGGAGACCTCCATCCCAACAAAGAGGAACTCAGGAAAAAATGTCATGAGGCCTGCGTGGATTAACATGTTGCTCCTAGACATACTCAAACACAAAAAGGAAGCATACCAAGGGTAAAAGCAAAGACAAATAACTCAGTAGGAATACAGAAACATTGTCCAAGCATCCAGAGATGAAGTTAGGGAAGCTAAAGCCCAAATAGAATTGAATCTCGCCAGGGATTTCAAGGACAACAAGAAGGGCTTGTGTAAGTACAGGGGAGACAAAAGGAAGACTAGGGAAAATGTGGACTCATTGCTCAATGGGATAGTGGAACTAGTTACAGAGGACTTGTCTGAGGTTCTGAATGTCTTTTTTGTCTCAGTCTTTACTAGCAAGACCAGCTTTCAGGAATGCCAGGTCCCAGAGACCAGGGGAAAGGGTTGGAGAAGAGAAAATGTACCCTTGTTGGAAGAGGATCAGGTCAGGGAATGCATAAGCAAACTGGACATGAATAAATCCATGGGCCCTGATGGGATCCACCTACAAGTGCTGAGGGACCTGGCAGATGTCATTGCAAGGCCAATGTCTATAATCTTTGATACTTCATGGTGACTGAGAGAAGTGCCAGAAAACTAGAGAAAGGCAAATGTCACTTCTATCTTCAAGAAGAGCAAGAAAGAGGACCCAGGGAACTACAAGCTGGTCAGCCTCACTTCGATCCCTGGGAAGGTGATGGAGCAGCTAATCATGAGAATCATTTCCAGGAACATTAAGGACAAGCAAATCATTAGGAGTAGTCAGTGTGGCTTCACCAAGGGGAAGTCATGCTTGACCAACTAGATAACATTTTTTGATGAAGTAACTGGCCTGGTAGACAAGGTGAGAGCACTGGTTGTTGTCTATCTATCTGGACTACAGTAAGGCCTCTGACATTCTCTCCTATAAGATTATTATAGAGAAGCTGTTGATGCACAGGCTGGATGAGCAGACAGTGAAGCAGATTGAAAACTGGCTAAATGGCTGAGCCCAGAGGGTGGTGATCACCAATGCAAAGTATAGCTGGATACCTGTGACTAGTGGTCTGCCCCAGGGGTGAATATTGGGTCCAGTCTTGTTCAGCATCTTCATTATTGATCTGGATGTTGGGGCAGAGTGTACCCTCAGCAAGTTTGCAGGTGACACCTAACTGGGAGGAGTGGCTGATATGCCAGAGGGTCATGCTGCCATCCAGAAGGACCTTGACAGGCTGGACAAATGTGCTGACAGGAACCTCATAAAGTTCAACAATGAGAAGTGCAAAATCCTGCACCTGGAAAGGAACAATCCCAGGCACCAAAGTATGTTGTGGGCTGCTCATCTGGAAAGCAGCTTTGCAGAAAAGGACCTGGGTGGGGGTCCTGGTGGACACCAGGTTGGATATGAGCCAGCAATGTACCCTTGCTGCAAAGAAAGCAAATGGGCCACAAGGATGATTAAGGGACTGGAGCACCTCACATGTGAGGAAAGGCTGAGAGAGCTGGAACTGTTCAGTCTGGAGAAGAGAAGGCTGATGGGGGATCTTAGAAATGTATATAAATACGTGAAGGGAGAGTCCAAAGAGGCTGTAGCCAGACTCTTTTCAGTAGTGTCCGGTGACAGGACCAGAGGTAATAGGCACACACTTAAACACAGGAGGTTCCC
Source organism: Strix aluco (assembly GCF_031877795.1). Classification (NCBI taxonomy): domain Eukaryota; kingdom Metazoa; phylum Chordata; class Aves; order Strigiformes; family Strigidae; genus Strix; species Strix aluco. The sequence continues at coordinate 58,116,515 of NC_133932.1, forward strand.
TCTGAACATCAGGAAACACTTTTTTTTATTGAGAGGGTGACCAAGCACTGACACAGGTAGCACAAAGATGTGGCCAAGTCTCCCTCTTCAGAAATATACAAAAGCCATCTGGATATGGTCTTGGGCAGCATGCTCTAGGTGGCCCTGCTTGAGTGGCAGGATTGGACAAGATGACCTCCAGAGGTCCCTTCCAACCTCAACTGTTCTGTGATTCTGTGTGAGTCTCTGATTTTTTTTTTACTTTAGTCACTGACACGTTTGTCACAGCAAATGTGGCCATCCTATTAGCAGTTGTGTATATTCAGCTGGGTAGGCTGAAGCACAAATAAGTTTCACTGACTGAAGGTTTTAAGCCAGCTCCTCTCCCCCCTCAAATATTTAAAAGTTATAAAAGCTCCTACCTTCTTACAGTAAACTGAGTAACAAGGACTATTTGTTTCAGACAGCAAAGAAAAATGGCCAAAAGTGAATTAAAATTCAGTAACAGAATTTGATCAGTTAATTTGCTTTTAAACCCTCCCATCTGTGCAACCAATAATCACAATTGATATAATTATTCAATTGTTGTTCAGTATGTAGCAATCTTATTACTGTAGAGCAAAACACTGTGTTAACATTAATTGCTTTTTAATGATGCCTTTTGTGCAATGGCTACAAAACATCTATACTAAAATTAACAACTTGGAAATTAATGTTCTGTGTACCTTAATTCCACCCACTCCTTCCACCTGGCTGGTGAAGTGCAGAGCACAGCTGAGGCCTTTCAGTCCTCCTCATAATATTTCAAAAATATTTATTTGTAGTTTCCCCTGCTGTATGAACTAGAAATTTCACATCTCATCACTCTTTAAATATGTCTATTTTATCTCTTCTGTATTGTTGTCATTTCAGTCATATTTTCCTGAAATTGACTGTTTATATGTCAATAAATCTTTCACAGTTGTATTGGCTCTTTCATTAACACTTTGCGGTATCCATAGCTAAGCCTTTCTAACCCTTGTAATATTTTTGTATTCATTTGCGTTTTTTTTAGTTTTTCGGACTGATAACAAAACTAGTTCTTTTGTTATCATGGGACTGGATATTCTTCCAGGGGAGAAAAAAAAAAATTATTCAGAGCCATCGTTTTCTATCCTGCTGAGTATTTTCTGTATATTAGTCTATTATCTTTCCCATCACTTTCACTTTATTTCTTTCTTTCTCTCACTTCCCTTAAGCTCTTTCGAATTAACAATAGCAATGATACTCTAAACAGGAAACAATATAGGTAAATAGATCTAATCTTTTGCTAGGTATTCATCCCATTATGCTAAGAAGAACAGTTAATACTAGAATTCTGGTTCTGCAAAGTACTTATTCAAGTTGGTAAATTTTCTAAGAAAAACAGTGAATACTAAGAACTCTGGTTCTGTAAAGTACTTATTCAAGTTGGTAAATTAAAGGTACTTTGTTAGGTTATACACCATGAAGGTTTTGTACTTAAACAAAAATCTTATTTACTGATCATTTTAGATGGTATTTTCTTCTAGAACAGAAGCAAAAACACATGGCCCCAATCCATGCTACCTGAAGACTGGAGGTGACAGAACTCTCTACAGAAATCCATAGAAGATGAGTGCAAGTATTTTCTTCACATGTCAGAAATATTTCTTTCACCTTATAATTTACAAATTTCCTGGGGATAACAGTTATTTTTTAGATATGTTTGACTGGCATCAATTTTAAAATTAGAAATAGCTTTACAGCTGCTTGAAGTACTATTGTAGGAAAAGGACCTGTTTCCTGCTGATTGCAGCATTACCACAGTTACCCATTTAACGCCTTACCATTGTTCAGATACACATATAAAAAATCACTGTTTTTCTCTGAACCCTTAATAAAGGCAATATAAATCTAGTGTTTTCCTAGTCTATTTAATTATGTATCTTTCCACACTGTTGCCCTGTTTTGGCCTTCTCTCTCCATTTGTCCCAATCAACTTTAAACACATAACTATGTCACTTATGGTATACAACTTAAACTGAGGTTTGTTTCACAAGCACTGCAGAGAAGGAGGTGCCTTCAGAGGAGATCTTCACTGATCTGTGGGAATGCCAACTGTGCACTATAGGTTGTAGGTAGGAGTGAATTTTCTGTCTGTAATGTTGTTCATCAGAGGATCTGAAGGCCAATTAGACCAGTTTGGCCCCAGAGTGTGAAAATCAAAACCAAACACAGAGTTAACATTGTGATTACTGTAGTCAACTAGAGTCGGTGAGGGAAAGAATATTACTTTCTTACATAAAAGTATTGAGTTTGAAATTTAACTAAAGGTTAACTTTAGTGTTGAGAATTTCCATAAACTTCTCTAGTAAATTGAAACAACTGAGCTCCTCTAAAGGATGGGATGAAAGATCACTGTCATAAAATACATATATACCCCCAATAAGGGTTCAGAGAACTGAGAGAGGTTCGTTTCCCTAGTTTTGTGGAAATACCTCTCTTAAGGTCATTCTGTTGTACGCTGGCAGTTGTAATTGTGACTTTGTCAGTGAATCTGGAATGGTGATTTTGGCTTTATTTAGACTTTTTCTTTAATTATAAAATAGTATAGTAAAAATTCAAAACAACAACACTTTTTTTGTAATGAAAATATTTTTAAAAAATAAATCCTGGATTAAAAGAAATGCAATCTATACATACTCATTACTATTTCAATTTCTTTTAGTTGCTGTATACCACTGAAAAACATCTTGTCTGGAAATTTTCAACCAGTTTTACTGATTTTAATCAGTTTTATTGATTACATTGTCATGTATATACAGATTTAAGGAATCCTGTCAAAGACAAGTACTGACATTGCCTTTGAAATGTACTTCAGTATACTTCTAAATTTCACCTTTAAGGTTTGGGAAACAAGATCACATGTTTAGTTAATTCATGGTTGGAGTGTACCAATAATCCTGACATCGCATTCAGTGTGAAAAGAAAAAGAGACTTGTGAGTCAGGTAAGTAGCAATTATGGTTATCAAGGATATGAGCTAAATACGAACCATTTGTCCTATGGAGAAAAACTTAATACTGTTTCTAACTCAGAATTCTAAATGAGAAAAATGGTACGTAAATAAACAAGCAAAAACTTCACCCCAAACCTCTTTTGAAGTCACTTTTATTTAAGAGAATTTAAATGAAAAGTGCTGTGTCTTTAGCTTTCAGATACAATCCTATAGATAGTTGTGCCTATGAAACACATGTGCCACCAATAGAAGGCACTGCTGGAAAGAAAATATTTTAATAATCCCAAGCTTTCTGAAGTAACAGTAACAAAAGGTCACCAGGGTTCCTGGAGCCACTTCATTTTTATTCGTGAAATTTAACAACAGGAGATATACAGAACACAACCTGGCATTATTTCTGAACTATAAATTATATTGTAGATTCTATGTTTTTAATCACAGAGAACATATTCTCTCTCACGTTTCTTTCATATGTAGTCAGGCAATGTTATATAGTATGTTTGATTCCAGAATGTTGCATTACATTACACAGGCATAATCATGGTAACTTTTGTTGGGATTGGTTACTGTTTCAGTGCAAACAGTACACTTGAGCCTGTGACTGTTGTATACAGAGAAATACTGTTGTAAACCACAGATTTTTCCTTAAACTATATATCTCTTTTGGTTTAGTCAATTCTGATTAAAAGAACTGGGTATTGCTGAGCTTTAAATTTTGGTGGAAAACTGATGTAGTCAACTAAACTGAGTTTTACCACACAACATTATCATTAAAGGAATTAGTACTATTTAAAATCAATGTAGTACCTCATCAATAGATGACAAAGTGATAACTAATGGATATCAAAATGTAATCACTAATAGGAAATCACAGAATGAGTATAATCCTCAAGAATTAATCCTCAATCCAATGCGACTCAATGTGTCCATCAGAGACGTGAAGAAAATATAAACAATTCTCTATCAAGGTTTATAGACAACCATGGACTTGTGAAGTGATAGATAATTACAGGGGTCATTTTTAAACTGAGCCAAACCATTTTTAAGAGGGTCACAGTCAAAGAGGAATAATGGGCTCTGTCAACTACCATTTTTCCTAGAGTCAGATGAAAAGACATAAATATGGAGGGACAAAAGATTATTGAATGGGAACTGCATCCTGGGAAGAAGCAATGACCTTGACAAAGATTTAGTGTTTGGCCATGCTGCAGAACCATCTGACCATGAATTTCCAAAAGCATTAAAAAATTCAAGGGCTAAAATTGAAGGTAGACAATTTCAAAAGGGAAGAAAGACATATTTTAAGAGTGATTAACCTTTTGAAAAACTTCCCTGGAGAAGTGGTGGAGGCACCTTCATAAAAGTTTTTGAGCTAAGACTATCTTTGTAGAATCTGTACTTATTCATCCAAAAATTATTAGATTAAAAGAAGGTATTGCAAGGTGAAATTTTATAGTTGATATTATATAGGGGCTTCAAATAGAAGTTTATTAAGGTTCATTTTAGCCTTAAAATTGGTAGAAGGAGAAAGAAAAAAAAAGAAGGGACCCACATCATTATCGGATATAGAATTCCTGCTGAAGCTGCTTTTCAAATTCAAAACAAGCTTTAGATCAGGCAGAGTTCCTCCCCTCTGCCTAAAAATACTGGCTGTATTTTACATGTTTTTTGGGGAAAAAAAAAAATCAAAATACAAGTGGATGTTATTTTAGAGAACCATCATGTTTTTCATGTTACTCTTCTAGGAAGACATCTTGTTTTCAGTATAGCAAAATTCTAAGTAACTGTGTTCAACACTACTATAAGAAAGCCACCAGAGCAAAGTGTATATATAATGAAGATGCAGTAAAAATATCAGGACAGAGAAAATGATAAAAGAATGGGGATAATACAGCTAAGAGACCAATAACATAATCAAAGGCAATTAATGAGAGTATCAGTGCTTCCTCTATGTGCATTTCTCCCCTCCTCAGTGAGTCACATCCACTCTAGAGAGCAGTAAGTAGGAACATAGCAAGACACTCTGGCTCTGTATTCAGCCTGTATTACAGGAAGTCTTACTGCTCAAATAGATGACTATTCAGTTTGTGAATATAGATCAATAAATGGGCTAGCCAAATTAGGTCATTTGTCCATATTACAGACAAAAGGGAGAGAGAGACAGCAGCAACCTCCTTCTCCCACTTTTCTACTCTCTTTTCCTGTTTTTTCCCCATTCTTTTTGATGTTATCGGTTCACTGTGAAAATTCACCTTTTCTTCTTTAGCATGACTTTCAGATTTACAGAGAATCCATTTGAGAATTCTGTTTTAATTAGGTATTGGTTAATTAATCCCTAAAGCTCCCATGTAACTAATCCCTCATTAAAAAATCCCTATGAAAAATATGCACACTTTTGTTATGTATATTTTATACTATCTTCTCTTCTTTTCCTTGCCACATCTCATTCCAGTAGCAAAACAAGACCAAGATATCCTGAGTTCAAAAAGCTAAATGAATTTTTAAGAAAAACTTCAGAATACCATGGGTGAAACCCTGGCCATGTTGAAATCAGTATGCTACTGATTTACTGGTGTCAGGCTTTCAAACCAAAACTTCCAAAAGGGTTCTAGTGCTATCAAATTTCTACAAAACTTTTTAGTTTCAGTGAAAAATTACTTATGAGTTAAATTTATGTGATAAGAACATCAGATTTATAATAGGGAAGGCAGCTTCAGCATTTGGTATAGCTCTCCTGTCCTAATTCTCTAATATTCTGTAAAGTAGCTTGATTTATTTATTAATATACAGGAGAAAAACAATGACAGAACAAATGACAGTTTTAAGACATATATAATATGTGTATCACCAGAAGAATTGCTCATGGAATGCTTGTATATATAATAATGAGACTTCTACTAATCAGCTAATTACATTGCTGCATGAAGATTGCATGGAATACAAATGCAGCATATCAAGAGATCTGTCTCAGTAGAAAATCTCTGGTATCTCAGTGGATGTGTTTATTGCTGTAAGTAGTTTACTTGTAAAAGTAAACTCTACCTGCTGCATGTCTGTGCCAGAGCGACAGCTTTAAGAGATCATCTTTCTAAATAAGTAGAATATAAAAACATGCCAAGCACATACTGTACTAGACAAATACATTTCTTCTTTTACTAAAATTTTGTATCTAAGCAAAAGAACTTGCATGGCTAAAATAAAAAAAAAAAAAATATCAAATATGGCAGCATGATTTACAACTTCCCTAGTAAACAACCATACATAAGACAGGAATAAAATAAAAGGCAATAAATAAATAAGGTGTAAAAACACTTACAGCAGGTTATGATTATAGTAGCCTTGATTCTTAATTTTATGCAGCATTGCCGTAGATGGAGGATGAGGTGAGAACACAAGGAGACAGAAAAATTTCCCAGAACGGGTGGTGAAAATTATTTAGCAGCTAAATTATTATTTCTTGTGTATATGCAGTTACCCACATGACATATATGGAATTTCTACATTATGTTGCATTGATACTGAAATACTTAGGAGCATGAATATTACATGTTCAGCAAGAGAGGCAAAGGAGTTTCCTGTAAGATGATGTTAGTCAAAATCAGAGTGAACAGCAATGTAATATAAATAAGAATACTCAGAAATTATGATTGATCATCTCATTAGTTTAAAACCTATCACCATTTCTAATAAGATGATCCCACTAAATCTGGAAGAAAAGTGTAAAGAGATTTAAAAAAATCATAGTAAGAAGGGTAGTGGGGAATGAGTTGTCAGAAACTATCGGGAGAGAAAGGTTGACAGAGAGAGAGACTCCATAAGTCTCAGTAGGGTTTTTCCAGGAAGCGATAAACCTTAGGGAAGAGTGAATAGATGCATACAGTCTAGATTTTTGTTGTTTACGTGCTTGCTTTGAGAGTCCAAAGCCCTTTGTTTTACCTAAACTATTATTTCCTTTAGGAGACTGCATTGTCAAGAGAACCCGTTGTTGTTTCCTTGAGGGAAAAGAATCACAGCACTGGAGCTAAGGCAGACTATGGAGCTATGGCTGCAGGGCTGAGTGCCAGTATTACCCTGGCAGCTGATACTCAGAAAACCAGCACAGAGACCTGAAGGACTACAGTTTATCCTTCTATCAGAGGTGGTGACTTAGAGCCTGAGATCATGAGAGTATCATATTTGCAGCTCCTAAAGAAACTGATTAGATACATGCTTCCAAGACAACTTGAACAAGTATGTCAAAATAATATGGAGAATGACACCTTCAGTTTTTCAGCAGTCCTCATTTAACAGGTTGGGTTTTTCTGAGCAAGGTGTATTATCAAATGTATTTTCCAAAGATCTCATTTTAACGATTTTTTTGTGTTCATTAAAGAGGTACAACTAGAAAGGCATATGTTAACTAGGACTATCTCGTAATTTGAAAAAGTATCTAGAGTATCATCCTTTGATTAAGGACAATAGATTCTTTAGATAATTGCCTGTGTAAGGTGCATCTGTATTTTGTAAGCATTACTGATGCTGTGCAGTTATTGCACTCCTTTACTTTGATTTAGTGTTCATCTTGAAACCAGCCAAGTCTATTTCGAGAGACAGTATCTTATGAACAATGATCAAAGTGTAAATGTATGCAAATTCAGTGCTTCACCTTAATTACCTTGATGGCACTTGTCAGCAGCCTTTTCCATGCTTTCACTGATTAGCAAGCTATCACAAATAATTATTATTTCATCTGCAATTACAATGATGCTCTGCAATGGCTTATTGCCCAGCCACTGTATTGCATCCCACCCCTCAGCCTGCTCTTCTGGAGTTATGCCACACTACACATCATGAAATAGCATCCCTATTTTATTCAATCACCATAAACTCCTGAACTTTATGATCCCATGAGGCAGATTCTATCTAAACTTCTACAAATAGGATTTCTACATAAAATTGTTAAATATAGCCCAGAAAAGTGTAAGGACAAAAAAGGGCTGTTTTCTCCATGATCATTTCACATCATCCCCACTTTCTCTTCAAATAAGACTTTCACTTCTTTCCTCCCCCCCTTTTTTTACTGTACTTCAACAAATCAAATGCCACTACTGTTGACAGCTGGAATACGAACTTTAGGGATTAACAAATTACTTCCAGGCAACCCAAGGTTATTGTTGTAAAGTTGGCTTTACAGCATGGAAATGGATTTGGTTCCATCGTGTTGGGGGCTTCAAGTAAACCCCAATACTAGGCGCAAGCAAAGAACAACTCAGGAAGTAAATAAGCACCTGTTTGCTCCTTTTCCCGGTTGAGTAATGGAGAAGAAAAACTAACATAACCTAGCCCTGCCCCATTTCAAACAGTTTATTTATCATTACACTGGATATGCTTGCATGTATTGAGAAGGGCATGAAGAGTGTGGGGAAGTGAATGGCTGGCTGTTTTTCTTTATGAATGCTTATACATCATCTTAAATCACTAGCTATGGCTAACAAGCAAAATGAAAGCAAATATAAAAGTTAAAAAAGCAATTAAGTACCAACATATGGTCAAATATGTACTCTTTTAAAGCAGGAATAAAAAAGAAAAAATATTGGAAAGGAAGCCTGAAGTGATGTTTCTATACTTTAACTCAAAAACAGTGTTTATTGACTCTTCAAGGTCAGAAGAAAACCACCTGAAACATAAATAAATGCTCTAGCTGCACAAACCGTTCTAAGAAAAGGAAGCTGAGGATGATACAGAGAAACTGGAGTTAATAGTAGCCGTCAGCTCTAAAATCATAAATGGCAGCTAGCTGTAAAACGTAAACTCAACATTCCATAAATGGAAACACATTTTTAAGTAGTCCCTGAAACATGACACTGGAAATCAAGCAATACACTCGAATTACTAATCTTATAATGATTAGATCAAAGGCAAAAAACTTTAATTAAACCTGCCATAAATTAAAGTGGAAACATTCCAGTTTAAACCAGAGAAATCTGCAAGATACTAAAACACATTGCTCACTACCACATATTTTTAAACTACAAATCAATGTCCCAGAATAACAAACTCAGATCACAGGATAGAAGAGCCAGCATCAATTTAATCTAGAAAATTTGCAATGAATACAAAGCTGGTAAAAACATGTAAATCCAAATATTTGTGCTAATAAAGTAGGGATAAGGTATTTCTGAGAGACATAGAAAAGGAAACAGCATCCTGACCGGATTCAAATCAGAGCTGGAAAAGTAAGTCTGTTGAAGATTCAGAATTCCACTTAATAGTTTACAACAAACAGATATTAAAAGCAATGTCAAGTCAAGAAGTCAGGTGGATTTTATGAAAATTTCCCATTTGAAAATATGAAGACAAACAAGGATTGAAAATCAGCTGCTCTGGTATAACGTAACGCAAAATAGTGCTACTTTCTGGTAACGTCTGTGCTCCACTGAATCCAATAGACTCAAGAGAGCTACACAGCTGAAATACAACCATCTACAGAACTATGAGTTAAATAACTTTCTATAATCCAATGACTATATTTACCAGATGTCTGCTGCACATGATGGGAAATTCTAGGTCACATATGGGCATCTAGAATGGAACATAAGTGTCTAGTGCCAACCAAGAAATCTGTACAGTCTGGTGGATGCAGTGCAGAACCTATAGGAGGCTTATGCTTTCTGTTTTGGTATCTATAGGCAAGGTGGAATATCCTACATGATCTTAAGCAACTGACTCACACCGTGTATTGTAAGTACTTATATATCAATACCCTAAAATGCATGTTGAATCCCTTCCCAAAAGTCATTTTGATTAAGTTCAAACCTGTAATGAACCAAATTCTAATGTGTGGATATAGGTATTTGCTGCTCCCACAGACCAATTTGGTGAAAGGTTCAAAGCAGAGAGAGAGTTGCAGTATTAATTTAAATAATCAGTAAAAATAGGAAGACACAAAACTGCAAGTATGCAGTCCTCTATAAGTAGTGATTGTATAACTAGGAAAGCCCAGAAGAGACTGGAACGAAAGGAATCATCATACTTCAATGTCTAAAAATCATTCTGTGTAATAGAGTGATATTATTTCAAATTATTGGCTTGTAGGAGGCCACCAATCATTACATACCTACACCTACAATAAAAGAGAATAGTAACAAAATTTTCATTGTGTTATGTAGCAAACTGCTGCCACATTATGAACTGAAAACAGTAATAAGTAAAGATTACTATCCCAAATATGTTTTATTGCCTCATCATTGTGAAGCCATGTCCAATTATTATTTGAAGGACTTTCTCCTACATTTTGGAAACTCCCTAGAGTCATGTTAGAAAGTATTTACGGGTATTTATGGAATGCAGAAGAAAAAAATAGTGAACTGGAAATCCATTTCTTTTTCTACCACTGGGAAAAGTTGACAGAATTTTCCTTTCACTGATGGGCAGAGGAATCCTTCCTAGTATTATAGTTCCTGAATTAGTGAGATGAACTAGAATGTACCAGTACTTAAGATTTGTTTTGCATAGTGGAAAGTGAAGCTATGCATGTTTGAAGTGCTTTGCTAAAGGATCAGTAATTTTACTTCATATCCTAAAACTGAAGGAGTTTGACATTTGAAATAGAAAAGAGTGTTATAATCTATTTAACTTACTCAAGTTTTCTCAATTGTACGTTATCCAGGACTTTGGTCAGACTACAATTAAATGCATTAATGAGGTTATTTGCTGCCTTGGAAAATATTCCACAACCTGCCAGAACACAGGCAGGAAGTTGTTCCAGCTATTTGTGCTTCGGTTATGACATCTCACTTCTTCACTGTTATGCCCTATTGACTGCCATGGAGTTAAACATGAGGGTGCTGAGTATTACTGTAATGCAGTAAGCATGTGTTGTATACATTACTAAAGTTTTTTCATCACCCTTGTCAATCTGAAGTGTTTGCAGCTCAAGTGTTGCATGCCCGTGATTTTACATGCCATAAAATGAGATGCACGTTGCTAAACTGCTTTGCCCCACTAGGTTTGATTTGTAAACCATCACTACTGACTGATGTTCCTTGCAATCTGTAGTACTATACCCATGGAGAATTTTTATTAACAAGACAATGTAGATTAATGCTTGGTGCAGAGCGTATTGATGATATAACAATTTGTACATAACAAACATGAGTGAGCATTTGCTCATGGAATAATTTATTCTACTGGTGAATGAATGCTTCTAACTAAACCTATTTCATATAAATCTCTTCACTAAATCTGCTTTTGACTGTCATTTGCTCATTGTCCAAGTGCAGAGACCCTATCATTAAAAACCTAGGAGTTAATGTTATCCTCTCTGTCATATGTTTATACTAACAGGATTTTATCTGTGGTTCACCTGCAGCTTGACATGGTACTACATAAATCAATTTTGTATTCTGTAGGCTTCACCTTTACTGGAAATCTACAGTATCAAAACATTATGTGTGAATTTACTGTTGCATTTTTGACCTACTGTCCTTATCTTCCCTTAGCACCTGAAGAATTTTTCTTACTACTTTCCACCTGAAATTAACTCTGAAGTAAGATTCAATTCAACCTGTTTCAAAGAGAAAAAATAATTTAAACTGGATAAATATAAAAATCCTGCCATCTAACACTGATGACCTGGAAACCCGAAGACAAAATGAGGAAGTATTCTTCCAACATGGCTGTAAAGTTCTGTCCTCTTATTGTTTGTTTTTATCACACAGCCTTCAGATTCCTCAGTCAGAGGCATTCAATAATTTTTATTAACTCGTCCCTCTGCCTCATTGGCTAGTTTTAAAATCCATTATTAATACAATATTTGACCAATATAGTTCATTAAACAATTAATATTTCCCTCATATGCCCTGACAGGCTGCAAGGCTTACATCTATTCTATGACCCTAGCCTGCAGCTGCCTGTAGCACACTGCTGTGTGCTGAAGCCCAGTCCACTGATCCCCTGCACTGCACGTCTACCTCTGAACCTGACCCAAGTGTGAAGCAAAGGAACGGGCTGCCCAGGAGAGGACTCAGGCAGGGGAGTGTTGCAGACAGGTCAGTGGAAAGGGTCATGCACAGCCCATACCTCTGTTGGCAGAGCTTGCTGGAGCTATCCTTCTGTCCAGAATAAAGCCTGAGTTTGAGCCTGTGTACCAGAGGCAGTGCAGACAAAGGCTTGGTCAGCTTTTTTTCATTACCCCTCTATTGAAAGTGGCATCTTCAGTTTTGGATGTTCCAGCAGCAGTTTCAGATCAGCTCTAAAGGCCTCTAATTCTGCCCAGTCAATCTATAGATGAGGTTGTCTGAGCAGATTCTCCATGTTCCCCTGGCAAGTTGTTTGACTAGAAACACAGATAGACTTTATTGATACAGCTAGTGCAAAAAAGTTCAGAAAAAAAACCCACCTCAGAATCGTAACACAGATATCTGGAAATAGCCATCTGTAACAAACAGCTACTGGCAGCAACATGAACAATGTTGAATGTGAATAGCACTTCATTCTGCACCCTCTAGCACAGGTGTCTTTTGATGCTAGCCATATTCATTAGGAAACTAAAATGTTCAGTCGCCCTTAACAAAAGCCATGGACATAGGCAGTTACTTTCTACTGAATGTTACATTTGTCTGTGATTATTTCCATGAAATTGTATCAGAAAAAATGTATTCTTTTGGCAACATAGATAGTCAAGACCCTCAAAGATCTCTTTCTAGAGGGACTTCAGAGAGTAGATGGTATCCAGGTAAAAAAAATCATGGAAACAGTTTACAAGATTTCTTGCAAAAGCTTAACAAACCAAAATGTAGCCTAGGATGACTTTCCTGTATAATTCACAACAGTATACCTGACCATTTTGCAGATAGTGGCATTGCCATAGAAGGCATTACTAAAATGTGTCAAGTCTCCTTACAGGGAAATCTGGGCAAAGATGGTAGATGGAAAGGGACTGAATCACGATGAAGTACATTCCGACAGCAGATACCATGCTATAGGAGCAGAAGGGTAACAGAAGAGTTCAGTCTGCAGGGTGATGGTGATTTATACTTTGGCTTGGTTAGATTCCAGAAAGGTTGTATACATGTTCATATCTGTTCTTTCTGATACACTTCCAATGAAGTGGCCATCTCAGAAGCAAAAGTAGTAATTTCCTGTAATACTCTATTAATACTACTGCAAATGTTTTTTTCTTGTCTTATAAAACTATGTTTCTAAATATGTACACTTGTGCTTTGTAACACAATGGAGTCCCAATCTCCATAAATGCCACAGCAATATGAATGCAAATACCTATAGGAGCATAAGGATGGAGAAAATACATTTTTCTTCAATAAAGTCTACTTAGTCAATAATTATACTAATTTATAGCTAGTCTACCTAGTACTTAAATTTTTCCTGTCCTTCAAAGACTTGGAATAAAGAGAACATCCATCTGATAAGAACAGTGTCTGTCCCAGTAGAATGTACCAAAACCAATTCTAAGTAAGCATCCTTATCATTCATCAAATTGAAAATATTTCACTGAGACTATTCAAATTCAGTAAACTCTAAGGAGTCGTTGACATAGATTTTTCAGTCTTTAAAGTCCCTGGTCAATGTTTACATTTCCATTTCAGAAGCTGTATTGAAAGGAGTGTAATTCTTCCCTTCCAGTAGAATGAAAGCCTCTGAGGAAGAAGAGTTGTCCTCTCCCTTCCTTTATAATAAAAAGCCCCTGACTTGGTGAGGTAGAAAAACCCCATTTTGAAGAAAATTAAGAAATGCTATGGGTCAAAAGCCTGGACTATGTGAGAATCCTGTCCTTCATTTTCATTTTATTCTGAAGTTACTTGGCCACTTGTTATTTTAAAGAAAAAGCCTCAAACTTTGGGTAAGGATAAAGCAGATTTTGCAGGTAGCATGAAAGAGTAGCTCTGAGAAACAACATACATTATGCCTGTTCATCTTTCCAGGTTCTTTGAGCTGGAGAAGGCAGTACTTTCTGAGGCCAGATATCCCAGGGATGCACAGATAAGCCCAGGTGACTGTTTATTTCATTTCCTAGTTGCTATAACCACCTGTCATCCTGACAGCTAAGTGCTCTGATTACGGAAAATTAAAACACAAAAGGAGAACCAAGCAAAAACAGTTAATCAAATGCTAAACAAAATAAATGGGTCTTGCCTGCTGCCCTGAATTCATTCAAATTAATCACTGATTAGAACTATAACAAAACATAAACTGTTCTACTCCATTTTCACCTGCTTACCAGTTAACAAGGCAATCCTTAGTAATTTTAAGTTTTCAAGTTCCCATTCCTAGGCATGAGGGGCAGTAGACAATAAAAAGAAATTTACACAGCACCATTATCTCTCTTAAGACTAATTTATTAAAGATACTTTCTAATAGATTCTCTTATTTCTCTTTCATTTTTATCCAGGCTTCCCAAGAGGATGAGGTTTATGTGATCAGGAGAGGTCAACATTTCAGGGGAAGAGGGAAGAAGTTGATGCATCTTTTAGTAGGCCAACTGTTGAACCTGGTAGTGTCCAAATAAATGCAACAGAAGCTTCACATTGGGAATTATACTGAACAACATCTAGTGAAATAGGCAGCCACACTGAGAAAACACATCTCCTCTGCTTGCTCTGAGGGAGATGTTACAGTGGAAACTCTCATGTTGTTGAACAGCTCAGTAAGCTGACACGGAGAGAAGATCTTACAGATGCCACAGCCATAGGAAAGCTTTAATCGAAGTTCATAACCTAAATAAAATATCTGTAAGAATTTGAATTTAATTCTTTTTCACACTCATGAGAGCACTTCCACATTAGTGTTCTGATATTTCACAGACTCAGAGAATGGTGCAGGATGTCTGGAAGTCAGTCAGTCCAATCTCTTAATGTGGGACCAAAGTTGTTCTCTGTATGTAACCTGCAGAGGGAGTTGGGTTGTGATACACTGGACTTTGTAGGGGTCTTATATGCCAGTCTTGTAAAAAGTGTTCTGGAGAAGGCAGGGGTCTGCTTTTGAACATTTAAAATTGACTCTATGGTGAAGAGCATTCTGAGGAAGCTTCATAAATGTAAGACAGGTAAAAATTGAACTGGAATTGAAACTCACTTGAAGTTTATTATGAAAACTGTTCCATGTATGACAAGCAGAAACAAGGAAGTTCTGGTTTAGCATGCTGCAATTCGTAAGTGACCATTCCTATGGGAGCCTGAAAGTCTCCACCAAGTGTATTTGTGTGCTCATTAATTACACTGCTGAGGCAATCTGTGTTGAACATAAATTCATGGCATGCTAACTATTATAACCATCATTAAAACACCATTAAAATATAAGGCATCTGTAGTGTATTTTTGTCAATAGAACAAGCAATAAAAAGTCTGTCTCACGCAGTTTAGCAGTCATGAAGTGATAATGAACAGTATGTTATAAACTACTAAATTCAGAGACTGTAGTAAATAGTACTTTAACATCAGTAAATTTCAACCACTGGAACTCTGGTCAGATAACATTTTATTAGACAAAAATAAATTAATACATAAAGATCAACAGGTAAGGTAGATGTTAAATTTACCTTTCCTGACTTTTAATGCAGAAGAACTGTTTAAAGATCAATGCAAATATAGAAGGTCTCCAACACTGTGATCATATCTACCCTTAAAATGATCTTTTATACTGAGGTATCACTGCCAGCTATGTCTTCACCACCTGAATGCATTAACATGCTTGAGAGTTTATAACTTTAACCTATTGTGGTCAGAATTCTTTTTCCCTTAAAATATAAACTAACACTTTTTTTTTCTATTTCTTCCATGGATTTAGTATAGCTTTAGCCTTCAAACTTTTTGTCTTTGGAGGTTACCATGTAATCTTGAAAAGTTTTGTGGATAAATGAAATAAAATTAAATGAGTGCAGTTAAACAGAAAGAAACCTCAAGATATCAGGCTGTAAATACATTAAGAGTCAGCAGACAATAAAGATCCTACAGCCTAGATCTGTCTTCAAATGCACTGAGATGTTTTATTTTCTATTCATACATTTAGACTCGGTGCATAGAAAATACGCCCACATGACCCTTTTTTATTCGATGTAGTCGCACAAGTGAGAATGGGAGAAGAATTTAAAGATAGTGAGGTTCAACAACTGGTCTATAACTGGAATTGAACTAAGATCCTGTAATAATGTTTTTTGGTTTATGGCAAATTGATCTTTTTTTTTAACCAACTATTAGATAGGTCTTGAAAATATACTTATTTAGCCTATCACTAGTATAGTCTGCTTTATTTTTGTGTTTTCTTTCTTAACTACATTGATTCCTCAGGTGCACTGCTGTCGACAGGAAAGACTCATCTGTGCAAACATGCCATTGCCAGTGGCCATAAAGGAAAGTGCATTTTGCAACCCCAGAGATTGCTAATACTTGCAAAATCTTTATGCTTATATTCACACAACAGCATACTCCTCTCATGAATGTAATCTAATGTCATCTTTGCCTGAAGTTCAAATGTTTTCAATAGCATATCTACTCTCTCTCCCCTCCACTTCTCTCCTAGGTGCTCATGAAAGGCTCAGGCAAGAAGGGGAAATTGAAACATTTTACGGTAGTTGGGAGTATGCTTCTTAAGGCTGTTGTAGATTATAATGCTTTCTAAATGCTTATTATTTTAAAAAAAACCTACATTTTTAACCCTTAAAGCAAACAAACAAACAAACAAAAAGGCCTGAAATACAGTTAATCAGTTTACTGTGGACATTTAAGGGAAAGAGGGAGTAAGTTATCAATGATAGAATTTTCACTTGCTGCTTAAATAGTCTTAACACAGTGACATATACTATTTGGGTAGAAATTCATGGTGGTTATTCAAGAGCTTAAGCTGGATTGTTTAAAAGGATTTCTGTTCAACCATAGCTGCTTATAGCACTGAAATTACCTGTCCAAATCCCACTGCTTGCACATGGCATGCAGAGACTTGACTTGGTGAGTCAACATGAACAGGGTAGAGCTGCATCTCTAAGACACCTTGGAAAGGGAATTTGGCACACAAGCAGATGAAATAGGATAGAAAACACGTGTTTAAGTGTGCAAATTGCTGTGCACAAGTGTTGGTAGGTCCATACATCCAGAGAGCAAAACTGATGAGTAAGACGAGATTTTCCACAGACATTGTGGAGACAGTTTGGTAAGTGTCCTACCACCAGCCTTAAGGACTACAGAAGCACAACAGCTAAATGCTGCTTGCTTGCAATGAGTAATAACAGGAATTTTAGTCTTTAGTATTTCTGTTTTATATGTTATTATCTATTGGTTAAGTTGGCTTGCATGTCGTCTTAGAGCTGAAAATAATTCACACTAGTAAGTCATTTTACACTGGATGGTATACTTCTTAGTCTGGGCATTAGAAAACAACACACCACTAAAACCCATTGCTACTGAAAAAAGTGAATTATAGCAACCTCAAATTATAAATCACTTCATCAGGAGAATGCAAATAATTTCTAGCCAACCACATGCTATTTATATTTCAATGCAATTTTCTTTCTTTTAATTTCTAAACACTAGAGATCTGTTATGTACCCTAAAGTCCAGATTAAGGCTGTCACCTTTTCAAAACATCCCAAATAATTAAATCATATATTTTATCATTTCGTGGGAAAATAGTAAAAGTAGATGTGTTTTCTATTACATATCAAAACATATTTTCTCTTGCATAGCAAAATGAAACCCAGGACTGAGTTTGTTTCCCACTTACAAACAAAATATCCAGTTTCTGTTAGTAAAGAGAAAGGATAACATTGAATATTTTTCATCTTGTTGTCCTCAGGGTAGCAGATATGAAAGGACAACAGTGTAGTAAATTTCTAATAAAAAGATGATAAAATAGTCCATAAAAATGGAAATAAATGAAGGCCAGGGCACGGATTCCACCCCAATGGTTTCTCTGTGCACATAACTTCCCAGCATCTACACAAAAATGTATAGTTTTCATAGAGCTCAGAAGAGATAATCAAGAGATTCTTGATTATTTATTTAACTAGGAAAAGAGTCTTAGGAGGTACCATCCTAAATCAGTGACTCTAGTCCTCTGTAATCCCTGACCACAGGTTGGTAGGGTGACTGCTTTGCACTCCTTGGGCCAGGGAGCTCCTCCCCTCCTGTACTAAACAAAAGCCCTACCACAAAAGAGCAGAAGCCAAAGCTGAAATGTGCCCTGGAAAGAAAATAGGAGAGACTGAACACCATCTGCTACACAGCCAGGTCCTCAGATGATTCTAGGAAATGTATAATTGCAAAAAAAGGCAGACTTCTTCCAAAAAATAATCCCTGCAGGCTTTGTCAGTCTGATCTGGGAGAAACATCCACCCTCTGCCTCACATCTGGAGAATGGATAAGCAACTGGCAACAGACTATCTGGAAGCGGGATAATATTTAATCATGTTTAATTACCTCTTATCTAATTTTTGAGTGAAGGACAAGAATAGATCTTACAAGATCTGTGGCCAGCAGGTTGAGGGAGGTGTTTCTCCCATCGGCTCTGCTCTTGTGCGACTCCACCTGCAATGCTGTGTCCAGATCCAAGGCCCCCAACATAACAAGGACATGGACCTGTTCAAGTGGGTCCAGAGGAGGG
The DNA here is from genome assembly GCF_031877795.1 of Strix aluco. Taxonomy (NCBI): domain Eukaryota; kingdom Metazoa; phylum Chordata; class Aves; order Strigiformes; family Strigidae; genus Strix; species Strix aluco. The sequence goes on from NC_133932.1 coordinate 58,135,103, forward strand.
CAATGAAGATGATCAGGGTGCTGGAGCACCTCCCTTATGAGGACAGGCTGAGAGAGTTGTCATCGTTCAGCCTCTAGAAGAGAAGGCTCCAGGGAGACCTTATAGCGGCCTTTCAGTACTTAAAGGGGGCTACATGGAAGATGAGGGACTCAGTGATAGGATGAGAAATAATGGTTTTAAACTGAAAAAAGATAGATTTATATTAGCTATAAGGAAGAAATTCTTTACTGTGAGGGTGGTGAGACACTGTAACAGGTTGACCAGAGAACTTGTGGCTGCCCCCTCCCTGGAAGTGTTCCAGGCCAGGTTGGACGGGGCTTTGAGCATCCTGGTCTAGTGGAAGGTGTCCCTGCCCATGGGAGGGGGGTTGGAACTAGCTGATCTTTAAGGTCCCTTGCAACCCAAACCATTCTGTGATTCTATGATAATTTGGGAAAAATACATTGTTTCACCAGCTGCCTCTTTTAAGAAGCAGTGAAAATTTGTCACTGTAACTGCTTTGTAAATGGTGGTCAGAGACACGGCCTCAGCATTCAAAGGCTGTGTCACATAGGATTAGACTACTTCTTAGCAATCTTTTTATCTGGAAGTGGTTTTATATTTAAAATCAGACATTGCATGACTGCTTCAGGGGTAGTGGTCAGATTTCTAAAAGTAGATATCAGCTTTCCACTACTAAGCTCAAACTATTAAGTAAGAGATATTACTTTCAGAAAGCTGTTTCATGCTTCATGTTGAAATGCATTGATCTCAGTCTGGTTTCTAGTGGCCCAATTTTCCACATCAGAAAATGAATAAAAAATAAAAGAAAATACTATAACAGTTTGCATTTATTAACAACTTGGTTGGCTTTCTCAGTACAAAAAGAAAAGAAGACAGAATGGGGCTGAAGAACAATTTGCTTTCATCTTTTAGACAGTCTCATCTTCAGGGCAAATCATGGCAGTAGGTCAGATGCGAGAGTTTTATTTCCTCTTATTACTTACCAGATTTTATTAAAAAAAAAAAAAAAGTCCACATGTTCCAATCTGACTGCTTTCACAGAGAGTGAAATTTAATTTAAAAACATATAGTAAAAAGAAGAATATACAAGCAATTTAGATCTCCATAAAAATGGCACAGTAAGAGGTCTCAGAAAATTACCAAGGACAGTGGCAATGTTAATTTATCTGTGCCACAGAACTGCACAAGTTATTTATAGCCTTAAGCTCCTAGTTTAACTTAAAGTTGTGGCTTAAAGGATTCTTGAATGATACAGTCAAGCAGCTTCATGTATTTGCTAACAAGGATATTTACACTGCTGTAGTAAAACCTTAAATAGCAAAGCTATACATTATTTTCTCATGCTAAACATGTGAGAGAGACAAAGAGGAGGAAAACACTTTCACATGACTCTTAAGGGAAAGTTAATGAACTGCCACAGTTTAAATGATGTTGTCTCTATAGATACTACATCAAACTAAGCCCAAACCCATTTATTGACTTCTGAGAGCATCCTCAAAAAGCCTTCTGTTACAGAGCGCAAAATAGAATGCCACAAATGAAGAGAATGAACCTTCATTTACACATACAATATGCACACACATATACACATATATAGCCACATATTTACACACACTATGAGTATAATAAAGGTCTCTCTTAATTTCCTAGGTATCTTCTTTATCTTGTTTCATCAGAACTTAATTAGCCCATGCATTAGTGCTCTGTGTGGATTCAGTACAAAGATGTTGCAGTGCCTGAACCAGCATTTTTTTGCCTCCACTGAGAAAAGTGAGAGAAGTGTTGCTCATTGTTCTGAATACCAGCTTACAAGTTTCATGAATCATTGACATGGACCTAGGAAACCTTGATATAATGTTGGTATGTACAAGGAATACACGGCATCCGGAGGAATGCTTCATACATGTTTAATTTTTACCAGCCCACTGGGGTTCCTTGCAACTGTTTTCTATTACTGTTCATAAAATTCAATTTTTCCTTTAGCAAGATTTATATTAATGAAGTGTCATTGGAATATATTCTAATAGCTATAATGACTGCACAGGCAGTTTTATTGTAAAGAGATGTCCAACTTGCTTTCAGCTCAAAAGCTATTTTAACAGAAAAGAATGATATAAGGCTATCTTTTAGGTCGTATCAGGCTAAACTAGCACAGGCACTCAGACACTGCAAACTGAAACTACATTTGGAAATGACAGGCTCTGAACATATTTGTTCTTACAGCATTCTGTGGCAGGCTGAACCTATACAGCTGAAAAAATTGTGAAGAAAAAGGATGCTCCAATTCCTGAATCAATCAACAATCTTATTGTTAGATAGTAAAAAGGTCTTTAAATTAATCTCAATGAGGCATTGTAAGATTGCAATATTAACAATGATTTATGATTCTATTTACAATTATGTAAATTGTAATATTAGCTATTTTATGTCATTGATACTTTTTGTAAGATGTAGTTTGCGAATTCTTATGAAGCTAGGTAATATTGCTCAATGTAAATCATATAATGCAAGAAGGGAAAAGTCAGGTAATATGCAAACTGCAAAGCAAATCTGAGCTGAGAAATATTGAACATATTTCAGAATTAACATATTGAGGAATCTTTGTGTAATTCTGGATGGACTTGAAATTGAGTTTTAACCTGGATTTTTGTAAGTACCAGAGATAATCAAATAAGTAACATGATGATGTAGCCTACATGTACTACTGGCGTAGGAGTGGGTAGAGATCTCCAGGAATGGCTCTGAAGATTTATTTGCATACAGTGACATCATGACAATGTTAAAGTGGGACAGAGTGGGACAAGAGAGCTTGAACACTTGTCCTATCTCTAAAGGCAACACCCCAGACATTTGCTAACATTAAGATGTTCAGAGTTGAGAAAAATATCCTAGAGAAAGTTTAGATAAGGGTTGGGAAAGATTTGGTTCAGATATGTTGCATCAACTTCGATGGCTGTTTTGTAATAGATTTTCCAACCTTGCCATCAGGAATGTAATTTTTTCTTAGGTTTGTTTCCTTTTCGAGCCTTCCTCATGTTTAAGCTTAATGCAGACATATTTGAGAAGACATGCATTACTTTTTATTTCTTGGTATAAGCAAATCTATGTCAAGCCATGCTGAACGAAAAATCTTGCTACCCAAAATATGATATGATAATGTATTACTTGGGATCCCTAAATTCATCAAATAATGAAAAATAACATTTTCAAGAAAACAGGTTAACTTTGATGAAAAAAAATAAGCAATACGGGCAACGATCTTGGCAGCTTCTGTTTCCTTGTTTCCTCTTTAAAAAACATTAATAAAGTTAATGAACAAATGGATGCAGTTAAGTACATGGTAAATCAGAAGCAGAACACTAAATACTAGCAACGCAATTATATCTTCCTGATCCTCCACCAGTGAACAAAAATAAAAACTTGCAGAAGCATCAAAGGAATTTTCATCTCAGTTTAAGAAGCAGAACCCTGATTAGTGTCAGACTTGAACTAAAACTGATTATAAGAGGTTATGGGAACTAGAGGGGAAATTTTGAAAATATATAAATTGTGACAATAAAGATCTTTGATATCTATTCTCTTAGATTACCTGAGTGACAAACCAAAATGTATACCTTGGCAGAGCTTCATAATGCTTTTCTCTTAAAGCAGCAATTCATGTCCCTTTATTTACCTCTCTTTATTTGCAGAACAAAAAGGTCCACCAATATGAATTTCTCTGAAGGACATTTTTTTCCCCCTTTTTCTCCTGGTGTATATGGAAGAGTAGCAAAGGTCCTGGGGTCTGCTGGCAGATGATAAAACACATATTTCATTTTCTGGGAATGATACATTTTGTAAGAGATGCCAGTTTCTTGAGGCTGACAGCCAAAAGGATGTAAAGTGAAAGGAACTGTTCCTGATGTTAGACCTTTGTTTTTTAAGGGAGGAAGAGTTGGTAGAAGTGGAGTTTTACTTGTGATGTAATATAATAACCAACAGCTAGCCACTGGCTGCAAGGCAGACTGAGTTATAGCAGCTTCTGAATGGTGCTACATTTTCAAATGATGACACTTTGAGGTTTGAATTTGATTGTCTGGCTGCCAAAGAAAAATCTCTCTTTTGTCCTTTTTGTTTTAAAATATCTTCTAGTTAAAGAGTTTGGTTTTGCATTCAGCATCTAATAACAAGATTTGAGTACCTGACAAAGGAAATAGCTATACTGCCTGTGGGAATGCAAATAACTATTTGTCCAAGGATAACTATACCTGTACAGGTGTAGTTTTCTCTATTCTTATGATTTGATTTTTTAAAATTTTCTCAAAAATATACTATAATTATTACTTTTTTTAAAAAAAAAAATATTATGGTAGAAATTCAGCTATGGGAATAAACAGGAATTTCTAGGTTTTATGATGCTTATTTTATTTTGCAGGAAAATAACCTAAGCTATAATAATGTTTTCTTCTGCTGAGTACATTAGCTATTAGGTGTGGAGAGTGCCTGCCACCTGAGAAGGCAAAACTATCTAATAATAGAAGGAGGGGATGGAGGCTGGCTGCCAAAAAAAGGTGGAATAGCTGGCGGCTGTGATGGATGACCTAGTAACAAAGATGAAGAAGTCTTAGCAGGAGTGCACAGATAGAGAATAAAACATAGGGTAAAAGGAGAAGAGACAAGAGGAAGCAAATGGATCTGAAGTGGCAAAAAGGTATTGTTCAAAGGAGTAGGTGAAAAAAATATCACTTTATTTGTCACAAATCAAAGGAGGGTGAGAGAAAACTTGTCTTAGGAAATTGACAAGATTGTTTTAATATTATTTTTCCCCAGGAGAAAAAACTGAATACAGTAATTAGGGAATTTAAATTAACAACTGAAGAAAATCCATTAATGAGAAATAAAATTAGTCTAGTTCACAAATCACAGACTGTGTCTGACAGGCACGTTATTCTTTTGAGAATCTTAAAAGGACAGAAGATATGCACCAATTATATTCAATTTAGCAAGGTACTGCATCTAACTCTTCTATGTGACTGCACAAAAAAAGCTGGATTTTACCATTCTCATGGAGGCAAAAAGAAATAAAACCCATTAAGTTGTGATTAATAATACATTATATTTCCAACAAGTGTGTGGATTAAAGCATTATCCTTAAGAAATAATTTCCAGACATGAGAACTTTTCATATCTTTACAAATAATATAGAGGATGGCTTAACCAGGAATGCTTTCAAACTAACAGAGAGTGAGAATCATACACTCAACTATTATGGGAAAAATATTAACTAATTGAATTTTTAAAAAAAGCAGTGATGTGTATAATACAATGATGTTTAACAATATCCAATGTAATACAAAAGAAGTGGTAAAGTTGTATTAGATGAGCATTTTGCCCTAGGCTACTTCCTTGGAAGGAGCCAAGGAATTTCAGCCTCTGTCCTCCCACCACTTCCCCACTGAAATGAAGACCCATGAACCTTATGCCACTGACTATACAGGTGTATGTAATTCCCACCAGAAGATGAAAAGTTAGCAACAGAAGTAAATTTATGAGTGGTTAAGTGTGAATTGACTTTGTATACAAATCTGTAATAACTGAATCCCTGGGTTATTTTACAAAATGCTTGCTTAGTCCAGGCAGATGGATGTTTATACTATGCAGTTACCATAGTGCTTGGTGTAGTGCTAAATCCTGCTGAAAAGACAATATGTTTACTAAGACTCAGCCATGCAGTAATACATCCACACCACTTCCAGTCAGCTCAAAATTTAAGTAGGACTGGCTCCTTTTCACCTGCAAAAGCCTGTCTAAACATACATAAAGATAAATGATAGTCTCTACAGGCAGATCATGGGAGTTGTATGAAGCCTTTCCATAAGAGGTTTTTTCAGCTCCTGAAGAGATGTAATCAGCCATGTGGCCTGTAAAGTTGAAAGACCGTGAACAAAGGTGCTAAAAACCCCACAGGTAACAGTTGCCAGGTCTGACCATAATTATTTCTCTGCTGCAGAAGCAAAACAATTGTCATATTTATCAAGGGGCAAATGGGTGACTTAGAGCCTACCGCAAACACTTGAATGTGCAGGCCATGAGATTTACTGAAAGCAGAACTAAAACATGGGTGTCTTGGTCCTGAGTATTGCACTTGAGCAAGTGTGCTGTAGCTATCAGACAGCGAGTTTTGTAACAGCACAGTTGCCAAACACAAATTAAAAATTCAAGACATTTTCCACAGATTGTTAATGAGATGTCTTTTTAAAATCCAATTCGGGGAATGTTTTGATGAAGGCTAAACTTGGCACAAGGCCATAGATCAATCAAAGAAGCATGCCCAAGTATAAGGAAATTCAAAGCAAAATGTAGAGAACTAGCAGGACTACAACAATGATGTTCGTAAGTCCTGGTGAGTTTTATAGTGTTAGGTGTCATCTTTCACTGGACCAGCTGATATTCCTAGAAAAATTGGCAAGCTTTTGAACTCAATGTCTTTCCATCAAGTCTGATAAAGTGTAACAAAAGGCTAAATTTGGAACATACAATGCTACTCTTAATAAAATCCAATTATGATTATATACATTTATTATATACATTGAAGTTAAAAGCCTCAGTGAAACTGAAAAAGAAAATTTATTAGGGCTTTTGTTATGGTAAGATATCATCAGGATATTGTAATAGGCTGTAAAAAAATACATCTATTATATATCTGATTTTCATATCGACTAGAGTTATGGATTTTAGTTGATAGGCTCACCTTTAGGAAGTATCTCAGTGCTCATCAAAGAGGAGGTATGAAAAATCTGAAGTGGAATGGTTGTTTTCAATGTTAACTCTGTTTCTGCATTTCATCAGTTGGCTGCATGAATTTTTTCTTGTGCATACTGATTATTTTGTTTCAACCAGCCTTCTTTGTTTCAAAATCTTCATGAGAACATTTAGGAAAAGGAAAACCACACAGCTTCATCCACAATTCCTCCATCTCAGAATCCTTTTACAGGCTGTCCGCAATCAACAAGCAGAGAAACTTTGTCAGACCCATGGCTTCTGAAAACAGAATCTTCCTCAATACGTATCAGAATTGATGTGATGACAGGAACAGTCCTCAAAACCGTCATTGCTCAGTGTGCCTTTTTTGGAAACACAACAGACATTTTCTAGAAGCCACAGATACTAAACAACCTTCCTCCTAATGCTATGGGCATCACTGTGGGAATTACTAGCCTATAGAACAGCATCCCATTCATTTCTGGGCACCCTTATCAGCTGTCTTTGTTAAGGACTAGCTGAATCCAGAGCTGTTCAGGACCCCATAGGTTGCTCCTTTATGGTCCGGGAGAGCTGAATCTGGTGTACTTGCAGACCCAGAGGTCTTGTCCATGTCAGCCTGACGTGTACTGTTTCAGCCCCTTTTGCAAGTCCAGCCAGCAGTGATGCTGAAAATGAACTCCAAGAGATAGATACATAAAACTCACCCAATACACAGAGGACACTAACACAGCCAGCCACACAGACCAGCACAGGTGCCTTTACTGATACTGCATAAAAACCCACAGCACTCTCAGTAGCACAGCTTACTCTCACTGCTCCTCTCTAGCTGAGGCTCACAGTTGAGATATGTACACACCCTTGCTCTCTGTGATTGCAACACCCACAGATTCAAGGGGCCCTCTGATATGAGCTCAGGCTCTAGGTCCATCAGATCTCCATGCCTGGGTCCTGGTCTCCTCCCCCAGTCACTGACTCTCACCTTGGTCATTCCAGATGTGGGTCTCACTAGTTAGTCCAGCCTGAAGTTCACTAGTGAGTTTCATAAACCCCCATGCCCAAAGGGACTGGGTTTCAGGAGGGGAGCACACAGCTTCTGAACAGCACACAGATCTCTAGCACAGATCCCTCCTGTTGTTAACCCTCAGACCTACAGGCTGCTGTGATATTCTTTAAACACCAGGGCTGAAAGCCTGGGCTTCCTCAAGGATTTATGCAGCTCTGGCATAATCAGGTGTTTGCTCTGAGATTGCTCTATCTTATCTCTGAAATAAAAATGGGCTCCCTCTATCAGAAAAAAAAAAAAAAAAAAAAAAAGAAGAAAAAGTTCAGAGGTTATGTCTACATGTGCTCTACTGTGAACATTAACTTGTTACAAGGAAGCAAGAAAGGAGTGACTGTATTGCAAGCTGAATTATGTTATGCTTATGTTTCTCTGTTTCTTTTCAGAGTCAGATACCTTTGTCTTAGCATAGCCTGGGCTGAGACTATGTAACAAGACCTGCAGTAAGAACGGTTTCTCTCTGGAATCACATAGACTCAGAGAAAAGAATTTTATCTCCTTGCAATGCAAGAGTTTTTTCCATGGGATATTTGCCATAGTTTACCAAGACCTCATTATCTGATTTTCCTCTCACTCCCTAGTATCCTCCCATTTCATCTCAGACTGCTTTTCTTTTCCTTCTCTGCACTGTATTTTTGCCTGGTAAGATCGAGCTCTGAGACGGTGCTCATTGTTTGGACAAGAATGTGAAAACTTTTGGCAAATAAGATTAGTGAGGCTCTGTGGGAGACAAGTAAGTGCTTGAACATACTGTATTATTTAGATGTCTCATTTTTAGATATGTCCTGTCTCATCAGTTCTGTAACATAAGATTTTACAGATGTATCAGCTTTTGAAAAATGAAAAGTTTTGAAAAAAGTCTATGAATTATCTTGCAATGTGCACTGTATATAAGTAAAACAACACTTATGGGCAAATTGTTATCAATTAACAGTATACTGAATTTATATCATTTTGCCCCACGAACAGCAGAAATAATAGCATAAATGGACAATTAAGAGACATATTCATTAGAATAGCTGTATGAAAATGGCATTATCGAACTATATGATAGAGATATTTTTCTCTGCTCTTTTTTTTTTTTTTTTTTCTCTTCAGGGACTTAACCAAGGCACTTAAGTTAGAAGCAAACTTCTCCAATCTGTCTAAATAAGAGAGAGAGACTACAGAAACCTGTGAAAGGTGATTCATATCTCCTCATATCAATTTTCTCGTATCAATTAGATCACATTTGGTTTTTTTCATCTTGTTTTTTATGAAGACAAAGAAATGTTGTTTACCCATGCAAAGTACATAAGAGTAGAAATTTGCAGCCATCACCCTGTTAAAGTCTGCCAGGATATTAGAATATGTTAAAATATGACAGAATTGAGGTTTCCTTTACATGATCTCCCTTTACATGATCTCATACTATTTTTCCCTTTCCTTTTCCTTCATTGGATGTGCAAAGTTGATCTCCTATGTTAAAGAGTCAGCATTATGTGGTGAAGAAAGCTGTTGATTGCAGGATTCTTGCTTGTTGCTGAATTTGGAAAGAGCTTACTGAGTGACTAATGTGATTGCAAGAAGAGAGAAAAGGTCTCATTAGTCAAAGCAAATGAATGATTCAATGGAAAATTCCTGTGTCAAGTCAGTTAATCTGTCTCTTCACAGATGGTCACTATTATCTCTTTCTTATTTTCTGAATGTTCAGCTTGATGACCTGATATCTAATTGATGGACATGCTACTCAGTCACAGTAACAAATAGCAATGAGTGGGAGCTAAGTTTTGGATATAAGAAGTGCCATTCAGTGTTCTGCAAATAATAGGTACTAGAAACATCAAATTAGTGACCTGAAGTTGCAGAACATTTTCACACTTATCTTACCTATTCTTGTCTTTCAGTGGCAAAATGGAACTCTTTTCTTGGCAGAAAAGTTAGACTAATACATTAAAAAAGGTTTTCATTCTCAAATCCATAGTGATGGGTGTTGAAGGAAAATCTAGAAGCAAATTTTGATCAAGGTACCATAGAACAAGGGATGAATATAGAGGGTGGAAAATAAAGACATGCTGTTCTAAATACAACATATGATCATATAATTACAACTTTTGCACAGTGCACAAGCATCCTTATATAGGCATTACCTAGCTTTGATTTTCTTAGCTCAGTGTTTTTAAACAGGAATCTAAACATGAGGGGTTGATTTCAGTATAAAACTCATTTTGTAGTTCTAAGAGAGACAATTTTCTAAAATGTACTTTACATAAAATGCTTTACAAATGCCTTACATAAAATGCTACTTACATTCCTACATTTGGTGTGAGAAGCCAACCTCTCTTACTGGTTTCTGCATGTAAAGAGCTGAAGGAAGTTATGCCTCAAACATTCATGGACACAGAAAACCTCAAGGACAAGCTGTGACCTTTATGATTATTCTAAGGAATGTCACCCAAGGAAGCAGGAGTGTATCTAAGGATGCATCCCCCACTCCCTTGCAGTTGTATTGACAAACTCCTTAGATAAGCCTCAAAGGGGGGGAATGTGGATTGAGTGAAACCAAATGTTTCTCATCAAGCACAAAGACCACTAATCACTGGCTTCATTGTGTAAGCCCAAAGAGGTGACAAGGCCTGATAAGAGGTGAGCATTTCTGCCCCAGAAGCCAGATGATTGCTCAAGAAGCTTGAAGTCAGCAAAAATCTCTGGGAACAGAAAAAAAAAAAAAAAAGTGGGCTGGGTGAGTACAACCACCAACTCAATTGGACAAGGGATGGTGCACCCCATTTCCCCCTCAATGCATGTGCAGAACCCATGCTCCACCTTTTTCCTCATCTCTTATGGAAATGAGTTTGTGGAATACCTACTCCTCCTTGTCTAGTATGCTAATCAGCTGATAAAATTAACTTAAAAGGCAACAGAAAACTTTGCTGTGTGTGCACCCACCACCCAAGATTACCAGACCTGAGACAATACTGGATCCAGGGGTGGTGATCTGGATTTCTTTGACTCGTTTTCCCTGCCTGTTCCCTGCCCTTTCCCTTTCCTATTGCTTATTATCCTTTTCCAAGTTTCAATTGTTTTCTACTGCAAGTAAAACATTTTAACTGGTTGTTTGGTGTCATTTCACCTTAATTTAACCCAAGGGGATCACAGAACCTTTGCAACTCTCTGGGCTTCCAATCTGGTTTGTGACACTGTGTAATGAATGATTCTTGAAAACCAAGGCTTATTCTTAAGAGCCTAAACATGAATTTTGCATCCTAACTTCAAAATTACCAAATCTTGACCATTTTACATAAAGATGCAAAACACAAAATGCAGGCATACATACAAGCATACTAAACATGTACAAAAACATTTATCTTTAAAAAATGCATTTGAATGATAAAGCTGACACAAAACATTTCCACACACACTTTCAAAATGCCACATCTATGTTTGCATCTCAATTTTTTAATAACTTCCTGCAGATATTTGAGCACCAATTATATCTTGAATTCAAATACTCAAGTTCCTTCCTCAGAAGTGATATGTTTTTTCCTGAATTGGACAGATAGAATAAGGTAAAAAGGTCCCTAATTTTCCTTACCTTCACCTTCTCACAAAGAAATTCAGTGGAGTAGGCAATGATCTATTTCTGCTCTTTAGAGGCCTGGTCTAGTCTTCAATAGACAGAAGTGATGATACAAAAAAAGCAGCTAAATGTAATTCTTTTTCCGTGTCCATGTCTGTCTCTGTCACTCTCTCTACACGTTCTTGGAATCACACACACTATGTGTATATATAATATGATTATTTATAAATATATTTTCAGGGAAACATACTTTTGTATTCTCTATGGTTAAAATATTCAAAACATTTAAATGGGTTAACCAGTTGGCTTTACTTCTTTATCCCAGTACTGAATGAGGTTTACTAATCTTGATGACCTAGATTTTCCTCTCTCCATACCCAGGTTCTGAAGTCATTCAAAACCTTTATGAGAAAGAGAGGTTAAGGATAAGGAATCGGCTGGATGACCACATCCAGAGTTTCAGTCAATGGCTCTGTATCCAAACGGAAATCAGTAAGAAGTGGCATCCCTCAGGGAGCTTTATTGGGACTGGTACAGTTTAGTATCTTTATTAATGACATAGAGAGTAGGACTGAATGCACCATCAGCAAGTTTGAAGATGGCATCAAACTGAGTGCTGCAGCTTAAATGCTTAAGGGAAGGGATGCCATCTAGAGGGATCTTGACAGGCTTGAGGAGTGGGCCCATGTGAAACTCATGAAGTTTAACAAGGTCAATTGCAAGGACCTACACCTGGGTAGAGCAATCCCCAATATCATACAGGCTGGGTGATGAGTGGATTGAGAGCAGTCCTACAGAGAAACACTTGGGGATACCAGTGGATGAACACCTGGACATGACACAGCAATGTGCACTGGCAGCCCAGAAAGCCAATCATATCCTGGGCTACATACAAAGAAGTGTAGCCAGCAGGTTGAGGGGAGTGATTCTCCCCCTTCACTCTACCCTCCTGAGACCCCTCCTGGATTTCTGCATCCAGCTCTGAGGTCCCCTGCACAAGAAAGTCATGGAACCTGTTAGAGCAAATCCAGAGGAGGGTAACAAAAATTATTGGAGGGTTACAACACTTCTCCTCTGAAGAAAGGCTGAGAGAATTGGGGTTGTTCAGCCTGGAGAAGAGAAGTCTCTAGGAAAACCTTATTGGGGCCTTTCAATACTCAAAGGGGGCTTGTAAGAAAGATGGAGAGACATTTTACCAGGGTCTGTAGTGACAGGACAAGGGACAACAGTTTTAAAGTGAAAGAGGGTAGGTTTAGATTAGATATGAGGAAGAAATTTTTTATAGTGAGGGTGATGAGACACTGGATCAGGTTGCCCAGAGAAGTTGTGGATGCCCCCTCCATGGAAGTGTTCAAGGCCAGGTTGGATAGGGTCTTTGAATAACCTGACCTAGTAAATGATGTCCCTGGCCATGTCAAGGGAGATGGGCTAGATGATCTTTAAAGATCCATTCCAACCCAAACCATTCTATGATTCTGTGATTCTGATTTTATGAAATAGACTTAGAATGACATTTTAAATAATGGTACATCTAGGACACCATAAAAGACACTGAGTTTTAAGAGTGGTGCCAATTATTGTGATGTTGAAACATAGAGTAACAATTATACTGTGAAGTGTCTTAGCAAAATGTATAAAAAATACATCATTAGAAAGCTCCTGCCAAAAAGAGGGGGAAAAAAAAAAAAAAAAAGAGATGTTTAACCATAGTCATTGCTCCTGTTTATTCACAGAGTCTTCTTAACAAGTGCTTTTATGTCTCTCAGGTTTGCTTATGAAAAGCTCACATAACAGGTTTATAATTAAGAGAATTATCCTCTCTGGTGTGGTTCCCCATTAGGTATTTTAGGTCCTAAAAATTATGCATGTATCTATTTTCACTTGAGGGCTGTCATCACCACATATGAGCTGGTCAGCAGGAGTTACCTATAACCATTAAGTAGTCTTCATTCTGGGTCTGCTGCCAACAAAGATCATTAACTGAACAATGCATTTAATCTCATAAACATTTGCTATGCTCACAACTTGCTAATGTTAACTTGCTGCAGACTGTAAAATTGCTATAATTTCTCCTGGATTAAGCAAATCCTGTCCTATTATCCCTAATTCTGAAAGACTGTACAGATGAGCAATAAAAGTGTGAGACCATAAACTGGAAACTTGGAATTTCCCTTGACAGATAAATGCCCTAATTGTTGGTCTAGTCAATCTTGCACATGCTCTTAATCTCTGACGTGTTCAATGTTTTGTGCTCTTTGCAGAGTGGAAAGGCTTCAAAGGAAGGATGTAGAATTAACAGCATCCCCTCACTCTGAATGAACTCCATCTTGTGATTTTTGACACTACCCAGTAAAGGGAAAGCTAAGATCTGGGCTGTCCTGGTTTAGCCAGGATAGGGTTAAGTTTCCCCAGCAGTGGGGGGGAGCTCTAGCCGGGTTATTCAGATACCATGCGGACGTCACATCCTGGCGCCGAAGAGAGCCATCGCTCGGTTCTCACTGCTGTATTGGTAGATATTTTGCTCTGTTCATTGTTATCACTGTTATTGTTATTGTTGTTGTTTGTTGTGTTGCTGTTGCACTGTTGTATTAAACCTCTCCTTATCTCAGCCCCGGGGCTTTGTATTTCACTCCCTTTGTGGGGGAGGGGCAGCGGCCACGTGGTCTCAGACCTGGGCAGGGACTAAGCCACCACATGGGCAAAGGAGGGAAATGTGCATGTTTTTCCTGTATTTAAATCTAGTGCTTTAGACCTAGAGCTGTTTAGTAATAAGGTGTTGGAGATTCCTAGGCTTCATCTATTTCCATTTTTCAAAGAAATATTTTGGTAAATTCCAGGCTATAATTACTGAGTGTAAAGGATCCTTTACAAGGTTCAATAAAGTGCTGAGATGCAAGGGAGGGGCATTTGTCTCACAGTATTTTCAGTTAGTTACCTTAACAGACTCTACTTCATGTAACTGGGACTATATTTTATGAGAGATACTGGATATGCAAAGCTAGAGTGGGCCTAAAAGTTAGACGTTATTAGGCACTGATGGGTTTTTATTCCTTTTAACTTGGGGTTGGTCCTGACTTCGCTAGGAGACATTCACTTAAGTGTGTTTATATGAGTTTGGTGGGTTTGTGTGGCAGTTGTGATTTATGGATGAGATTTTCAAAGTTGTCAGATTTGGTTTGGTGACTAGTCAAAAACATGCAGTTTGGGGGTCGAGGCTGCTTCAAAAAAATATCATCCTACTTCAATATAGTTTACTCTGTGGAAATCTTTGTCATATTCCTGTCAAGATGATGTTTGCCATTGACTTCAGTGAAGCCAGTTCTTCCATACAGACAATTTTTCCTTTAAGATAATCAACAACAACAACTGAGCAGAAATCTTTGTGTATTCTCTTAATTATATTTCACTGGTTTATTTTGCAATAAGCATAGTTCTGGCTGTTATTTTAAAGAAGAACACAATGAGGCTTTGAAGCTGCAAAAGTCTTTTCTGTTTTAATACACCTAATGCAGACTTTTGTCTTATGAAGGTAAAAGTTCTATACAGAGAATATGGTACATATGATGGAAAGACATAATTCAGAAGGTATATGCACACAGAGGAAATTATTTAGACTTAGAGACATTGAGGAAATATATAGCAGAGATATTTTTAATATTTAAAGTGTTGTAAGTAGATGGCCATGTAGCCTTCTGACCCTAAAATTAGGATTAAAATAAGATACAATTTACCAGCATAATTGACATCTAGAGATATAAGTAGCTCTAAATATTAGTTCTTATTTTAACTCTTGTTTATAATGCAGTCAAAATTTGCAGTTCAAAACAAAAATTTGCATGATTGTTTACTGACTCTTTCCAATAAACAGTTATTTCTCAACAAAAACTACCTGACATGTAAATCTGAGCACATTTATGATCACATAAAATTTTATTACCTTAACTAGCTCTGTTCCAGTCTCAAGAACTTTGTTGCTTTCTCAATATATTTTTTCCCAGAGTGTCAAGTTTTATTTAACTAAATAGTGCTTTGACCAGTTCAAGCAATGCATTCTGTCACTCAAGAATTTTTCTGTAATGTAGTCCTATCTTTATCACAATTTATTGGAGCTTTTCAATGACTGACTGATGTAATGACTACAACAAAAGAAAATAAAGTGACTTTTAAGTGAGAATCATCCTAAAAGAAATGGTGATTCTAATTCAGTTGCATCCAGGTCCCTATAAAAAGCTGGGTTTCAACGGGACAAATTTATATGTCAGAGCTTAATTATAACCAAGTTTTAACTTTCATATGCCATTCCCTAATTCTAACAACCAGCAAAACTTGTCTAACAAGGTTTTTCTTTTCTTGAGCAAGGCCACCTACCTACACTTTGAAAATTAATCCATGTCACGGTTGCACTGTGCTGTGAAGGATGAAACATGCACATCTAAGAGAGTTCGACTGGACATATTCTGGAGCTGCATGTGGAGCTCCTTTATACTCGGCATCATATGGACATAGCACCTTGGTCAGGAGTAGGGGAGTAGGCTTGAGTCTCTTCCCTTTGCAGAGTATAGACAGGTCAGAGGTCCCACTTCCAGGTCATTTTACTAGGATAAAACAAACTTTTGTCTTACATACATATGTGTACTTTGGTGTTACACATTTTTGACCTTTATTTTTTAACTGATCTTCTTAGCTTTAGTGTTAGATTTTTTGACCTTTCAACTTAATAGTATGTAAAATATTTTTTCTTCTGTAGGAAGTGAAACTATTGCAGCGATAGAACAAGTTCTTTAACCCAGGTTTCTTCCAGCTTTTAACAAGGTCTCTAGGTTACTGTTCAAGCTGGCAAGCAACATAAAGTTGACATAAATGTACATGTATACTTATATAATAAAAAATAATAGACATGTTAAATATTCTTAAATGTATTAGGGTTTTATCTTCTATAAAATGCTTGGTTCTCCTTCAATCTTATTTTTAGTAATTTTTGAATATTCTCTTATTCTCATTAAAATTCTCATTAAAATAAATTTGCCTTATTTCATAATTAGCAAACAAAATGTAAAAATAAATAGTTCTAGCTGTTTTATAACTTCTATCAGTTATCTATCTAGGTAGAAAACATTTTGATATGAAAATCAAGGAACAGCTTCTTTCCCTGTTTTTGTCAGATAATTACAGTGATTATGTCACCAGCACGTTTGGTCTCAGGTTAGATTCTGCCTTTTATAGGCAACAATTGTAATACAGATATAGTGCAGTCTCAATAGGTTGTTACTTTTGCTCAATTTACAAGTAACTATTAATGATAATGCTTATTTATTTTTTCACAAATATTATTAACCTTTTTTCTTAATCATAAATGAGCACAGTTTTCAAACTGTATCAGAAATATATGAATAAAACATGTCTGTGTTCTAACCTAGAGAGTAACAATTATAGCAACAAAGAGTATTGTTGTGTAGACCTGCTAGCGGTGGTCTAATATGAAAAAAGATTTCCAGGTTTCCTCTGCTCTCTCCAACAAGAATTCCAAACAGAAACCTGAAAAAGGCACATAGTGCTGCTCATGACTAGAGAAGAAAGGTGATGGGAGCAATAGAGAATCCTGAAGTGTCACTTTTATATGTTTTGTTTTGTATTATGACTGACAGGCATTGCCATCAAAAAAGGAGTCCTACCATGAAACACAGGAAAATTTCTAATTGTAATTTTGTGTGGGAATCTAGCCCAGTAACCATGTCTTAATGTACATGGGATAAATGACCATGTACCTTCAATTAATAGTCTAGCACTGAGATTCAGCGGTGAGAACTCTAGAAAGAAATCAAGATTCTTGTCTATCTGTGTTTCATTTGACCAAAACCAGAATCTTATATGTGACAGAAGACTGTATTTTGTATTCAGAAGAATCTCACATTTGCTCAGATGCAAAATAAAAATCTGTTTGTGTCTCTGCTGGGCTACCTAGCATGGTTAGCATCAAAGAGCAGAACAATGAATGGCTGGAGGAATAGAATGGCTAGAGTTAGCTTAAGAAACAGTGAGCAGAAGTAACTCATAACATAACAGCAGTGTGATTCAGACTGGGCTTTGCTACCCAGCAAGAACTGACAATCCTAAACTGCAATTGAAATGTTTTAAATTCATAATTATGTGAGGAATAGGGCACTGTGTGTTATCCTGTTTACTTATATTGCCGGATTTTTCTCCAATTTATGAAAATATTGGTTTTTAAGCTAATTGAATAATGTCTGGAAAAGGCAAAAAGCTGTTCATTGAATGTTGGAAAACTCAGGTTAATTTTTTTTGGTTTCTGATTTCCAGTTTGAGCCAGTCTGTTAGTAATGACACCTTCAAATCTGAACCTGGATTTTATTGCTGTCAGTCATATGCTTGGGAAAAATGTTGATATCTTGGTAAAGACTTTCTGCGACATATATCCTACTGTTATAAGAGTAAATAATATTATTCCAATCTCTTTTGTAGACTGTCCCCTGTCAGCCTACTCAACACTTGGCAGTAATCTATCTTCTAAAAGCAAATGTCAGCTTCAAAATTCATATCTTCAGATAACTAATTGAAGTACCTATGTTTGAAACCTGGATGAAGCTGGTTTCTCTCTGTAGCCAGAGGTGATAGCTGGGCATCTTCACAGAGAATTTCAGATCCTATACACTTAATGTTCACTGTCTATACAATAGACCTAAACAGAAGTGATAGAGGTTGTCTTGCAAGAAGTGTATGATTGCAACAGCAGATTGCAGTGGTTCTTATCAGGCCCATGGAAGAAAAATCCATCAATATTAAGAAATACATAAACCAGAGGTGGCAGAGATGAAAATAAGTGATGATTTGTGAAGTACTGGGTAAAAATATCACAAATTATTCCCCTGATCTTGCACTTTTCCCTCAACATCAGCTTTTGGCCATTGTCAAGAAGAGGATGCTGGGCTGAAGGTATTGTTGGTCTGACCCAGCACACCCATGTTCTTTAATCGCAGGAAGGAGTAAGGCATGGGACATTGGGGGTCTTTGGTAAAGGATCTGCACTGGAGACTTTCTGATGGAGTACCACTGTATATTATGATATCAAGTACATCTTCCTGTGTGAGAAGTTTCTCTTCCAGGATCAAAGCCTAGTTTTACAGTTATGCTGATGAAGGTATGGTTTATACTCACCACATTTCAAATTACCTTCCTTTACTGCTTTTACTTACTTCAAGGCACTCAGAATTTAAATAGATCTTGCCAGTCTACCATCTGCTTCCAGTGGCAGCCAAGGAGCAGAAACATTTATAACAATAGCAGTGAGGCTCAAAAATGACACATCTTCCATAAGTATTCATCAGTAATTAGGAAAAAAGACCTAAATGACAAAAAGAAATATTTTTATTCTGAAAATAAGTAGCTACTCTCCTAACCTGAGTTAACAGAGACAAGAATGGGAAATGTTTAAGGTACCTTTGTACATTGAAAAGATGGACTAGTGAAAGTCTTGGGAAGCTTCAAGGTCACATATTGCATGTTTTTGTTTCTGTCTATATGTGTAAAAGTTGATGTGAAATACTATGCAGTAGAAAATGTGAGGTTAATATTAGGAGGAACAAAAAAGCCACTGACCAAAGTAAGTTTAGATAGAAATGCATGTCATATGAGAACACTGCGACTTAAAAAATATGTCTAGGAATTGGAATTTCCAGCCTTCAGTAAGGCCTGAAATTCTAGCAAAGAAATAGGTCTTCGCATATCTATTTAAAATCAGCTAAATTCAGTAGAGATTTACACAGAAAGAGTGGAGATTTACCCAGAAAGAAATCCCAAAAAAAGATTTCTAATGCTCTAGACTCCCAGTCCTATAAACTGTAGTCAAACAAAGTCTGTCACACTGTTTAGGAGCTGAAGCTTATATGTTCTAGATTTTAATTTAACGAATGCACTGAACTGCATAGTAATAATTAAGTACAGAAAATACTGTGTGGAAAATCCTGGCTAACAGTATTCTTCCTATTAAATTCAGGAAATTTTTGTGTGTGCATCATGATACCTATCCCACTGATTCTTTATCTCTTAGCTAGCAGGGATTATCTACTATTTCATTTTTGCAACCATAATGAAATAAGAAATGTTTTAAACCCCCCCCCCCCCCAACATACAGGCAAGCAAAATTCTTGACATGGCAAGGATATCTGAAAAAAAAAATCAAACCTTTATTTTTCTCTGCAAAACAAGAAGGCATGTTTTCTTGTGTCATATCACTTGGTACTGGCATCCAGACAGCAGAGGATTTACAGAGTGTGTGGCACTTCCCATCAAGCAATGACTACAAAAATAATGTGGCACAAAGTGCCATCTCTCCAGAGAGATTTAATTTTAGTGAAGTCTTTTGCTGGGTTCACCTTGTCCTATAATATGAGTCAACATAATCTGTTTTCTGAAACTCTAGATGTTTTGGAAAAATGTAGATTGAGGGCAGCTGATGATTCAGTCAGAGTTTTGACATCAAGGCAATATATGTACATTTCCTAAAGCCCAAGAGGAAATCTGGTTGTACCTGTCTTCCTTAGGGAATCTGTCAAGGTTAGGCATTAAGTTTTTAGTATGAGACTAGATAATGCATTATAAACGTGACATCTCAAGAATTCAAAAATTTACACAAAATGGAAATGAATTAAAGGAACAGTTATGTATACTGTGTAACTGCTAACAGAAGTAAGACAAAAATTATATTTTCTTCCAAATAATTAGTCTTCAGAAATCTAAATGTTACTAAAATCTTTCAGTAGCAATTTTTCTTCCAGCCTTTGTTTCAGTCAAAGAATAATTTTCACATAGCTTTTAAGGGTAACTGTTCTGACGGTGAATTTTTTTACCTACATTTATAACAATTATTACTAACCAAAATTTGTTTATGATCAGCATGAGGTGTGATCTAAAGCAATGTTGCTTGGACAGTCTTTTCAACTAAACAAATAAATATAAAATTGTCTTGCAGTTTTCAAGACAGACTTTGTGAAAGGGTAGACAAAGCACAAACAGATTTTTGGAAAGCCTTGAAGTGGAGTCCACTTCTCAAGGCTTGTATACACTTGCAGTTAACTGAATAACTGTCTCAGGTTAATTATCTATGATTATCTCCACGAGTATGTTCTTATTTAAGAGAAACTCTTAACGTTTCAATATGTATCCTGGGGACTGTGTGTGTTTGTTTCCTGCATGCATATAAGGTTGTTTTTTGTAACCTGAAATAATTGGTCCCAAGTCAAAGTTCAGAATAAGAAACTGGAACAAAACAAGATATTTTATTTGAATCTCCTGTTTGGGGAGAACTTTGTTCAGATTCCAAACTCCTACATCCAAAATTATTTCAGAGTAAAATATGATCCTTATTTTTCCTAAGGTCTTCAGCTAATTTTACGGAACCACATTGAGAATGAGATTATTAACTTTTAATTTTTATTATTTAAAAATGAAATAAATGGGAAGTGTTATCACATAATGGTTAACAAGGAAATAACTGAGTGATAGGTAGGTAGGCATACCCATCCATAAATAAACTAATAGGTGGGTTTCTCAGGCAGAAGGTATTATTCAATATAATCTCATCCGCTATTACTTTCAAAAAAAGGAAAAAAAAAAAGGCATAGGTACAAGCAAAACTTATGGCTTACTATTTGATATTTCACATTAAGTTTCTGGATTCTGTGAGTTTTTTAGAAGAAAAATACACTTCTGATTTTTAGACAGTATGCTGTTCTGGTTCTGAGGAATGGAATTCATTACACAGAAAATAACACCAAGGTCCACATTATTGTAACACCATTGTTCAGTTTTCAGGTTATATTTGTTTTGCTAAAACAGAGTTGATGAGAACAACATTTAAGTTGAACAAATATTCAGTTACCTGAAAAAAACCAAATCTGCTTGCGTTATATTCAACTATAAATATATGAAACACTATAGCATTATAAAATGTAATACTTCCTTTTTTTTTTTTTCTTTAGAATTTAAGACATTTAAAAGTTGCCTGCAATTACAGTACAACACATAGCAATGCAGATCTGCCTCAAGGTCACAAGACTCTTCAAAAATCTGAATTATACAAACTGTAGATC
Source organism: Strix aluco (assembly GCF_031877795.1). Classification (NCBI taxonomy): domain Eukaryota; kingdom Metazoa; phylum Chordata; class Aves; order Strigiformes; family Strigidae; genus Strix; species Strix aluco. Next base: position 58,156,575 of record NC_133932.1, read on the forward strand.
TTGCATGGAGATTTGAAAGCACTCAGATTATGAGATAAACCAAGTTTCCTAGGAAATCAGGTAGTTTAGATGTAAGGTCTCCCTTTGATGTCAGAATAAAGTATAGGCGATTGTGAATAGATGCTTGACATGGTAACTAGTCACAGCAGGGAGGGGAAAAAAAAGCACAGCTTTTTATTCAGTTTTCAAACTCAAAAAGTAATGCTTATTTCAAGTGAAAAACAAGTATAAGTTGCTACTACAGTAGGAACAGTGGAGGATCCTGTAACTTCAGCAATCCTTTGTCTGAGTTTCTGAACAATTAAGATGTCATCATACATACTGTATATGTGAGGAAAAAACCTCAACAAATAAAAACAGCAATTCTTTCAGAATGGCACCTCGTTCCAACAACTGTAAGCTCTTTGCTATGAATTGGTAAATGGCTGCTACCAGAAGTATTACTTCTGGGAATGTAATTACATGCACCCTAGTTGTCAGAGAATATTTTATAACACACAGAAAAAAAATATTTGTGTTTTGACCTGCAGAACAGAATGGACAATTAGAGCCAAAAGCTTTTATGCAAATTTACCATTCAGTCTGCCTTCTCCCATTTCCAGCCACTTGTAGATCATGTACAAAAGGATCCATGCACTAGTCCTGCAGCAAGTGAAACTCAGAGACTGCTTCCATAACGGGTTTGAAAGGCAAATATCAAGGAAAGAGAGGTATTGGATTTATGGAGTCTGACATGTACAAAATGATATCATAAACCTTTGTGTTTTAACAAAGGAGAGTTTCTCAAGCTTTCTCTAAGGATATACACCTGGATAACCACAAACACTACAGTTTGTGCCCATCTGGGCTATAAGAAGCTCAGTATACAGACTTCTTATGGCTTTTTAGGAAGTAATTGCAATTAGTTGAAGAAAGCTGCCTTGGAGAGTCCCCTCTAACTTTATTTTCCTATGTCCATACTACCATGCTATGAGATAAACCATGTTAAAGAAGCTGGGAGCGCAGTTTCCAGTACAGCTTAAACAAGATCAGCATACAACTGCAACACTATTTCAAAATCAGTGCAGAAATGGACCACCCAAGGCACAGAACACGTTCAGCCACCCTCACCATACTGTTGAGAAGAATAATGAGATTTTGGTCACTCATGCAAATCAATTAGTCCCTTCCAGGTAGCTAGTAGGCATATTGTTCATGTGTTACTTTAGTTGGCCTACTATATGAACATTGATGTGTTAGCTATCTTTCTCCCCTTGTCTTCCAATTTCTATTTCTGTCATATTCTCTATTGCAAAGATGGGCTTATGTGGATAAGAAAAACCATGTCATTGCATGTAAATTACTCTGTATGTTATTTGAAGATCACATTTTCATTTTAAGCCTTCATGTTTGTTGAAGGCAGAGCAAAGATGACTGTATTTCAACAGCATCCCCAGTATAGTTTAGGTTCACTGGTACAATCTGATGGAGATTTTTTTAAGACATGTTTTTTGTTTTTCTCTGCTACCGTTTCTAACTCATTTTAAGTCTATAACATGAAATGACAAATCTAACAGTTTAAACACAGAACAAAATCTATTGAAATCAAAAACTTAGATCCTGATGAATCAGGATGCTGGGTAAGTCCACAAAGAAGATCTAGGACTGAGAAAAGAACTGAATTCTAAGACCAGATATTTTACATTGTGCTTTGTGGCTGACTGTGAGCATTGTTTCTTTATTGTATAGGATAATTTGTTGCACCACAGTAATATGGCCATATTCAGCAAAAAAATAAGGATCACATTTTGGTGGAATTTAGATACCTCACAGACCACCTCAAGAAAATATCAGCTGGTTACAGCATGTGAAGTTTCAGATAATAGCTGCAGCTCTACTATAAGGCATGCTTGTCAACCCTCTGCTTATGGCTGAGCTGATTTAGGGGCTTATCTCCTGTCAAAGACTATGTGACACAAAAAAGAGCTAGTCCTTTATTTTTTTTTTTTTTTTCTATGACTGTTAAAGAACGTAGTTTAAAAAGTTTCCTCAGATATCAAGGTTTCCAGTGAGGTGCATCCCTGCTAACAATGATATGAAGTGTGATGCAACATGAAATTGCCACGATAGTCTCAGCTAGTAGATCAAACCTAAACTGTTTCACACAAGCCCAGGTGGAGCATTTCTTCCCTTTGCACTAATGACTACTTGTGTAGGCACAGGAGTGGCTCAGGACAGAATCACCCAGATCCCAGCATGGTAGTGCAATTCTGTTAAGAATGAACAACAAAAACCAGTGGCAAGCCATGTCAAGTGGTAGCAGGAGAAACAATGTTACAGTCATGTAGAGAGGGTGAAGAGGCAACAGGGAAAGTAAAAAAAACAATTGCAAAAGAGCTGAAGAGGAGGAGAGTGGATGTGCAAAGAGTATGTGTAAACCAGGTGATTAGAGAAAGGTCAAAAAGGCGGCAACAGCAGACTGGGGGGCTGTGACAAAGCAAACAGAGCAGACTTCCAAGTCCTGGTATGCCTGTGTGAACAGTCCATGGAATAGTTTCCTCTCGAAACCTGGGAAGGTGGGTCCATTCTGGTCCCTGAACAAGACTGCCCACTAATGGTCTCCTAAACAATTCCCAGTCGTGGTTCATAGCTGACATGGACCGGAGCCCACTCACAACAGTCAGTTTGGTTATGGTTACCCTGTTTCAGGGGCTACAGGAGTTTACTAGCATAGATCTGGACTATTCCATGGGCTATTGGCCTCTGTATCAGTCTGAGGGACTTGCAATTTACTAGAGTAGCTGTAGCCTACAGCTGTGAAGGACTTGCATCATTTCACTATACTATATTTTTCTTCTTTCCTAACCATCTCATACCAAAAACCTCCCTATTTTGACACTGTTCCCGGAGTAGGATAGAACAGAACAGAACAGAATAATAGTGCAACAATCTTATTGTTTAATTAAATTATATAGATGTAACCACACAGTTCACAAATGATTCTTTATAAGCAGTCTTTAATAATCATAATTGGAGACAGTTTTCACAATTAAGAAATCTACTTGTCTCTCTCCTTCTCTGACATTCTGCTCACACCAGAGATGAGCACCAAAGAAGCATAACTGTAGATCTGTCCTAGGTAGTTACATTTACAAGGAGTCCTCAGGACACAATTTCCTCAGGACACAAATTATGCTTTCAAACTATGGAACTCAGCTTCTACCCCAAAATCATCAATACTTTTCCAGCCAGAGACTGAATAGGATGCCAGGAGGATATTTTATATGGGGGGACAATATGCAAATGCAAATATTAAAGACTGCAGTTACTACTTCAATCAAGTTTTCTCTCATTTCTCTGTAGCAGGGGTACTTTTATTTCATTTGTGTTAGTTTTCACTGCACACAGTACGTATTGATTCTGAATAGCCTGTCACTTCTACTCATCTTCTGTCATTTAGAGATGTCTGAAGAAGTATGCTAACGTCAAGAACCCTTACTTACTTAAGTACCAGATGTTTTTTCTCCATTGGAAAACTATTGTCTCAGCAAAAAGAAGTATGACTTATTGCCTGGGTATGCTCTAATCACTGATTAATTTACTTCCATGAATGTACATATTGCCTGACTTGTTTCCATTATCTGTTTCATACAGTTTAAAACAAAAGGATGGGCTTTTTGGGGTTCATCCCAAAGGAGAATACATATGCACACACATAAACACACATATATATATATTTAATTCCACATAAAATATGTATAATACATGATTGTGTTCCAATCCTAAATACCTTGTTTCCTAAATACGTTAGTAATGCTTTTTGATATGGTTTCTTTTTTTCATATTCTTCTTTCTTTGTTACTGATTTCTTTATATTTAAAGCTATAGATTTTCTCAGAACAAAGATATTTAGAAGAGAAATACTACGCAATTTTGCTTCCTGCAGGATAGCCATTCTTTTGATACAATCCTAATCCATTATATTTGCTGTCCTTTTAAATTGGATCATTTTTGCATTTGTTTAAAAATGTAACATTATAATCTAGCACTATCCTTTATTTTTAGCACAAAGCAGCACACACAAAAAGCCAATTGCTTGTTATTCCTGAGACAGACCTTTATACTCCTGGCCTCATAATGTTTTGGTTGACAAGATCAGTCGTATTTTGTCTGAGCTGTGAAGTATTATCCTAAATTTAGCATTGTCACTACTTAAAAGAGAAGGAAATTCACCATTCAAAGCTCTCCAAGAAAAGCTACTTGAAAAGAGTTTTAGATAATAATTATTTTATACAGCCTTACACTGAAACTTCTCCTTATACTCTCATTGTTGAAGCCATTTTTTGTCAGTCAGGATCCAGAGTTCAATTTATTCTCTTCCTTATATTCATCAGTTTGAAGTGTGAATGCTGGTGTTGACCTACTTTAATAGGTTGATGTATACTAGCGCTAAAACAAAGTGACATCTGTACTTTTTTTTTTCAGCTGTCATTCTCATGATGACTAATAGTATGTAATGATACTTGGCTACTGCCACAAAGGAGAAAAGACTAGTCTCCTCTGCATTCCACTTCTCCTTTCTTGGAGGATTTTGTGATACCTACATTAAAAGTGGTAAGTCCATTAGCTTTAGCCATTTACAAAATAAACTTCTACATGTCAGTAACACATCTAGGTCTCCATTACAGCAGATTAGCTAGTCAGATGAGGTTAGGGTGCAATTATCTGATCAAATATTCTTCATCACAGAAGTATATTCTTCATCACAGTGAAATGAATAAACCTCTGGAGACCACAGATGTCGTTCAGTAGGTCTCAACAGAATAAAATGAAGGTCTAGATACTCTAGCTTAAATGTTACACCTATGCTGGAGACACCTTAAGGTAAGTAAGGTGATGCCACTCTGAATATCAGACAAAATTTTAATGCCAAAAGATTTCAGCTATTTGTATATGTGCTCAACTGGTCAGCAGCAAACATGTTTATTCATAAGTAGTATGTATTTAACTATTCATTCTGACATTTCTGTATAATATGATGCCATAATATTTAGTGATACTAATCAATTTTTTATCAACCTTAGTTTGAAATAAATTATTTATCATTTTGTTTTGTACTGGATGAAGAAGTATTTGTTAGGTATGAAATTTTACAGGATTCAAAATGCTTAATTGCTACTTTGCTGTGTTTTCTAAAAACTATTTTGAAGGTAACAAGCTATTTTTCATTGATGGGTTGAAGTTATGCCTTTTGTTAGTTTCTTGCATGTCAGAAAGTATAACACATCTTCAATTGTTAAATCAAAAGGATTAATGGGAAGAGCAGACATAGTTTCAATCCATGAGAAGGAGAATTCTTGCCAAGTCTTGTTTGCTGGCATTCATATAAATTTTTTTATGTTAATTGGAGAAATAATTACATTTCCTTTTACAGCATTTACAGTAGCAGGAAAATTCACAAAAATATATAATTCCAATTCTGTATCTTACTAATAGCATTGTTCTTTTCTTCAGGATGCTGATGAAGAGTGTATACAATCTGTGGGTATCTGTGATGGCATCCATGGGATCTTCTGTCACTTAAAATATGACTATCCATTGGGCTGATGAGAAATTTTTAATATTTTTAACATATAAAATGTCAAGTACATAAATAATCAGTGTCTAGCACTTCTGTCCTATTAGGTTATGTGTTACCCTATTAGTCCTATTCACTCCACATTCTGAAGTACATAAATGCTACTTGTGGATGCAATTTACTGTCTAGGACTTGGGGATGGACACTTATGCTGTAAAGTTTAACATGAAATGAACCGAGATGTTTACGTAATGTGTTACATTTGTGCTGTTATAACCTTGACATAAATGCATATTGTTAATTTTATAGCAAAGACTTTGTCAAATGACAGCTCATTCTTTTTATTCATTTTCTCATATATTCCTGCACTGACCTTCCTTTGAAAAAGGAAACTTTTGAGGAAAATAATAATTAGCTGTCAGAGGTATTTGTCAAAGACTTTGCTCCATAATATCTGTTTAATCACAGCTGACTGTCAAGAACCAGGTTTCTGTTACTATCTTAGATTAAGTTCTTCTATTTTTCAGTCAATTTCAGAATTTTATTGTTAGATTATGTTAAAGCAATGGAAATGTGTTGCTTAATAATTCTAAGAAACTTCTTAGAGACTTTCTGTATTAAATATATTTCATTGTAATATCATTTTGAATTTTCATTGTACTAAACCCTCTTTTGTCAACCATGTGTTTTTCATGGAGTTCCTTCAGTGAAAGAATGATGTTGCTACTTCCATGTGGTCCTTTAGTTAGTGTCACACTCTAATCTCAATGAAAGAAATATAACAGGATCTACATCACTTCCGATCCACTGAGAGACCCATTGGAAAGGCAGAAGAGTCAGAACACCTGGAAATCTGCTCTATAGCTCTTTTGCTGTCCCCAGACCATAAAGTTTTACTTAGTGGAAACAGGAAAAGATCTTACTGACAGAAGGATCATTGTCCCTGAACTGTTTTTAGATCAGCCTGGATAGCAGCAGCAGAAATGGTAGGTTTTGGAGCTTGTACACCACCAAAAGGCAGGTACCACCCCGCCTGCTGAGCTGCAAAGAGAGTCATCTTCTTGCATTATTTCTCTTTCTATAGCAGTTTCACACATACAATGCTGCAAAAGAGAAAGTGCTGTCTGCCTTGCAGATGTGGTACCAAGTGGTACCCAAATGAATAAATTCACTCCAGTGTTGTAGAGAAAGAATAAAGATGTTCCTAAGGCCCTTCAGTCAATGTAATCCCACATTCAGTGTGCCTTATCACTTTTCTGGTATGAGTTAGTCAATTTCCTGTGGATTTCTGTTCATGAGGCTTTGATTACATCAAGCTGATAACCATTCTGTCTGTATTTTTGGTTATGAATATTTCTGTAGATTACCTAGATCTTCTAGGTTTTCAGTTAGAAGATTTTTAAAACTTGTTCTGTGTTCATGCCATGATATACAATTGATTAAATGTAATCTACTGAGCCCCTGTAATAGCATCACACTCTGAATTTGTAGTTGCAACACACTGAAAACAGCTTTGATATAACAGCTTCTTGATCCCAATGTCTGTTTCTCTGTCCTGATCAGAACTGCAAAAGAATCCAGGCAGGGATACAGACCTTGGTCAGCAAATCTTCTTGATTATTTTATAAATGCTCTTTCAGATCAGGTTGTAAATTTTGCCAAAAGGCAACAGACAACATAATCAGTTAGTTTTTTTTTCTAAGAGTGCAGGCAGAAAAACAAAAACTTTGTCAATCATATAGCGAAATCAGAAGCAAAGCTGAGCCCAAGAAGAAGGAAGGGGTGGGGCGAAGGTGTTCTTAAGAAATGTTTGTATTTCTCACTATCCTACTCTGATTTGACTGGTAAATTAGTAGTGGTGGTGATGGTATTCAAATTAAAATGATCTTCTTTTTCTTCCCCAATCCAGTCTGTCTTTTGCTTGTGACCATAATTGGTGAGTCATCCCTTCCTGTCCTCGTCTCAATCCCAGAGTCTTTTGTTTTATTTTCTCCTCCCCATCCCTGAGGGAGAAGGAGTGAGCAAGCATCCCTGTGGTGCTCAGTTCCCTTCTGGTCTTAAACCATGGCAGCCTGTCAATGGAACTGTACTAGCTTTCACTGGAGAGATTCTCAGGGCCATACTTGATGATTTCTGATTATAACTGGCATGAGTCTTCAGTAAACATCACTCACCCAGTAAACCAAGTATATCTAAAGGCTGTGGAAGACCCATATCAAAAGATCTTTTTCTCATTAAAGTTTACAAAGAAGACAAAAGCTTTACTCCTGAAAAAACAATAGCCAAGAGATCACATACCCCCTGGGAAACACCAGATTGGAGAATGAAATTGGAATCAGGTAAAAACATATGTCCACCACCCTTATGTATCTCTAGAAAACCTGCTTAATCTTGATTACACATGTCTAACTCTCACTGGCTGAGAGTTTGCATATAGGATAGCCTCATGTTTGCAAGCCAGCAAAGTCTCTTCACTGGGAACAGTATTCAGCATCTACACTGTTGGCTTGTACACTTTTGTGGGAACATTTTTAAATGGCTATCCTTTTCATTTTGTGCATCACAGATGCTCAGGGTTTTCAAGCAAGGACTTCAGAGGACTTGCTCATTATTCAGCAGTGCTTTTATTTTAAAACCTGTGGATGATGGCAATCTAATTCACGGATCTCTCCCAGCTTTATTTCTGTAACAACAAATATTTATGTAAAGAAATACAATTTTCACTTCTATGAGGTCAACTGCAATGTGTGTAGGAGGTGCTACTGGTTTGAATAGTCCATACTGACTACATTAGTCTGGTCCTTATTTTTTTAGACTCTATGCACCTGTAAGGTAAATGCTTGCTGCATTTAGTAAAAATAAGGCTTCAGCTGACAAGAATATAATATGGCTGCAATATTATTCCAGAATATATTTCAATTTAGGAGTGTTAAAAATAACATCATAAAGCATTTTTCCTGGAGCAAATTTTATTTTTTCTCAGAACTCACTTTAAATGTCAATGAGTTTTCATGCTCCCCTGGGAGACTTGTTTGTTTGCTTTCAGTTTTATGGATTTTTTTTTGTTGTTTTGTTCTAGTTTTCTTTCTTTCATTGTTAACTTTATTGTTTGTGATGTTGCAGGAAATGACAAAAATGGTCAGAAGTGAGGATAAATACATTAAACTTCAGATTCTGTGGTTTTGCTTGAAACAATGCAAGCTGATAAAAAATATTCATTTTGAGTAAAAGGTATTTTTTCACTAAGGTGCATAAATGTTCTCATTAATTTCTTCTCTCTACACTTATCTACTATCATCTTGAACCTTAGAAGGAACTGATTTTTTTTTCTTTATCCCCAAAGAACTTCACCAGGCCCAACATCCAGCTCTATTTCTTAAACAGGCAAATGTCTTCCCACACTTTTCCCTTGGAGCAGGGAATCCCTGTGTACAGGTTGAAATACATCCTCAAAAACTCACAGGAGTGGATGGCACATGCCTGATCTCCCTTTTTATCTGTTGCTCTCACAGACAGTCTGCCAACAGTAGCAAACTTTTTGGTAGCTTACATGCTCCATCCTGCAACGAACAGTAGCAGTCACCAGGGAATGGCAGGAGCAGAAGTAATACATTATATTTAAGGCTGGGCCTGAGACTTGTATCTATGTCTGCCACTACTCACAGAGGTAGATTTTATGATGTTGCCAGTTTAGATTTTTCTGGTTTATGAACTCAGTACTGTAGATACTGTTTCTTCTTTTAGTAGCCCCCGGAGTGTCTCAGATATTACTTTATGTTATTGATAGCAGACATGGCCATAGTCTTTGTGGTATATGGGACATTTCTGGTGAAACTGCTGTCATTTACTGTTAAATCTAATTTGAAAAAAGAAACCAAAAATACCTGTGTCACACATTGTGTATGTATTAGAAAAATAAAGGAACCAAACACTCATAACTCAAAATAATGGAAGTAGTAGGTTTCTTTCTGTGGAATCACAGACTGCTCAATTGCAAGCCTTCTAAATTGTGACCAAGCTCTCCAGACACCAAGGGTCTTCAAAAGGTCCCATTGTGAATTTTTCTGCTGTGAAACACAATAAAATAATGTTTGAAAAAACAATGAAACCAATCTATTTTGAAATTTGTAACACAGTAATAAAAATACATTTCATCTCCTTTATGGCTCAAGCATAGCTGTCACTGACATATAGAGGCTCATTTTGGAAGTTCATAACCAGTCTTATGTTCTACTAGGGAAGTTTCTGTACCAAATTGTATAAATTATCAACAGCAGGTGCATACAAACTTTTTGACTTTGAATTCTTACCTTTCATTCCTGTAGCCCTTCAAAGACTATTACAAGACATCGCAATCCAATCCATTTATTTCTTGTATCACTTTCCCATAATCTTGACAAAAAGCAGCAGAGTTTTTAACTATTGCCTTTTCCCAAGAGAAGACAGTTATCCTGATGATGAAAATTAGATATAAACCAGTCCAAATATAAGTGTCCCCCAACACCACTTGAGTTTCATCTGTGATTAGACCAGAAATTAAACCAAACCTTTAATGAAGGTCTGATACATTCAGATAACATTTTATTTTTATGTATGCAAATTTTCCTTATGGGTTCCAGATGGAACTGCAAATGATGAAACACCAACAGCATTTGTTGCAGTATTTCAGAACCAAAGCAGAACAGCTCTAAATTTCCCAAGAAAATATCTTCTTGTAAAATTTCCAGATTTGTCTAAAATTCAAACTATTCAAAGAGTTCAGCTGAACTCTGTCTACTCATCAAAATTTACTATATTTAGATCAATCGAACCTAAACAAAGAACATTTATAATTTTACCTACTTTAATGAAAGCCATGTCAAATGTGTCTTCAGTGGCAATCAGGATGAAAAGAGAAGAAATGAGACATGGAAGACTTGGAAAGGTGTGTGTGGGGAGAAGTGAGAATACTGAAACAGTTTTAGTAGTAAAATTTTGTTAGAGGGAGGGAAAATGGTCTTAGTGGTGATTTAAATTCATATCAAAATTATTAAGACTTTTGGTGACTTTAATAGATGCTGGATCATGTTTTTAGTGAACAGGAAGAAGTATAAAGAGATATAGAAAAGTACTACTATCTGCCATGAATCAGCTATCACTGAACAAAACTGTTTAAGATCCAGAAATTAACCAACGCAAAAATTTGCCCAAACCAGCCTATCAGACAGTTTGGCCCTTTAACTTCTCATTCTAAGTGCTAGCAGTTACTGAAAGAACTTAAGCTTGAAAGCCCCATAAATGGTGTACTTTATTATGTGATCAGAGAATGAAAAACTTTATGAAAGTCTGTAAATAACTTTCGACTTTCTTTAGCTGAGGAACTGGAAAGCCAGAAAAATTAATCAGGGCTTTGTTGCCTTTGTATGGTACACCAACTACTTACTCAAAAACAAAGTATGTGTGAATATAAGTAAACCAAAGTTAATTTGGTGCATGCAACCTTGTTAACCATTTTAAAAACATGATAAATCATTGTGCCCTGAGAGTGAATCAAGAAAGGGATATACACCTTTTAAAATATAAGAATGCCACATTCCCAAGAAAACTTTAATAGGGCATGACTGTGTAATTTGCTCTTTATAACTGCTAATTCTCTTTCTGCTTTGTCTAGAAACTGGACTACCTTCCATTTGCTCTTTGTAACTTGGAATAATTAAAAATCCATTATACTTCCCTCTCTCCAATGACAGTACATAAATTAAGCTTCAGCAGTGTTAAAACACATGAAAAAAGTGATATGACCCTTTCAAAGTGTCACTTATCTACAATGCAAATTTTTCCTGGACGATCAGAAATTCAGCAAATATTTTTCATTTAGAACTCAATCTTTTACAGCTAGGTAGTGTTCATTTGTTTATTCACAGTTCAGAAGTTACTGAGGTGTTTATTTTTGTTAATCAGATGTGCACTTCTCTAGTTATTTTTATACTCCAGAACTCCCAGTAGTCAGCCTCAAGGATGCCTCAGTGCCTCTCAGCAGAAGAGAAATATGCTGCCAGGCTTTCACTTTAAAAAGTGTCCATTTTCAGTAACTCAATAAGATGTAACATAAAGACAATTCTGCTGTAGTATTTACCTTTCTTCCTCTTTTGTGTTCTCATATTTCTATTTTAGATGTAGGAAATAGAAATTAACCTAACCCAGTGCTCCTCAGACCTCTTTGACTCAAACCTAGCATCAGCTGATTGAATCAAACATTGCATGAAATTACATAAATCCAGGGCTCACAAAACAGGAGAAGTAGTTGTAGTTAACTTAAGTCAGATGTATGTGTATAACTTTTCACAAGCACCTGACATTAACTCTCTGTCTTGATTAGTACTTTTCATTTTTAATTTTATCCTGTAAAAGAATTTGTTCTTCTAGGGTTTTCTGAAGATGCTGCATGAGTTTTCCACTTCTCATTCTCAAGCCTTGGCAAGTGCTTCAAGGTGTGTACTGAAAATAATCATAGAAATGTTGTCTGGAAGCAACCTCTAAAAGTCATGTAGTCGAACTTTGTTCAAAGCACAATCAGGTCATACAAGGCTTTGCCCAGGGGTCAGGAAGGCGAAGGCACAGCTGGAGCTGAGCTTGTCAAGGGGCACAAAGAATAATAAGGGCTTCTATAGGTATGTCAGCCGGAAAAGGAATGTCAAAGAACGTGTACTCCCCTGATGAACACAACTGGCAAACTGGTAACAACAGATGAGGAGAAGGCTGAGTTACTCAATAAATTTTTCACTCAGTCCTCTCTAGCAATATGTCTTCCCACACCTCTTGAGTGGATGGACCACAAGAGAGGGACTGGACAAGCAAAGTCCCTCCCACTGTAAAAGAACAAGTTTGTGACCACCTGAGGAACTTGAACGTTCATAAGCCAATGGGACCTGAGGAGGTGCATCCCAGAGTCCTAAAGGAAACATTGCACCCATTTTTAAAAAGGGTAGAAAGGAGAACCCTGGGAACTACCGACCTGTCAGCCTCATCTTTGTGCCTGGGTAGATCATGGAACAGATCCTCCTAGAAGCTATGTTAAGGCACATGGAGGACACAGAGGTGATTTGAGTGGCAAAAAATCTGCAGCAAAACCTCAAGCCGAGAAGGCAGAAGCCCAGGGAAGAGGAGGTGCCTCAAGCCTCCTCCCTCCTGAGTGGGAAGAGTGAGTGGTGAACGAGGGCAGCGGGGACTCATAGTGGGCAGAGACTGGAGTGACGACGCCCAACGCCCCTCATGTACAAGAGCGGCCCTCACAGAGCGTGAGCGACCAGGACTGGCAAACAGGGCGTGACACATCAGAAGGGCGTGGCACGGCAGTTTGCATGGCAGTTTGCGCAGGCAGGGCCAGCAGACAGACCACAGTCCATCTCTTGGTTCTAGATCTTATCTGAGCTAGTTGTCATCTTATCGTCCTCCACAAGTAGACTGAACTATGATCTCCACTCGTGTCAAAACCACCACCAGAAAGAACGTGGTGACCCAGACGGAGCTGCCACACAGACATGCAGTGATCCAGGTCCCAGGCTGCAGGGAGTGTCTGAGCCTGTCAATCCTGCTGGAGGGCAGCAGAGACAATGCCTGTGTGCATTGTGATCAGCTGGATGACCTGCTCAGCCTGGTGGCAGAACTCAAAGAAGAGGTTGAAAGATTAAGTATTAGGGAGTGTGAAAGGGAAATTGATTGGTGGAGTAGCACCTTGGCACCCCTGAAGCATAAGGAGCAAATGCAGGCCCCAGAAGAGGCAGGCGATCACTCACTCTCTGTGCAGAAAGAGAGGACTTAAGAGATGGGGGAGATTGGAGACAGGTCCCTGCTGAGGGAGGCAGGAAAATCCTCTCCCAACCTCCCTCGCCTTCCATGGTGTCCCTTCACAACAGATATGGGACCTTTTGAATAAAGTAGAGAAGGATGAAGAAAATGAGTCAAACAAGGAGGAAAATGAAGGTCAACCAAGGCCGGGTTGCTCTAGACCAGGTATTAAAACCAATTATAAAAAGAACCCCAGAAGAATCATTGTAGTGGGTGACTCCATTCTGAGGGGTGTCGAAGGCCCAATATGCAGATCAGACCTGCTTCACATAGGGAAGTCTGCTGCCTCCCTGGGGCCTGGGAAAGGATTTCATGGCAAAAGTCCCTACTCTAGTGAGACCCAAGGACTACTACCCTCTCTTGTTTTTTCAGGTGGATAGCAACGATATTATCAGGAGAAGTCCTAAATCAATGAAGAGAGATTTCAGGGCCCTGGGGAAACTGGTTAAGGAGTCGGGGGCACAAATTGTGTTCTCCTCCATCTCTTCAGTTGCAGGGATGGATGAAGAAGAGTACAGGAGAACCCAACAGATGAACTTGTGGCTCCAAGACTGGTGTTACTGGCAGGTCTTTGGATTTTTCAATCACGGGTTAGTATACAGGATGCCAGACCTTTTGTCATAAGATGGGATGCACCTGTCCCAGAAGGGGAAAAGGATCTTGGGGCAGAAGTTAGCTGGGCTCTTTGACAGAGTGTTAAACTAGATTTGAAGGGGGAAGGGAACAAAACTGGAACTCCCAGACATAAGCCCCAGGGTAGATTACCAGTGTTTGTGGGCTGTTGTGCCAGAAATGACCCTCACCCTGCCATCTCAGCGGAGGCAAGGGATGGAGACATGCAGCACAACAAAGATGCAAGGGATATTGATGGATCAGTAACTGCGGTAACAGCTGTGAAAGGTCACGCCAGACTTAAGACCTCTAAATGCAAAAAGGTGCTGGGGACATCAGCCCATCTGAATTGTATTTATACCAATGCACACAGCATGGGTAACAAACAGGAGGAGCTTGAAGCCATGATGAAACAGGAAAATTATGATGTAGTGGCTATCACAGAAACATGGTGGGATGTCTCCCATGACTGGAGTGCACCAGTTGATGGCTACAAGCTCTTTAGAAGGGATAGACAAGGAAGGAGAGGAGGTGGGATGGCGCTGTATGTTAGGGACTGTTATGATTCATTTGAGCACAAGTATAGTGAAGACAGGGTGGAGTGTCTTTGTGTTAAAATCAGGGGAAACGTGAACAGGACAGATGTTGTAGTAGGAATCTACTATAGGCCACCCACCCAGGACAGAGAGGTGGCTGAAATATTCTATAGGCATTTAGGAGAAATCTCACGATCGCTTGCCCTTGTTCTTGTGGGAGACTTCAACTTCCCAAACATCTACTGGAAATACAACACAGCAGAGCGGGACCGGTCCTGGAGATTCCTGGAATGTGTGGCAGATAACTTCCTGATGCAGCTGGTGAGCGAACCAACAGAGAAGGTGCCCTGCTGGATCTCCTCTTTGTGAACAGAGAAGGACTGGTGGATGATGTGGTGGTTGGAGGCCGACTAGAGCACAGCGATCATGAAATAATAGAGTTCTCTATTCTTAGAGAGGCCAGGAGAGGGCTAAGCAGAACTGACATCCTGGACTTCCAAAGGACTGACTTTGACTTGTTTAGGCACCTGCTTGAGAGAATCCCTTGGGAGATGGTCCTGAAGAGTATAGGGGTCCAGGAAGGCTGGACACTCTTTAAGAAGGAAGTCTTAATGGCACAGGAGCAGGCTGTCCCCAGGTGCTATAAGAGAAGTCTGCGACAGAGAAGGCCACCGTGGCTGAACAGGGAGCTTTGGCTGCAACTCAGGGAGAAAAGGAAAGTTTACAGCTTTTGGGCTAGCCACTCACAATGATTACAAAGATGCTGTGAGGCTATGCAGGGCGGAAATCAGGAGGTCTAAAGTCCAGCTAGAAATTAATCTGGTTCCAGCAATCAAGGACAACAAGAAATGTTTCTATAAGTATGTCAACAACAAAAGAAATACCAGGGAGAGCCTCCATCCCCTGCTAGATGCAGGAGGAAACATGGTAACGAGTGATGAGGAAAAGGCTGAGGTGCTTAATGCCTTCTTTGCCTCAGTCTTTAATAACAAGACTAGTTGTACTGAGGGAATCCAGCCTCCCTCAGCCAGAAGACAGAGACTGGGAGAACGACGCCCCCGCAATCCAGGAGGAGATAGTCAGTGACCTGCTGCATCACATAGACACACGCAAGTCTATGGGACCGGATGGGATACACCCGAGGGTGCTGAAGGAGTTGGCTGGGGTGCTCGCCAAGCTGCTTTCCATCATTTACCATCAGTCCTGGCTGACAGGGGAGGTCCCAACAGATTGGAAATCGGCTAATGTGATGCCCATATATAAGAAGGGTTGGAAGGATGATCCTGGAAATTACAGGCCTGTCATCTTGATTTTGGTGCCCAGGAAGTTGATGGAGCAGATCATCCTGAGTACCACCACACAACACATGCGGCACAACCAGATGATCAGGCCCAGTCAGCATGGGTTTATGAAAGGCAGGTCCTGCTTGACAAACCTGATCTCCTTCTACGACAGGGCGACCTGCTTATTGGATGAGGGAAAGGCTGTGGATGTTGTCTACCTTGACTTTCATAAGGCCTTTGACACCGTTTCTCACAGCATTCTCCTGGCAAAACTGGCTGCTCAAGGCTTGGATGGGCATAAGCTTCGCTGGGTGAAAAACTGGCTGGATGGCCGGGCCCAAAGAGTTGTGGTGAACAGAGTTAAATCCGGTTGGCGGCCAGTCACGAGTGGTGTCCCCCAGGGCTCGGTTTTGGGGCCACTCCTGTTTAACATCTTTATTGATGATCTAGACGAGGGGATCGAGTGCACTCTCAGTAAGTTTGCAGATGACAGTAAGTTGGGTGGGAGTGTTGCTCTGCTCAAGGGTAGGGAGGCTCTGCAGAGAGACCTGGACAGGCTGGAGCGATGGGCTAAGGCCAACTGTAGGAGTTTCAATAAGGCCAAATGCCGGGTGCTGCACTTGGGCCACAACAACCCCCAGCAGCGCTACTGGCTTGGGGAGGAGTGGCTGGAGAGCTGCCAGTCAGAGAGGGACCTGGGGGTGTTGACTGACAGCCGTCTGAACAGGAGCCAGCAGTGTGCCCAGGTGGCCAAGAAGGCCAGTAGTACCCTGGCTTGTATCAGAAACAGCAGGGACAGGGAAGTGATCTTACCCCTGTACTTGGCACTGGTGAGGCTGCACCTCGATTACTGTGTTCAGTTTTGGGCCCCTCCACTACAAAAAGGACATTGAATTACTCGAGTGTGTCCAAAGAAGGGAAACGAAGCTGGTGAAGGGTCTGGAGCACATGTCGTACGAGGAGCGGCTGAGGGAACTGGGGTTGTTTAGTCTGGAGAAGAGGAGGCTGAGGGGAGACCTCATCGCCCTCTACAACTACCTGAATGGAGGTTGCAGAGAGCTGGGGATGAGCCTCTTTAACCAAGTAACAAGCAATAGGACAAGAGGGAATGGCCTCAAGTTGCGCCAGAGAAGGTTTAGACTATATATTAAGAAGCATTTCTTACAGAACGGGTTGTTAGGTGTTGGAATGGGCTGCCCAGGGCAGTGGTAGAGTCCCCATCTCTGGAGGTGTTTAAAAGTCGGGTTGACATAGCACTTAGGGATATGGTGTAGTTGGGAACTGTCAGTGTTAGGTTAATATTTGGACTATGTGATCTTCAAGGTCTTTTCCAACCTAGATGATTCTGTGATCTGTGAGACAGAGAGCATGTCTTTACCAAGTGCAAGTCTTGCCGGACCAACCTAGTGGCCGTCTGTGATGGAGTGACTACATCAGTGGACAAAGGAAGAGCCACTGATGTCACCTATCTGTAAGGCCTTTGACACGGTGCCTCACAACGTCCTTCCCTCTAAATCAGAGACATATGGATTTCATGGGTGGACTGTTCATTGGATGAGGAATCGGCTGGATGGTCACATCCAGAGGGTAATGGTGAAACGCTCAGTATCCAGATGGAGATCAGTGATGAGTGCTTTCCCTCAGAGGTCCATACTGGGACCAGTGCTGCTTAATATCTTCATCAATGATACAGACAGTGGGATTGAGTGCACCCTCCACAAGTTTGCAAATGATACCATGCTGAGTGGTGCAGGTGACATGCCTGAGGGAGGGGATGCCATCCAGAGGGACCTGGACAAGCTTAAGAAGTGGGCCCATGTGAACCTCATGAGGTTCAACACAGCCAAGTACAAGGTCCTGTACCTGAGTAAAGGCAACCACTGGTATCAATACAGGCTGGGGGATGAAGGGATTGAGAGCAGCCCCGAGGAGAAGGACTGGGGGGTAATGGTGGATGAAAAGCTGGACATGAGCCAGGAATGTGTGCTTGCAGCCCAGAAAGCCAACTGTATCCTGGGCTGCATCAAGAGAAGTGTGGCCAGCTGGTTGAGGGCGGTGATTCTCCACCTCACCTGGAGTCCTGTCCCGATCCAATATCAGGGAGGGTTCTTAAACAATCCCAAGAGGGAGATTAAGACACAAATGCGGTCAGATGTCATACAACCTTGTAAGCTTTATTTCCTGTAGCAACTGATAGTAGCTATAAGACAGAGAAGAAGAAACAAAAAGTCAGAATACCTAAGTAAGTAAACGAAAAAGATGCAGCAAGATTAGTTACCACCACCACGAATCCAGCGGTGTCCCATTGGTTCGGTCTCGGTGCAGGTGATGGGGAACCCCTCAAGAGAAGAGTACGCAGGCCTTTTATCATCCCAGTCCCCACAATCAGTCCGCCCATTTCCACAGAGCTCATTATCATATTCGCAGCCCTGTGTTCCAATATGTGCGCATGCCCAGGTGTCCATGGTGGTCGTACTGGAGGGGGGGTCAGCCAGCAACGCCTTTAGCCTCTGCACGTCCTCCTCGTCCCCTGGCCCTGCGCGCGCACGCAGCTTGGTAGATGTTACGAAAGAGGTGGTCGTTCCAGCTCTGTGCAGACACTGGGTTTTTTGGGGATATTTTTGTCTTCTTCAGGGCATACTTCTTCATGGCAACAGGATGTTGAGGCCTAGTTTAGGAAGTGGTGCAGTGCCGAAACAGACAGTTGACATGGTCTGACAGTCTTACACCACCCTGCAGCTCAGGAGGTGGTAATGGCGCAACAGCAATGCCGAGACAAAACAGCTGACACAGTCCCTTACAAGTCTTCAGTACAGGAAAGACATGGAACTGTTGGAGCAGGTTCAGAGTTGGTCCACAAAATTGATCAGAGGAATGGAACACCTCTCCTATGAGGACAGGCTGAGAGAATTGGGGTTGTTCAGCCTGGAGAAGAGAAGGCTCTGGGGAGACCTTACTGTGTCCTTTCAATACTTAAAGGAAACTTATAAGAACGGTGGGGACAGACTTTTTAGTAGGACCTGTAACAACAGGACAAGAGGTAATGGTTTTAAAATAAAATAGGGTAGATTTAGATTAGATATAAGGAAGAAATTTTTTACAATGAGGATGGTGAATCACTGGAACAGGTTTCTCAGAGAGGCTGTAGATGCCCCATCCCTGGAAACATTCAAGGTCAGCTTGGACAGGGCTCTGAGAAACCTGATCTAGTTGAAGATGTCCCTGCTCGTTGCAGGGGGGGTGGAATAGATGACCATTAAAGGTCCGTTCCAACCCAAATCATTCTATGATGCTATGATTCCATGATTCTATGAAGATCCCACAATTACTTATGTAACTGGTCCCCATGCCCTGCCCTCCAACATTCTTTTACTGGCAGTTATGTAAATACTAAGAAGTTTTCAGTTTTTTGTCTGCTTTCTACTAAATTTTTCTCTCTATTTCTTACTCACAGAGATACCATTCTCATATTAAGAGAGAAAATCTAGATGGTGGCAGCCAGGATCTCTTGCTGTAATGCTGAAGTATTTTGTCCATACAACTGGCTATGTCCAATTAGTGAAAAATTGTTGGCTTATGTACCAGGGGCCTCTGTGCACTCTTCTCATGACCCTAGGGCACACCTGGCTGTCCATGTCCTGGACCAGACCTTCAGGCTGGCTCCTGACTGGATCTCAGTCCTCCCAATTTCTGTGGTCTTGCCCCCAGTCACTGTACCCAACCTGGCCCTGCTCCCTCACTGGGTATTGTGGGATAGGACCCTGATTTGGGAGGGCCTGCCAGCCCCATGGCCACCCTTGGCTCCCTCCCGCGGGGCAGCCAGCCCTCACAGACTCCCGATGGTGAGCTTCAGTCTGTCTGTAAGAACTAAACTGCATTTTTGTGAACTAGAGAGAAGGTTGAGTCTTTGAAGTCCTCAGTGTCTTTCAAATAGTGTAGTTGTTTTTCTGCTTTCTTGTGCTTTACCAGAAAAGTGTGAACAAAAAACACTTAATCATTCCTGTACCTCTAACATTTTCTTCACTATTCTTGCCACCTTGTTTGAAGACTACTGATTTTTGTATTCAAGCATGGTTCACCTCACTATTGGATCATGAGATCTTTACCAGATTTCTTATCACTGTAGCTGTCACCTTTTTCAGTGAATCACACTTTCAATAACTCAATTAAAAGAAAATTTGTTAATTCTATGTGTAACTTGTCTCTTTTGTATTGAATAAGGCAAGCTTCTGGGAAAAGCAGGAATTTTAAAAACTAAAAAAAATAAGCATTAACCCCAGGAATTCTCACATTAAAAAAAGGAAAATCTTTGAATACTTGACTTCATGACTGACAACTATAACTTTCTTTTGGTTTTGCTTTGTGTTCTTGTATATATATGAACAAATTTATCTTAGCACGAAATAGAAACTTACAAGCAAGTCTTTTCTTTTTCCTTATTTCTTTCAGTCATTGGCTTGTATCTTCCCCAAGGGGTGACTTGATTGAAGTCTTCACATTACTTTCTGATGGCTTGAACTCCTTGTAGTACTGCTGTGCAGTGAGATGAGTAGAGGCCAAGGGTAAATCAAAGAGGGTAAGCATTCACTTCAGAGGCACTCACATCACTGCTGTGTCTCTAAAAACATTAATGTTTGGAAAGCTTCCTCCACATTTATTATAAAAGCTAGAAGTCTGTTAGTTTAGTTTATTTCAGTTTTTAATTAAATCCTAGGTTCTTTAAAAGGAGTTCATTATTGCATTTATTATATGAATCATGAATATTTTCATTCACCTTTTCACTTTTTAATGCATCTACTCTTTGGTCTCATAACACCTATTGTCTTGATGTGTTTATAAAGAACTCTTGGGCAGCTTTCATTTATGCTCATTTATTTTTTGCTCTTCACTTTCTCTTTTCCTTTTTTTTTTTCATACTTGAAGTGCCTGTGAGATACCAAATTAGTCTTGAATGTCTGAGCAGCTATTATGATGTTATTGGCTGATTCTAGGCACCACAGGTAAGATTTGCTTTCATTCAGAAATAATTCATAAGGCTTTAATAGTAGCATTGTTCTTCTGTTCTCCTCTAGGTGGGACTTAACAGAGTAAATGTAAAACCCTAGCCCTCTAGTCTTAATTTCCTTAAGGTCCCTGTCTAACTGAGTGAAGTAGGAACTTCCAGATCATGATTATTCTTACTACTTAGCTAAAATAGATCAGATGAACAGAAGTCTAGAAGTGCCTCCTTTTCTCCATCGTCTGTAAAAGGAGACAATGAGAGTCGGCTCAACTTTAGATATTTATATTATGAGCATTTAAATATAGGTTAGAAGAATCTTGCCAGAGATGGGTTAAATAAAAATTACTTAGAATCAATGGAGTCTGTGTGGGTGTTTTGTTTTATTTTTCATTTTGTCTGGAATTAGAGGAAAATTATTTGAATTAATAATATTTAGTGAAGCACCAGAAAAGAGTACTTAAGCATGTTATAGAATCCTAGTTACTGGAGGAGTTTGTGACAGGGTAGACAGATATTTATCTAGAATAAATTGAGGGACAGAGAAAGCAAAAGCCTCTTATAATTCAGATAAGAGACACATGGAAAAAATGAGGAAAATGTCTGAGCATGTGTGGGCACTATTGCACTGGTATCAGGGACATGCTGCACAGATTTCTGCTATGTGTCCCTTGTAACATGAGACTAAAAAGACAGCAAAACCAGCGGTGATCTGTTTGTACATTGGATACTATGAAATGATTGTTCTTATACTGGATATGAGGAACATCACATCATTTTCTACATCCCTGAGTAGGTCTTTCTTTCTAATACAGTTCCAATTAGAGTTCCTCAGGGATGTAGAAAATGATGTGATGTTGAACAAGTAAGAACACTTTGCAAGTGGAGACAACATGACTCTTAGAACCTATTCACCATCCTACACTGTTCTGGGATGAGGAAAATACTTAATTTTATCCCTCAGGAAACTAGGACATTCTGAAACCTGCTCTTATTATGATCTCAAAGCTGTGGGGTGTGAGGGGGGAAGGAGGAAATTAATCAGGATTTAGACAAGTATCAAACAGGCAGGTTGACCTGGGGTGTCAGGCAGCCCTGATGGGATGTCTATAGACAAACTGGTCTATACTGCACTTTCTGTCTAATCCCTCAACCAAAACACTTATAAGGAAGCTGAGAACCTAAGAAAAGGAAGGAAACAGAGGTAGAGATAGTTCATAAAGGCGTTATAAATTGGTTTCTGTTTGCCAGTTTAAGGTCTCCACTTCGGGATTACAAAGAGAGAATGATTTTTCTCAGCCCTTAGTTTAACGATTTTTGAAGTGGTGACAGGGTGGCAGGAAGGGGATAAGGTAAAGTTTGTGAGATAATAAGTGCTACAAGGACTTTGGAAAGAAAGGACAGAAAAGAATTTTTAAATGTGAATGTTCCAGTGAGTACCAGAAAAGGAGATAAAAGATATTATCCCCAGTCTTTCCAGCTGAAGGTTTGAAGAGAGAGAAAAATATTTTCTTCACACTATTTCTTGGTTGTGTCTATGAGTTTACAGGAACTTGTCACATACCCCTATATATAATGCCAAGATTCGCAGATATTTCTTCATGCGTGTATAAAGCAGTTGTCTTCTGTAAAGAATAATCCAATTTTTCACTTTCAGAGCTACTTTGCTAAAATTTGCTGCCTGTAGACACCAGGTATCTCCTGAGAAATTATTTTAAGCAAACAATGGCAACGGACAAAATATCAACAAAAATAGAATCAGTAAAAGTAGACTCTGCATGCTCCTCAAAATAAGTGTCCTTTTAGGTAATAAAAGAACCCTGGTCTTGAATTCCTCTGGCTCCAATTCCTTTCTAAGTTGCCTTTTGCTTTTGTGTGTTTCTTTTCCTTCCCCCGTGATTGTTCCCTACGTGCAGCTGTTAAAGATATTTTTAGGTACAGACAGAGATTGCCTGTAGCACCGACTAAATGAGACTGACACATAGGAAGGTTGTAAATGCACAAAAATAATAAAGCAAGATCTAGGACTTTGGCTACTGCCACCTATTTCTAATATCCTCTCATGGCCCTTGGCAAAGAAAGAAACTGAAGATGAAACAATACTTTCAATTGCATAAGGGTGTTGTTCTGCCTGGGTGGTACTAGCAAAAGGTGCGTCAGAGGAATCATTGTGGGGGCAGGTGTAAAAAAGACATAATGGGAATGCTGGCCACTGTGCAAGCTCACAAATAAAGCTTATAGAAAGCTGTGCAGCACCCTCCGAAGAGAAGTGCGAGCATTTGGCCTGTTTAAAACTGAACAACGCAGCTTCCTGATACACTACTGGAAGGAAGAATGGGGCACTTGTAAAAGTATGGATGGGGGCAGAATTTGCTCCTTCTGCGCCAAAGGGTCAGTGTGTAAGCTCATCTGTGGGGAAAGCTCAGACCTCTTGGCATAAGGATATGTTGTTTGCTCATGAGAAAAGGAAAGGCCAGTGAAGTATGAAAATATTTAAGAACAGAAAAGAGACCATATGTAAATTGGTATTGTTGATCAGTCCTTATAGGCCCCCCTTCTCCTACCAGCTAGTGGCTGCTCTGTCCCACTGGCCACTATCAGCTCTTCAGGACATTTCAGCAGCTCTGCCCTAGTCATGTCATACCAGATGCAGATGTTTTTTCCACTGGCCACAGCTATCTGGTCTAGAATTTACATTTAACTCTATCTTCTTAAGGGAACACATTCATTTAGTGCTTGACCAGCTTCATATTGCTTTTGTCAGGCAGATTTCTTTATCTGGGGGCACTTATGGTGGTTAACAAACCTATACATAGCACTGTGATCAAAGAGCACAAAATTGGACCTCCTTGGTCATCAGTCCAACATAAAGAATCAAAACTACAATTCTTCACACAAGTAAGCAGTTCCTTATGCAGTACACTATTCATTTCCCATTGATTGTCATCTTCCAACATGAATTTTCGAATTAGTCAATTATGCTATTTGTATGCTGAGTATTCATAAGCAGCCGTCATTAGTAGCACTCTATTCAGTACACATTACTTATCTTTTGATGACAAATTTGAACACTTTCCACCATAAAGCATCATAGGAGTCTTGTGTAGAGCTTTGCCAGTCCTCAAACCACAACAACTTGCTCATTAGATTTCTCTCCAACTATTTGAGAGTCACATTTTAAAACTACTTAACCATCATATTTTTCAGACCGTAGCACTTTGGTTTAGCAGTTATTAAATGAGGGTAATAGGCAATTATTATTCACAGACCACCCTTATCAGAAATGGCTGAATGAGGACTCCAGCAGTATCAGAAACAGGTTTATATGACCTGTCTCGGCTCTCCAGTCTTGACTTGTCCTAGGTTGAAATACCTGACACTGTTACCAGAAAACTGTGTTGCCTCTTTAAGCTTCCTACCTAGCAGGGCTTCCCCTGAAAGAAGTATAGTTATGTCCAAAACTGCAAGGGTGGGCCTAAGCAACCCAGCCAGCTGTGGGCTGCCACAGATGTACAGATGTCCAGCTCCAGATGTGTGTCTCCTGACAGGCAGCACATGTCTGTGTTTGGACTGAAGTGCACAACAGCTTGAGCAAGGGTGTCTGAAACCTGCCCTCATTACAACAGAGGCATATCCTGCCAGATGCCTTGAAGAGAGCTGCAGGGCTCCTGTACTGTGGAAAAAAAAGTAAATAAAGTCCACTTCCCAAACCCATAAATTCATGGCACAAAAAGGAGCTGTCACTCACAGTTGATAGAGCACCTCTTCAGAGAACAAATTCTCTCTCTGACATGCTTTGATGAACAGTGAAATAGTTAATAATATTGACATTTATAAATTCTCAGAAACAAGTACACTTGATAGAGCATACTGTCTCATGGTGGACCAAGTCAAGCCTTCACTGTCAGCTTCTACTTACAAGCCTATAACATGTTGGCATGGGAAGATTTTTATGAAATTAAAGAGAGGAACAAATGATAATTTTAAATGCCTCTGGCAGAAGCATTTTATATATGTAAATGTATACACAGTGGTTTTCTGTTCTATAAAGACAGGTAATGCACTTTTTGTTTTTTATATCTTTCCCAGAGATTAATTGTTTTCAATTAGTACTCTTTGTAATCACACAAAAACATGAGACATTAAGATTTAGTGAGCTCATCTAAAAAGAAGATCAAATTCCCGTGTTTCATAATCTTAAACATCTGCTGGGGCAAGAGTAAATGAACAGCAATATGAACTAGAAATTATTGGAACCTAAAGTGAAAAAGTGTGTATATGTGTGTGAGCTAAAGAAAGACAGAAATCTTTAATGAACTCACATCTGTTCATTCCTCACCCAACAATTAATTCTGCCCCTACATCTCAGAATCAGTAAACTGTTTCTCCTTTAACTCTGTTTCTCATGTAACGTCTGGGATTCTTTAACACAATTCCTAAGGCTGGGATGCTGGTCTACACCTCAGTCCTCTCTCTGCTTTTGCAGAGTCTCTGTATATGAGCATTTATTAGGGGTCTGGGCAGTTAAGGATCTTCTGTTGCTGTCAGACAGATAGGTGATGGAGGAACGAGTGGCATAGTCCTGGTTTCTGCTTTATTTTTTCCCTTTTTCCTGTCAATGGAAGAAGGGAAGTGAGCTCATTGTACTCTTCATAATGTTCCAGATTGTTTATTCTTCCCCAGAGGTGTGGCTTTAAAAAAAAAAAAAAAAAATCTTATCAAACCAGAGAGAAAAAAAGTAGCTTCTTCAGATAACACTACATGTATGCATAATCTCCAGAAAGAAGGATCACATTGTAAGGATTGGGTTCTTATTGACTCATAATCATTGTTTCATAATCACTGAAATTATCAGCACATTCCTGTGTAGGTTCAAGCAGTTATCTGCTAACTTAAACCTATGTTATTAGGGCACTAATATCAGAACTTCTGTAAAAATCACTAATTTTCAAGCATGGCCATTCATCAAACTATTGTGGGTTTGCTGATTTTTTAAAAATAATCAGAGATGAGAATTTAATGCTCTGCAATTTCGTGGTTTGTGGTGATACTGACCATTAACATCTGAAAAATGGACACCTGATAATGCTATTCTTCATAGCCTATTTGTGAAAGACAAATAAAGTTGGTCTATCATTGCAGTGAAAACAATGTTCATACTGACACTGATTAACGCTGATGATTAAGTAGATGTCCATCCTCTAGGCTCCTCCTATAACCTGCATGAGAGGTCAATAGTCTGAGTGTCCTCTCCCAAACATAATTTTAGAGTAAAACCAACATAATTTAGAAACAGAAAACAAATAAATCTGAGAGTATTAGGTTGATCTTTTACCCACTGTAAGACACAGGAAAACATCTGGAATATGCCAGCTATATGTAGATATGTATATATAAATATAGAGATCAGGTCAATTAGACTAGGTCTAACTTACATTTAGACTAGGTCTAATTTACGTTAGACCATTCATGAAGCCATGTGAAATAATCAGAGAGAAAATATCTTACAATTCTTAAGTATATTTTCGGGCAGGATATTGCGATGAAAACTTAAAGTCTGAAGTTAGAATGATTGAGGTAGGGTTATCCATGTAATACACAATACATGGAAAAAAATGTCATCCACCCAGCTCCATATTTAGGAAACATTCATAAATTTCTAGCAAGCCAGAAGCTTTCCTGATACCCCTAGAGCCATCTTCTACAACTGATGCTTTTTTCCACTAATTCCACTTGTAGACTTGCAAGACCATCAATGTCACTTAGCAGCTGCCAAGGGCTCCCCAGCCCACTGCTCCCAGTCAGGAGTGCCAGTAGTGCTGGTGAGTGATCCTCCTTTGCAGCTCTGTCTTAAAACCAGCAAAATTTCTGTGATCCCAAGACTTTTTTTTTCTTCTTTTTTAACATTTTGAGCTCAATAAAAGCACACTTTTTTCTGAAACTGCTTTTGTGAAAGTTTTGAGGTTTACTCTGGTGACAAATTACCATTCCCTTGATGATTCAGCAGCTGGGAGAGGAAGGAGGTAGGGTTATGCCTGTTGTAGGGAAGGTAATACATCTGGAAACAAGAGAAGACATCTGATAAAAATAGTAAGTGGATGCAAAAATTTAAGAGGGTGTAAGAAAGAAAGGGAAATGTAACAAAGGTAGCAAAACAGTATGATGGTGCCCACTGCAATTAAAAGTTCCTAAAAACAATTAATCAAAGTTGGGGTCAAAATTTGATTATCGCTCATAACTGTGAAAACCTGATTTAATAACTTCATGTGTCTCAACTGCTAGGTAAGCTAGCTAATATTCTAGTTAGCTGATTAAAGATGTGTTCCGATACAAAATAGAAAGTTTTTATTTAAATGACCATGTAACCACATAGCTATCAAACGTACAAATAAATATTGCATAAAACCTCTTCTAACTGATCATTCTCAACAGCTCCCACTGAAATCTGTAGAAGTTTAAACCACCATTAAAAAGCTCTTTTTCCTTGTTCATTAAATATTCCCAGTGACATAGCACTGCAGAGGGATAAACCATATCACAGTAGTTTTGGATGCTTCAAAATTGTATTGCAGAATCTGTCTCTTAACTGCTATGTGATCATGGACTAATGTGGGTAGCCTTTAGTCATAAACTTTAGTCTAGTAGCTGTTCAGATTTACTTTGAAAAGTCATAAGGATTTTCAGCTGAGCACTAAAAGTGAAATATGAACTGCATTTTAAGGCTTGTGTTTTGAAAGCACATTGTGTATTAATATTTAATTTCTAATATAAAAGTTTTAGAATCTCTATTTATATAAAGCAGTGAGATGTTACAGTATAATAAAGAACAATGACATGTTTGCAATATAGGTTATTTTTACACATGAAGTTGTGGGTGCACTTAAGACATCACAATGCATGTAGTTTTTCATGCCTCCAAAAGATAGACAGTGATTTGTTTAAAAGGGACATATAAGTATATATGTATTATTCCTGAGTTTCTGAAACTATGTTCATACATTTCTGAGCTTATATTTCACCAAAACAGCTTGCACAGAAAAGTACAGGAATTAATATCAGTTTTATTATCAGTGAAAAAATACAATAAACAGACTAAAGAATGGGTGAATGGGCAACTAAAATTGTTTCTGAGTTTAATTCAATTATTGTGACACAGAGTCTTTCAATTACCTTAGACAGAATTTTTCCTTTGCTCTCAATATTCCTTGTATTTACTACTATGAAATATAGGGTATACAAATTGTAGGAGCTAAATGATGTATCAAATGTCATTTATTATATAAATACTTGTTTGACTTTGTTGTCAGTAATGTTAATTTCCTTAACTGAGTTAGCTTCATGATATCTAAGCATTTAAAGGATCAAAGGTGAATCTGAGTTACGTAGAAAATAATTTTTTGGCTGAATACATTTTCTTAAGACTCCTTCAGACCTTTTCAAATAAGATTTTTAAGTAAAAGGTCATGTATTTTCTGCAGCTAAAATCCTACAGTTTCCATAATTTGTGCGATATGTATTGCAATCATTCAAAAAATTGCTACTTTTTAAAATTGAAAAATTAATCTAAACTTTATTCCTGGATCATGCAATACACACAGTTGTTTGAGATGCCCTTTAGATACTCTCTCAATAGTAACAAAATTACCAAAGCTTTGAGGGAGAATATGAAAGGACATATCTGGATATATTTGATTTTCTGAGGCAGTTGACCTGCGAGTTTGGATTCATATTATCTACGAGTCCTATAAGTGTCTGCATGTGGATATTCCCATTTTTAAAAAATCTGAATGTTGTTTATATATTGAAATCAACATGTTTGTTGGGAAAGGATAGGTTTGGATATTTTTTTTCAGTTTTAAAAAAATGTCAGAGAAAATCTTTAGATATTTTACAGTAGCAGAGGAAGCTGATGATCTTCTGAGCTTTTTCTAGCTCTATATTTATAAAGATCTAGAGAAGTTGTATTGTTTTTCCAGCAGTGGCAGCCTAAGAAAATGTGATGATAAAGTGACCGAACTATGACTGACATGTGAGAAGATTCCAGGTCTACCTAAAATCTGACCTGCCCCTTCTGTCCATAGTAAAAGTAAGAGGAAGGATGACAAAATTTTATTTTTTGTTCTGCAGCTGCACTGGAGGTGAGAAGGTGAAGTCTTGGCAGAGCAGCTCTGGGTGTATTAAGGTCCTTGGACGCAGATAATATATTAAGAGTGCCTGGATGTTCTGAATCATCTTGAGTATTTTCCTCCAAATTTCAATGGGGGTAAACGTTAATACAGAAGGAAGAGTGATTGGTTCAGTAAGCCAGTAGTAAAATTATAGGGGTATAGGGTGTAGTGGATGCTTCACCTTCCAGCATCAAGAAATACTTGACCTTAGTAGCCTTTTTTCATATCTGAGTGATCTGATCAGGAAACCTGTCCAAGCAAGGAAGAATCTCTTCCCTAACCACCTACCTAGAGGCTACTCTGACACCACACTGCAGTGACACCCTGATCTGGCTGACACTGGCTGACCTTCTTTCTTGTCAGCCTGAGTTTGGGCACTGTGATCTTGCTCAACTGCACAGAGGACCTTGCCCTTCTGGACCGTCATCATGAATCTCAAAAATTATGTGGGCTGGGGTTGGAGTACATGCCAAAGGTCAGCCTAATGCCCTGGAAACCAGAAAAATAGACTGCCCACTGATACGAAGCAGTTAATATCACATTTTCTTAACAGATAAGGGTCTTTTCACAAGCTATAGTATTCTCTGTGTGTTTCTAAGCTATCTCATTTTACATCAACAAAGGTTCCCTTGAAAATCAATTGTTCTATAACAGTGTTTGAAATTACAATGTATCATTTTATGTTGGTAGGGTAGGGTTTACTGAGTTTTTGTTGGCTTTTCTGGCAGGGATTTTAGAAATCATTCAGAGATTATAAAGCAACATAAAGACCAGCTTTGAAAGATAGGATATACTTCTCATTATGATTTGTATGAACTAATCTCTAATGCCGCTTTGGGAAAAAACATCAACCGAAGCTTATAGTCCATTGCATACATTAGCAATGACTACTTATTAGTCTTATAACCTTTTCTAATTAACAGAGTAAATTCTAAAATGAATACAAATTGAATGTATCCAAGGGTAAAATATGAAATGTGCCCTTACGTTTGCTGAAATATCTATGAAGTAAGTGGTGTGTCACAGAAATAATCTGTTTCATTTCTTTTTCGTTTGCTTATAGTCAACAACAAAAGAAGAGCCAGCAGCTGGCATTTTGCAAGTAACACATCTGTGTCAATCTTATATACTATTATAGGCATGGCTAGTAAAACTGCATTGTTGTTGTCATTGTTGCCACTGCAGCTGCTGCTATTTACTGTGTGTTACAGTTCTTTCTTCTAAATGCATGACCAATGAATAGTAGAAGAGAAATCTGAAGGGCAAATTTAGAACAAACATCTTAAAGTCATAAAGTGCAATATACAAATTAAACCCTGTGATGAGTGATGTTTATGAAAAAGATGTAAGTGTAAATTGACACTGTATGGCAATTCAGCTGTGCATGTTTCAACCAACAGTTTGTTCCATAAAATCCAGCATGGACAAAAGTGCATGCAGGAACCATTACGATAAACAGAGGTACAAACGCCTACAGAGATCAGGACATGGCAAGATGCAGAAAAATCAGCTATGGTTATTTCCTAGCAGGAATCAAACTGTTATAGTTACATGAATAAGAAGCAAAAAATATACAGAGATTGGATCTAGTAGTAAACAAAATTTTACAGTTTTGGTATCTTAAGGAAGGGAAAGAATTTATGTGCATTCCTTTAAAGACACCTGACTCTAATTTCACTATCTATACAGGGAACACAGAAGCTGCATCAAACAACACAGCTTGAATTGTTCTTTCTTATCCAGGAACCAGAGATCCTGGAGTAGAGGGGATACATTACTTCAGCTGGCACCCATTTAGGCAAACTGATCTCTGGAATTCATTTGGGGGAAAACAACTCAAATTTCAGGGTACATCTGCAGAACCAGAATTAATATTATACTGGGAAAAATTATTTAGTGAAAATGGGAAACATGAAGCATATAAGGATAAAATCAGAACTGGTTTTCATTTATAGTTGCCATAACAAAAACTCTAAAATATCCAGTTAAGACAATTGTCTCAACTACAGTGATATGTCAAACAAGGTAGTTAGCAAGAGGCATAAATCTGAGAATAATAATTGTAGGTATATGTTTGTCTTTAAATGTACATTTATGTGTGTAAGAATGTATGTGTATAGGCAGGTAGGAGCCAGGCTCATTTCAGGGGTGTCCAGTGACAGGACCAGAGGTGAAGGGCACAAATTAGAATCAGGAGGTTCCCTCTCAAAATCAAGAAACACTTTTTTACTGTGAGGGTGACTGTACACTGGCAGAGGTTGCCCAGGGAGATTGTGAAGTCTCCCTCCTTGGAGATACTCAAATGCCATCTGGAAATGGCCCTGGGCAACCAGATCTAGGTGGCCCTGCTTGAGCAGGGGGTTGGACCAGATGACCTCCAGAGGTCCCTTCCCACTTCAACTGTTCAGTGATTCTGTGATAGCATCATTAAATCATATATGATCAAAATAAAAATCTATGACTTAATGAAGCTTTCTGTTTAATTTAGATAAACAACTTCCATCGTAATGCCAGTAAGCAGTTTTATGACTCCTTTGCAGTTGACTAAGTTTATCCCAGAGACATTTTATAGGTGTTAATCTGTGTGGATGAATGTAGATATTAAATATGTTGTGTCTCTTTGACCCACAGCCCCAAAGGCATTTAGATGCTAAGATTCCATGGACTGAAATTGATTAAATTATGATTAAATTGAAATTAACTGACTTTTCAGTGCCTAAATATCTCTGAGGTATCCAGTGTTCTCTCTTCAACAGGGAAACATCTCAAATGAGAAAAGTCCATCACTATATAGTTACCTTGGTCCAGCTCTTCTTTCTTGAGCTGTATGAGTGACTTTGTGTTCTGTAAAATTACCAAAATAAAAACTGATTTTTGGATGAATTTTCTTTTCTTACTATCCCTTCAAACTGTATACAAATATTACCAAAAGAATAACTCAAAATTAAAGCAATACAGTCAATGTACATACAGTTTTAAATTCATATTTTCCTTCAAATAAGGCAACTTCTGTATAACTTTCTTTGAATGCTGTAAAGACAATATGAAATATACTAGAAAAAATATTAGATAAACACAGAAACCAAAAAAGACCAGTGAAAAGTGAGAGCTAAAAATGTAGTAACAGAAACTCTTTCTTGAATTTTTACTTTATCTGGCTCCAGAAGGCCACAGGATTCTGGGACACTTTTTCTGTCTTGTAAAGATTATATTGTATGTGCTATTGTATTACCATAATTAGATGAGCATATCCATGCAGACCAACACTAATAACTATTTAACAATTCATAAGAAAGATTTAATCAGTGCTTCTAAATTAATTTTCACAAATTTGCAGTCAATATTCATTCATCAGAAGCAGTCTTTGAGTTTTTATTTTAAGTTAGCATACTGCATCCTACCACCTAGTTTAGAATATTGGATATATCTGACATAATTAAAGGAAAATTCTCACATCAAGGTTATTTGAGTTACATACATCTATTAAAGGATTCAGTATTAATTTGCCATGTGAGATAAGCAAGGAGACATCTTTGGATGATATGGAAAAGCCATCAGATATCTCAAAATCTGAGTTTTGTAATTTGCAATTCAAGCACACAGGCAAAAATAATCACTGCAGATGGGTACTCCCTTGACTGAAAAAACATAAACAACAAACAAAAAACCAAACACACACCCCCCCAAAAAAAACCCACATTTGGCATACAGAATAGAATATCTGCTGGAGGGAAATCAAAATATGTTAAATTTTATTTTGAGCAATACTAACCCGAGGTTTTTGTCACTTTTTTAATAATAGAGTGACAGACAGACAGACATGGAGCCACCACAATATTAATGAAACTATTCTTCATAGCAGTAACTAACTCCTGATGTCAGAATATCTCCTTCCAAGCTAGAACTATGGCTGCCAACACCACATAACACCAATTCCTTTTTTTTGACATTCAAACAATTAGAAAGATGTCTTCTCATCTGCAGATTCTTACAAGCTTTTTGTAAAAAAACAACTGATTTTGCAGTGAGATGGAAATATGGCAATGCAGAAAAGTCATGTCTCTGTAGTGACCTCTGGTTACCTTCAGCTCCAGAGGCAGCAGGATCTGGTAGGCTACAATCCCTGACTGAGAGTTTGTTTGCTTGCTGGCTGGCAGTATCGTTTCAGAGGTATGTGGGTAAATACAGTTAATTATTCTCTGAATATAATCAAGCTCTAGCTCACTTAGACTCATCTTACATTTCATGAGATTTGTATCCACTGGAAATCTGAGCTGCAACATCACAGGCATCTCCTACTGTTCAGCAAACAGATGACACAGGTGTTTAAATAGGACAAAAGTATTGGAAACACTAGCAATATCCAAGCATTCTGTTTCATCATACTCTCCCATCTGCAGTCTGCCATCCATTTCTAGGCTACCATTCAAGAGTCTGTTTTTTTAAACTCTGATTTTATATGCAAGTTATAACCTTGTACATACAAATTCCTAGTAGCTGTTGGGCACTCCGTTGCTTGGTTTGAGCACTTCAAGTGACAAACCATGTAACTGAAAGATAAAGATCCACACCTCCATTTATTTTAAACAAGGTGTCTTAATATTCTGTGTAAGTTAAATCCTCTTTTCTTGCTGCTTCCTCATTTTGTCACACAAGTACATAATTCCCACTGAGATCAAACTTACAATAAAATTTGGATCGGTGGCATAATAGTCTCCCCTCAGATGGCTGGAAAATGATTCTTTTTTGTTTGGCATCTTTTATCAGAAAATACAGTTTCCCCCCATGTTAAGCTTGCCAGTTATGATTGTCACAATACAGTCATCCCCGTATAATGGTCTGAGTGCACCCCATTGAAATAAGAAACAATTAGTAATTAAAGTCCTCATTCTCACAAATTCCATTCCACAGCATCCTTTTGAGGAAAGGGGAGTTAAACACAACCCCTAGCTCCTGACACACTACAGGCCTGGGGTTGCCTCACTTACTGCCAGAATTAATTTTGTTCCTTTGGGGAGAAATTAGAGCTGGCATTTTAAACTCTTATGTTTCAGGAAGCATTTTTTTGTCTTCCTCAGCAAGTACTCTTTCTTTATTCCCTCTTGGTTATATTTGAGCCACTTCCTACTTTCTTTGTCCTCATTTTCAGGTTCCTTTCATACTTTGGTTAACTTGGTTGATCTCCCTTAAAACATAGGATCAAAGTTTTATAAAGCAACACAAATATTGCCTAGAATATATACCAGGTCTGCTTGGTATAACATGGTACTTCAGAGTCACCAATTCTTGGGGTGCAATTACAAAGACTAATGCAATTTGGCTACCTTCTGCTGGCCTGATCCTTGTGATGGGAAAACTCCAACCTACAGTACTTTAAGACCCTGCCAGTGAGAGATATTTTTGTCTCTCTCTAGTCTGTAGGCGATACATAGCCAATGAAAGATCTTTTGCAAAGTAGTCCTCCTCCACTGAAGAGGTGGCAAGCAGGCACGGGCATGGGAAAGGGTCAGAGGCATCAGCCGATATATTTTATAAGCCGTTGGTAGGTGTCTCATCCCATGTGGTGGGTTATGAGGGGGGTGAATCTTTTGAATTCCCTGAGAGCCTGCATGCCAGTGGAAGAGGTCTCTGCCCCGCAGAGCTGCAGGTTGGGTCGAGTCACCACAATGACTCAGAGAAACAATTGTGCTGTGACTTATTAATTGACCACTTCAGTGAATGAATGGAGACAATTTGGCAACAGCCAACTGGTGACTGTCTGGACAATGAATAAAGGTGCTTTGGCAATGAGACCTGTCAATGATCAACCAATCGCAATTCATCTCCTACAAAACTTATTGTACTGGGTCTGGCTGAGCCAGAATTGGTTTTCCTCTGTAGCAGCCCTCATGGTGCTGTGTTTTATGTTGGGAGCTGGCAGGGTGTTGATAGCACACTGGTGTTGTGTCTACTGCTGAGTAGTGCTTACACAGCACCAAGGCTCTTTCTGACATTTCCCCCCCCCCACAGTGGGACGGGGTGGGCAAGATCTTGGTAGGGGACACAACCAGGACAGCTGACCCGAACTGACCAAAGGGATATTCCATACCATATGACGTCTGCTCAAGTATAAAACTGGGAAAAAGGAGGAGGGGGGGGGTGGGGTGTGGGGTCACCCTTGGTCCTCCAAGGCAACCACTACGCGTATGGGAGCCCTGCTTCTTGAGAAGGCCCGACATCGCCTGTTAATGGGAAGCAGAGAATAAATCTGTTTTCTTTGTTTGCTTCCGTGTGTGGACCTTTGCTTCGCTTTGCTTATATTAAAACTGCTGTTGTTTTACCCACAAGGGTTGGTTGGTTGGTTGTTTTTGTTTTTGTTTTTTTTTTTTTCCTGTCTTATTTTCTTTCCCCTCTTTGCCCTGTTGAGAAAAAAGGGGGAAGGGGGGAGAAGTGATAGAGCGACTTGGTGGGTACCTGGCATTAACCAAGGTCAAACCACCACACTTATACACATGAATATATGTAAGAGAGAGTGAGAGCAGAAAGAGGAAAGAGAAAAGAGAGGAGGAGGGGGTAGGAAAAAGGGAAATCACCACCCTTGAATCCCGTGCTGTTACAGAGTAGCCAGCTTGGCCCATAGGTGATGGGTCGGCAAAGACACACGTGGGGTATTGCCTTTATATAGTCTTTCTTATGCATGCACAGTAGGCTGTTCCAGAAGGTTCTCATTTTCTCTGGCTTGTACCTGTGCAGTTAGGCAAGTTCTGTCTCTGGGCAACAACAGGAGGGAGAGGGAGAGAAACGGCCCACCACCACATCTCCGCAGAGTTCGCTCCGCTTCTCCCCCACAGGGCATCCCACCCAAGTTGTTTAAACAGTTTCTTGTTTATGAACAGTTTGTGACAGTAGGGCAAAACAGAAAAATCCTATTACTTTCAAAGCTGTCTTCTCCTTCCCATTCCTCTGCTTTGTCATGCCAGGTCTCACTTGAAACAGGAGGGGTGACACAGATAAAGCCAAAAGCTTGGGAAGGGGAATAGGACAGAGATCCATGGAATTGCCTGCTGCAGTACTCAGGTGGCAGGGAGACAACAAATCCCCCCTGAGAAGTACAGCTCTGCTGGGGAATGTGTCTAAAACTGACCTACTGCTGGGATAAAAAAAAAAAAAAGGAGGAAGGGCAGCAGAAGTGGGTGATGGTTGAAAGGACTAGAAGCCACAAGACTGACTTTCAGGCTGAAGAAATGAATGCACCTCATGTTACTGATTACCCACATGAGAGAGCTGTCAATTCCAGTTGTCCCAGATAGAATAGGGCCGGCAGGTTTTTTTAGTAAAAAAGTAAAAAATAAAAATGAAAAAATCTAAATCTACAACTTTATCTTGTTTATTTGATTTTTTAAGCCTTTATTGGTAGGTTGATAAAGGATCTCTCCTTTAGGGGAAAGGAGGTCTGGGGTTGGCAGTTCCAGAGTTCCTACTGCTGCATTCATAAGAATGGGATTGTGTGCATCAGGTCTGAATTAATGGAAGAATATAAGTGATATGTCATGATAGCTTGACTGATGGCAAACAAGCTTGTGGTGAGGAAGCAGGAGAGTCAGAGCTCTTGAAACAAAACATGGAAGATTAATGCCAAATATATCAGTATTGATGTGGGCAGTAGATTACACACAATAAACTGTTTTAAACAGCATGAACAGCCAAAAAAATGAAAATTAGAATGAAATAGATGCAAGGAGCTCACACAGACTGATAAACAATTGAGTTTCAGAACTTCTTTACAAGATCAGATGTATCATAGTAACACAGAATAGTTACAGTTCAATTAGGAACTTCATCTTTACTGTTTCAGTATTATAACCAAAAGACTTGCATTCCAACGCAGGGAAAAAACATCAGAAAATGAAGAAAAAACTTCCCCCACAGTCCCTTCTTTCTGATCATTAGTAATCAGTACTATAGCTGATTAACTTCTCCAGGACAAAAAATGCCGTTGTTAGTTATCTTGTACCTTTTATGTGAGAGTCCATTGCATACCCTATAAATTCAAAGATATGGATGTGGCAAAAGTACTGTATATGATAGAGACTAATTTCTTTACTATACAGTTTTTCTCTGCTGCTATAATCTCATTCAAGAATCTGTTATCTAACATTGAGCTGAACGGGACCTATCTGTGCTCTGTCAGTAATGGAGTGCCCTACTGAAATGTTGACTGAAACAATAATGTGCCTTGAACACCAAAATAATGTGTGCTTCAAAGACTTTTAAAAAAGGGAAGGCTCCACAGGGGCAGAGGGCAGGGAATACTCACAGAGCAGAAATAAATATCACAAAAAAATCCTCACCCTTTAGTTGAGACAAAACTTTGCATTCCTTGGAGAAGAAAAATCTAAACTGGCTGAGAAATGTCTTTTTAAGCAATGTTGCATCACAACAAAATGTTATATCTGTTAACAAAACATATGGTATCTAGCTCTCATAGATAGCTGGGAGTACTTCGTATTTGAAAAATGATCCCCTTCTACTTATGAGCTGATATATGGAATTATATCCTTGATTGTAGGCATCAGATGTACATCCTTCCTTTTAACTCACAATAATGCTTTCAGGGCATACGCAAGAGTAGTGCCTTACAGAAAACAGTGGAATGACAACACTGACTTACCAGCACAATTGTTCTTACATTTTCCACTAATGGAAGATAGCTTTTTTGTCAAAAAATAAAGTTTTCATTAAAATATGTTCATGTTTGTCTCAAAAAAGGAAAGAGAAGGAAAAACAAAGTCCAAATTTGCAAAATCTTAAAAATAAATATCTATCTCAGCAAGAGAAAGAGAGTGTTTTGCTGATCAGGGATATCAATTAAACTCAGACACCAGAGTGAAAAGAGTAGGCGTATATTACTAGAAACAACAAAATAATATAACAGAATAATACAGAAAACATACAGTAAGAAAAGACAGAATAGTGCACTTAAACAAATAGGAAAATACAGGGTAATGCATCAAATCATTACTACCTGAGAGAGAGAATAGTGATTAAGAAAGATACATCACCACTTGCATACGTTACCATCATCCAGATCCGCAGACGCTGGGGAGCCCCGGTTACAGCGAGGATTTGGAGAGCCTGTCCCGGCAAGTGGGAAATCCTACGCGGTGCGTCCACCCATAGGTGAGGCTTCCAAAGTCGCTGTGAGCGGGTCCAGCCCTATATGCTAAAAATCAGCAAGCCAGAATAGCTGGCACCTTTGTTTTAAGCGGAAATATCTTGTTTAAATTTCACATTAAGTTCCCCCCCCGGAGCCTGGCCAGGGCTCAAGGAAGAAACTAAGGGAATTTCTCTGCTTATCTGATCAGATTATGCACAAGGTCTCCCATCAGGTCTTGGAGACAGGCACCTGCCTCCATGACTGTGTTACCCTATTCATATACAAAGGAAGGGGAAGATACATTCATCACATCAGGTCTCGGAGACAGACACCTGCTTCCATGACTCTGTTGTTCTATTCATATACAAGGAACGGAAAGATAATTCAAGGTAGCTGCATCCTCCATGCATATTTCATTTAGGATTACATACTCAGTTAACAGTTTTGGTGCAGGGCCTGTTGCTCAGGCTTCAACAGTTCCACCTTTTACATCAGACTAGGTGGTTTGCTATAATTTAGTATAACACCTGTTAGCACAATGGTTATCAGTTATAAAATATACAGGATTCATCTATAGGTCAATTCTGGCTTGGGCCTATGGTCCAAGCCTTAGCACTTCAGAGAGGAGAAGGCTAAAGGAAGAAAAAAGGAAAGGAATGGCTCAAGAAATAAAAATAATTTTGTCAAAATGTTTCATTTAAGATTAATTTAAAAAATCCAACTAGATTTATTTCACCTTGTTTTCCTCTATAATTGCACAACCAAATGTTTCATAATAAAAACAACATTCACCAAGTCAACATGACCCTCTAGTACCATATTCATATCTTGTCCACCTTTAGATGAATATTTTGCTTCACTACAGATAGTTCTTTGAAAATACTGTGATTTCTGGAAAATGTTTGCCACTATGACTACATCTAAACTAGTGTGGTAAACATTTGAAAAATAATTTAAAATGTATATTCTATAACTAGCAATCTTGACTTTATAAGTACCACATGACATTGCAAATCTTTCAATCACCTCCTGCAGCTTCAGCTTTTCATAGAAAACTGTTTTTCTGCTATACTTTAAATTCCCTTTTTTTCTGTGAATAAAAACTGCTTACATTAAGAATCCATTTATGCTCCTACATTCCTAACACAAAACATGTATTTTTATTTTATGTTGTATTTTGTTTATCATATTCTGAACATCACTTCATTCTGTGACAGTGGTATGCACTTTACCATTCTTATATTTTACAGAAAGGTAGGTGCAATATTTTCTTAGGGGATCATAATTATTGATGAAGACTTGTTAGAATCATTTTTACCCATTGATACCATGGGTGAAATGAAGAACATATTGTCAATGTCACCTGTTCTGGCACTTTGCAGGAAGCAATTTAACAGCAACTGTGGAAAATGAGATCATAAAGGTTAACAGGGTAGAGATCATAACAATCATTTTAATGGAGTTTTAGAAATTCAAGTTATGTCCTTTTCCTTCCCCCCCCACCCCCACCCCCCAAAGGATATTCTGAAGGTTTATGAAGGAAACTTAATGATGGGCATGCTTGTGCATGAAGAGAGTTTGTGCATCAGTATTCCAGAACTGAAAGCACAACCAAGGAGACCTCTCTGCAATATGTTAGTTGTTGGTGAGCCTTTAGAGTAAAATAGTTACATTATTTTATCTGGGAGCCATGGCAACGTAGAGGTGCAAGATCAAGTACAGATGGAGTTCAAAGGATCAGGTTGTCAAGCAACATCTTAAATGAACTCAAGTCTGGCATGGGTCTCCAGATATATCTATGCAAGTGAAATCAAGGATTTTTAACTGTCAGTATTATTTAATCTTACTAATACAAGGACACTGAGAAAAAGATGAGAACAGACAATGTAGTTGAGCAGGAATCATCACACAATGGCTTCAGTACCTGCTTTCAAAGGGTTTCTAGTAATAAATTAGTTTAAATAAATTAGATAATCCTTATTTTATGGGAAGCTCTTAGAGCCTTTCCTCAAAATTTTTACTCTTTAGTGTTTAGTGTCTCTCACTGAATGCAGTCATCATGAACCACTATCTATTTTCATCATATATCCTTGAATAATAAGAAGCCTATGTAGCCAGGGAAACTATGTAGTCCAAGTCTATTTATAAAAAGCAGCATTCAAAGGACTGATGGAAATGTTCACTTTATTTTTTAGGGCTGGGATATTACTCTGCTTTCTAGTTTGGTGAAAACATTATCATTGTTGATACTACAGCTTTGTTTCTCTGGTATGCTTGCTATTTTGATCTG
Organism: Strix aluco; assembly: GCF_031877795.1. Taxonomy (NCBI): domain Eukaryota; kingdom Metazoa; phylum Chordata; class Aves; order Strigiformes; family Strigidae; genus Strix; species Strix aluco. The sequence goes on from NC_133932.1 coordinate 58,196,983, forward strand.
GTGTTTTGATCTTACCTTCAAGACTTTCTTCCCCACACCTTCAACATTTTAGCTGGTGAGTCTTCTCCTCACTCAGCTTATGTGTTACCTCTCTAGCGCATATGCCCTTTGGCACCTCCACCTTAGCTTTCTTGCTTTCCCTCTCTTAGCTCTGGGAGATATTTGTAGACGAACGTAAGTGTAGTGAAGGATTTAAAATCAATTTCACTACACAGCTGTGAGTTTAGCAATACTTCACCTGCTTAAAGCATACTTGAAAAAGAGAGGAAGAGAGGAGAGGAGAGGAGAGGAGAGGAGAGGAGAGGAGAGGAGAGGAGAGGAGAGGAGAGGAGAGGAGAGGAGAGGAGAGGAGAGGAGAGGAGAGGAGAGGAGAGGAGAGGAGAGGAGAGGAGAGGAGAGGAGAGGAGAGGAGAGGAGAGGAGAGGAGAGGAGAGGAGAGGAGAGGAGAGGAGAGGAGAGGAGAGGAGAGGAGAGGAGAGGAGAGGAGAGGAGAGGAGAGGAGAGGAGAGGAGAGGAGAGGAGAGGAGAGGAGAGGAGAGGAGAGGAGAGGAGAGGAGAGGAGAGGAGAGGAGAGGGGGCTTATATGAAATCAAAATTATTTAAGAGTGTTTTATCAGAGGTGTTCACCAGTTAAGGGAGCTTAGCTGCAGATTCACTTAATTGCATGGGTGTATCTTTTGAAGTAGTGATTAAACCTTACTCCTGAACCTCATTCCCTCACTTCCCTGAGTTTCCACCATGAGTATCTCCAGTTAATCACTTCTTAAAGTTGCTAACAGTGTTAATATCTTCTTTAGAAACCACTGCTTCTCATTGATGATGAAAATGAGCAAGATCACAATGGCTTAAAAAGGACAAAAACTTGATGGATTTTTTTTTTGCATGGAAAAACTTTTCTGTCACACCATTCTCATCCCCTCCTACATTTTCCTTTGAAGGCTGAGAGTCCTTTCATATACTACACTTAGGAATCATTTCTGGTCAATCAAAGTTACAATGACAAAAAGCTCTTCACTTCAAGATACATCAATTGTCTGCATTGTTCATGGCTGGGTAAAAATCTGAACATGGAAGATAGGAATTTGAAAACTGCTTCTGGATTAGTGTTAGCCATTGTAGAACTTTAGGATTCTGGGGGTAAAAAAAAAAAAAAAAAAAAAAGAAGAGAAGAGAAGAGAAGAAAAAACAACCCCAACATCAAAATCAAATAATTGATGAATATGAACAATCAGATTTGAAGAACTAACTGAATACATTGAAAACACCACTGTGATCACCATGCTGGGACTAGATGTTTCTGACAGGTACTGCACTAACTTTTAGAGTGCTGCTGATACTGCAGGAGGAGGGAAACTGCTAAACAGAACCATAATTCCTGTGGAGTGTCATTCCTTGCATTGGTCTGTGCATGCTTCACCACTGGTATTATTCATTGCAGAAATAGCTGGAATAAGATATTGCATTATGGCCCCAAATAAAAATGAATTGTTGGGGTTTTGGGACACTTAGCCAAAGTGTTTTCTTTTGTGTGAATTAGCAATCAAACAGAAAGAGAGATACTCAGAAATCCTATGGGTCATGTGGTGTGTGGTGAACTGACAAAGTACTTTCTGTAAGCATCATAACCACCTTTCAGGTGACAGTGTCTTCATGCCACTTAATATACTCAGTATGAACAATGGTATGTGTCCATGAATTGGTCAGCTATGAATCATTTGCATCTTAATAAGTATTATGTTAATCACTTTTCTTATTTTAACACAACATTTGAATACATCTTCTGTTGTATTCTAGGTTTTCACAATCAGGGTTTATGAGCTGATGATGGTTGTCATATACTATAAAATGAGATCACAGGACAAAAATAGAAGAAAAATATAGACAGACAATTCTGTGAAACTGAAATTAATCTTTCTGCTGAAATCAGGTTACTGACTTCTTAACTATTTGACACATATTTATTCCAGTTCATTTCAATGACACAAAACCAAATGTAAATGAATATTGAAACATGGATAAAGGAAACATACTCATTTTCTGTGATCACTAGGCATGACTGTCATTTAAGGTGATTAGTGGAACTTGTAGACAGTCCACTAAAAATTGTAAATTATCTCTCCTAAACAATTAGTTATATTGGGTAGGCTACATAATATGACAGTCTTTAAACAGATTAATATGCTTTGAAATTTCTAATTAATATTGATATGTACATGTCACTTATTTTAAGTCAATTAATAATGCATAAGAATGGAGAGTCTACTGTTTCGACTCTGAACTTTTTTTTTTTCTCCTATTTTATGTTCCAGAAAGATTCACACACTAAATACTTTAGAAATACCTCCTTCTCTTCTTGTTTTCTGGGGGATCCCTTGCTAATTTCTGTATTGTGCTCTTCTGTGAATTAGGAATTGCTAGAAACAGAAACAAACAATCTGGATCACAGCTCAGACAGTTATCTGTCCTTTTCATCAGAGGAAATCTGCATCATCCTTTGGATATCTTGTTTCTTGTATCTTGCTACATTGTCTGTCCTCTATAGTAAAGACAGTGGCAATAATTCACAAAAATGTGTGAGGAAATGTATGCTTATAATATTCATGCAAAAAGAAAAGAAAAGTGCTGCAAGTCTGAGTCAGATACTTTGCTAACATCAAATTACTTCAGTTTTGGATATGGTTGTACTTCAGATTTCAGTGTAGCTAATGCAAATAGAACAAGCTTTTTTACTGAGCTTACTCAGCTGCTGGTTTGTAGTTTAACCTTGTCAGCACAGAACTGACAAGAGTTATTTTATGTTGTTAAATGATGTTATTCACTATTCTTTTTGGAAAGTACATTTTAAGAGGGTTTAAAATTTTATTTAGTAGTAGTAGTAGAAGTAGTAGTAGTAATTATTAGCATTGGTATTTTGCTTGATATTATATTTTACATGTGACAGTATTTCAAATCATGATGTTACATTGTAATGGAAGCAGGTAAAGAGCAGAGTTAAAGAGGGAAAGAGAAATGAGAATGAAGAATTACTGATTTAGTGATTCATACCAAAATAAACATACATGTCCCTAAGCACAGATGTGTTTTAAACAAAATTAGAAACACATGTATATATTACATTTTCAGTCTGGGATCAGAGCATTTAGTCCAACGAATCTGAGTCAGTTCCTGTTAATGTCTTTCATTCAGATAAATAGAAGCAAATGAAAATAAGAGACTTGTCCAAACATAAAATATTTTGAATGCAGGTGAAGTAAAGAGTAATTTCTTCATCCCTACAGCCAGTTATCATGTTTCTTAAATTAACATGTTTCATCTGCCCCAACATTTATTTTGTCTGTCAAATTATTTCACTTATTATAATATTGACCAAAATAGTCTGGTGAATCACACTTAAATGTTTATTTCATTTTATTTAGGAAATAAGAAAAGACTTACCATAAATGCTGTTGATGGTGCTGGAGGATATCCTTCATCCCAGATCTCCAACAACTTTAAAACCACTACTTCTGGATTGGTTCTTCCTCTAAAATTAGCCTTGAGAACTTCTGTTTCAGCACATCTGGAGGGGGAACCTATGTGATTAATTTTGTTTCTTACAATTAACACAAATACTACCTTCTAGAAGCCTTCAAAGACATCTACATTTCTGCACTAAATAAATGTATGAAAAGTAGGCATTTAGAGGGATTTCGTCCACTGTGTACCCAATAATAGTGCTTCATAGGTGTTTAATTTAAAGAGAGCTTTTCCCATCCAAGCATAAGATTATAGGATAGGCCAGGCATCTGCCTTTCCCTACTCATTTCAGTGAGAAATGTTTCTCTCTAATGCACCACCTACAGCAATAATTGTAAATGTGCTTTCTTATTCTGATCTAGATTTTTTAATGTCATGTTTCCTCTCTGTTCTGCTTATGAAGGTCAGTTGTTTCCTCTCTGTTCTGCTTATGAAGGTCAGTGAAGCTGGGGTACATTTTTTTTCTTTTTTTTTTTTTTGTCTTTCTCTGGTTACATGACCAATTCATATAATTCATGCTTGCATCCAGTTTTTCTATCTTTCAGTTTATTTCCTGTCCTGCCAACAGCGTTTTAGTTCTATGGAGCCATAATCCAATGTGACAGTAGTTAATGCTGGGCTTAGCTTGTTTCTAACTCCGTGTGAAAAACATTCTTTCATCTCTCATTTAAGTGGTTTTTGTTATCTATTCTTAACAGTGGAATCTAACAGATTCAGTTTTGCTTCTTGCGACCCATGTAAAAAGGTATATTTTATAGCTGAATAGTATTTAACCCCCAGTGCCTTTGGATTTATCCTCTCTGAAAGCTTTTCATTGTTCTGTTAGTATTTTATTATCTTTTTTAGCCAGTACATTCTACATCATGATCTTTATGATAAACAGTATCCTAGTAACAGAAGTAATTGGCTGTTGAACTCAGAAAAAAATACTAGATTGCATTGTATTTCCAATAGAGAGCAAGGCTGGAGGCAAGCTTACAAATACCTGATGGACACAGCCTGAAATTTTGGAGCAGGAAAGGTTGGAAATACCTAGCATTTAAAACATATATAAGATTTTTGGTTTAGAGTAAATTAAAGATATTGACAATAAGAGTAAAATATTATACATGACTGTGTATCTTCTGTTGGTGAATACTCTCACTCAGCAAAGATCCTGAACATAGTGCAATGATGAAGACAGCTAAATTGCAAGCCTATGTTCAAATGTCTTGCTAAAATAGGATTTCTGCTCGCATTCTTACTAGGTATGTACTTAGTCATGTGATAATACAGAATATTAAGAAATAAAATCCATTAAGGAGCTGAAATTAGTTTTATACCCAATATAATGCAGTGTAAACATTTTTAACTTAAGAAATAAACTCTGAAAAATGCTTAGCAGGTGGAGCCCTAAAATAATTTTTCATGAATAGTTCAGAGCAGTATATTTGTTTGCTTGGTTAATTGACAGTTAATTGACAGAACATACAAGATTAAAAAGGTATGATATGCATATAACAATGTAAACTTTTTAACACAACAGTTAAACATTCACTATAGTAGAGATTGCCAGTTGTATATTAAATGTCATGACTTTTTTCCAGAAGTTGAGCAGTATTCTTCAAGTCAAGTTCTTTTAACACAATCATAATTGATGCTAACAGAAAATGTAAATTGGAAAAGATCTTAATTTACTGTTGACAAAACTCTATTCTAATTGAAATTATCTCACCCTAGTTAGAACATTCAGAATGTTGGTATACAAAATGATTAATATGACCTTAAAAACAAGTTGTTGCTTGACCTGTATAATGATGACACTGTTTCAAAATATTTTCAATAGGATATTTCTTCATTGATTTGCAGAGCATGGTAGAGACAAAAGGAACTGAATTTCAGAGCCAAAAACCAAGTAAACAAACAAGCAAAGAAGCTTAGCCTTTTAAAAATGCTTTAAGTGAAACTTAGGCATTTAGTTGCAAAATTCTGATTGTGAAAACCTCCATTTGGATACTGTTGAAAGCATTTAAATTTCATACACACCTCAGTTTTCAAAAAAGATTTTAAAGATTGCAGGAGACAGAAGTGGGATTCAACTCTCTAAACACAGACGTCTTGATATTTATGCTGTTTAAAACTGGTTATCCTATGTTGGTTTTTCTTTTAAATCTATGAAAAGGCAAAAAAATAATATTCTTAGGCATGACTGATATAATCTTCACACAGCCATACAAGCTAGGCTAGACACATCTTGTTTTTCTCTTCCCTAGGTAGAAATGGAGGCAAGGTCAGCTCTAGATATCTTCATTGTATGTATATGAACTTAAACAAGATAAATCTCAGACCTACAACTACACTTCTATCTACAGAGATTTCTGAATCCTTTTGCAGCCAGGGAATACATTCTCCCTACAACACCTAAGGACTCTGATCCTACTTTCAGAGCACTCCTGGCAATTCAAGAAAGAGGTTCTTCCTGCACAATCAGAGTTTTCTTTCAAACCCTAGGATCAAAGAAGACAGATAATTCTTTCAAGCTTTCCCTTCTCAACATTTTTCTAGATGGGACATGCAGTTAAAACAAAGCATCCCTAAGCCACTGGGTGGCTGTGAGAAGAGGGTGGGCAAGGAGGAGCACAATTCACTTTCTGCCCCTCCTTTGGGACTCTTCAGGAAAGACTCATAGACTCACCAGGTCAAGGAGTGAGTAACAGCAACAGAAAGTGACTTCATAGCCATAAGGTATGTCCCTCTCTGCTCCAGAGGCAATCTGTGTACCTCATGTGATTAAAAATACTTAATCAGTCTTGATGTTTCAAAGCAAAGCTGTCATCACAACTCAGGTGAGTGTTCTGAGCACCAGGGAATATTACCCTCTTCCTGATTTCCTGGATTTAAAATTGTCTACTACTCAGTGGCACAGTTTCAACCAGAAGATGAAGAGAGATTTTTTTTTCATTTCGAGCCTGTACACTTTTCTAGATCTTGATTTCATCTCTCAACCTCATGATAATGTTCCTCCTCTAAACTGGCTTGTAGATGTATACTGTGATGAACTTCACAGTCTTCTTTTAAAAATAAATAAATTAGGCACCATGTGGGGTTGCCCATGTCTGTTTGGTCCACAGACTCTGCACCTTCTCCCCTAGCAGTGCAAGGCCAGCCAGTATGGAATGAGATCATGGCTGGGGCCCATAGCCTGTGTCAAAAGATGGAAAGCACACCCAAGGCCCCAGTCTGTAACATACTCTGTGTCCCCTAAAAGGCTTCCTTATTCTACCTCTTTCCTTACTATGTATTCCTTTGGCTTTGTCAGCCCAGTGTAACTACACAGGCTCCTTTCAGGAAAGCTGAAGGTTCAGTACTCCGAGAATCAATTGGATAAAATGTTAATCCACAACTTATGTTAGAGGGTTGGTGCCTTACGAGTCTCTGATCAGCAGAGTAGCAACATTTCAATGAATAGCAAAAATTCTGCTTCAGTTTGCATTGCTTTCAAGACATAAGAGGAACTTTGGTTTAATCAGATACAATTCATTGGGAGGCTCCTGTAACATTGCTGCCTCTCTACAGGTCTACCTAAGACAGTTTTATGGATGAAAACTTCTTTTTTGCATGAAAAGTTTTTATACCGTTAGATCAAGGTGACCATCCATTAAGATCTGGACCCTGGCCTTAATCTGTGAAGGCCAGAGTTTGGATCTCAATGGATGGTCACCTTGATTCATCTTACAGTGTAACAACCTTTCTATACAAAGAAAGTGTTTACGTTTTCATAAAACAGTCTTAGGTAAACCTGTCAAGTCAACTTTTTAAAGTGAAACTGCATGTTTAAGAGGCGGGTTGACATAGCGCTTAGGGAAATGGTGTAGTTGGGAACTGTCAGGGCTAGGTTAACGGTTGGACTAGACGATCTTCAAGGTCCTTTCCAACCTAGATAATTCTGTGATTCTGTGATTCTGCATTCCCCAGCATGGGTCTGGAGGGCAAAAAAAGAGAAACCAGGAGATGATACTTGAAACTGAGCATAGGTTTAAAATGTGAAGATGGCATCCCTCTACGTAGTCTGGTAGTGAGTGCTTAAAAACTGATGGGCAAAACTAAGTGTCTGCAACATTTATTTAGTGTACATTAATGCAGCTGCCTGAGCTCTAGTAAAAGACTTTTATCATTGTCATTAATTTCCAGAAAGGGCAGAATGCCATCTAGCTGCTAGGGATGGCCTCTTGTGACTGAATTTTGTTGAAAGATAATCAAAGAGGTTTGTCATTCAGTAGCATAAATCTTAGTATCAGGGAGGATTTCCCTTTATTTTTAGTGAGTATCATAGGTGAGAAGGACGGGGCATGAAGCGGCCCCTTTTATAGAATAATATGCTTTTTAAAAGCTTGGTAAGTGATGACATGTCACTGGATGACTGTGCTTTTCATGTGTATCAGACAGGGAGATGTTAGGATCTAAAATTCCTATTCTAATAATCCCCCTGGAGTTTAAAGAGTTATCCAGACAGTGGATAACATTAAACAGTTACGTCCCAATGCATTACATATAACAGTGTAAGGATGACACTTACAAAACAGTCAGTACATTTTCCTAAATCTGAATATTTTGTCTGTCAGGAGGAGGTATAACATAAAAAATAAAAGTAAGGAAAAAATGAAAGGAGTTCTCAAACATGGTACAGACTTCTAGTATTCTTTTTATCACTATCAGCACAGGCAAAACATTTTTAAACTTGGGGTTTTTTTTCTTCATAGCTTAGTTTTTCATTTGTAAGCAATGAAGACCATATTAAACCAAAGTTATTCTCTTGCAGCCCAACTTCAGACCATAAGACTTTTGAGATGCTTTGTGTCTAATCTTTTGTAATAAATATTGTTACCCAAAGCAACTTCATATCAAATTCTTTTAAAATAAGTGTCACAATGAAGAGCTCTGCCTTATAATTTCAACTACTTCCTAGTATTTTTCACATAAATCAGGTAAAATCAAATACTATGGGCATAAAAAGGCTTTATTATTTCATAACTGTAGAATAAACAGTGTTGGAGAGGGTTTTGTAACTGAGCTGACCATAAATGCTGAATCTGTTCACTTCAAATATAATTTTCTTTTTCAAGAAAAATACCTGTGATACCATTCTTTTATAGATAAGACTAACATTAATCTACATAGGGAATCTACCATTATTTATGTTAAAGGAATGTTTTAAAGTATTCAGGAGATGCTGTATAAGCATTGTGAAGTTTATAATCCACATTCTGCAAGGTCCGCAATGTTTCATAACTTTGACAGTACAATTAGAGATGTGAGGATAATCGAGCCAGTTTTTATCTTACTAGTTAGCATAGTGAAAGCTTCAGTGGGAGACTGGCATTCTGCATCTTTCCATATGCATAAGAAACCTTCAGTTACTGAACCTTTTGTTGGTGCAAGCTCACTGTGCTCAGTACTGAGCTAGCAGGTTAGATCTATTATGGGTAAGAACAATTTGCAACATCCTTTGTTTGCTGTACAGGTGATGATTTAGGCATATTATTATTGGTTTTGATGTAATTAAAAGCTATGAAGAACATCAAAATATTTTGGAAAAACCATATGGTCTATAAGGGTGTTTCCGGGACTCCCTGAATTATTTGCAGTTTTGGGAGTCTCTAGAGCCTGGCTCAGGTCTTCTGGTCTTCCAGGGATTAAAACGTGTGACTGTAGCTGTCTTAGACCCAGAGCTTCAGATTAAGATCTATTGCCTCCTGAATGATGATTCAGGAGTAGCCTGCTTGGTGTGTTTTCTCAGAGGCAAGGTGTCCCGCATCCTGTGGGCCCCAAGCAAATTTCCACCTGACAGTCTGACAACGAAGGATACTGCTGCAGAATACACGATAGTCCAGCCAGCCGCAGAGGTAACCTTATTCCTCCTGGTCACCTGCAGTCCCTGACAGACCCAGAAGAACCAGCAATTCATAGGCCTCTGTCTTCAGGTTGGAGATAACCCCCAGAAAACATTTGGTCTCTGGTGGTTGCCAGTGCAGAGTTTTGCTATGCCAGACTTTCCTCCTGCCCACATGGCCAGCCACTCTGCTTGTCGTGTGCTTGGGCAGGGTGAACTCCTCTTTACAGTGACCTCCTCAGAGCATATTTCAGATGCTGCACAGCCAATGCCAGAGTAAAGAGAAATGACAGAGAAGATGAAAAGGTCTGTCTTATGCACAGAACTATCATGTCCTAACGTAAGTCACCCCCCTATGTTTTAATATATGTACTCTATTAGAACACAGGATTTTTGTAGTTACGCTTGCCCTCTTTTTCTTTCTTTTTCCATTTGTTCCTATATCAGGTCACATCTTTTGTGAAATTTTCTACATTGTCCACACATCTGAACACCCAGATCTCACATTACCACAATACGAAATAAAGTATTGCTGGCAAGTGATGATTCTCACTGAGTTGTGAAGGATATGGACTATATTCACTTAGTTCTATGCAAACTTTCAGTTGGATTTCAGCGAGCTGACACCTATCTCCAAGGCTCATATTTCCCTTTTTCTTCTTCTTTTTTTTTTTTTTCTTTTTTTCTGACACACTACTTTGACGCAACTCAGGACATCTCTATTTTTAAGAGCCAAGAACCTGTGACATCCAGTCCCTGAGGGGGGAATGTTATTTAAATAATTCCGTGTAGTCTCCAATGTCTGCTAAAAGAGAGAATAAATATAATTAGAAAAATGTGACTATCTTTCTCTGAATCCCCAGTGTGCATCTTTTCTACCCATCTGTTCTCTCTCCTCCAGGCCCCGATCCCACAAGTGCTAAACAGTAAGCACAGAACCTATCTGCAAAGCTGAAGTTAAGGGTATCTTACACCTCCTAGTATAGGGGGATGTCCTACTTCCTAGTTTTCCATCTCTTAAACTGTACCTTCTCTAAAGAAGGTGCCTTATTGACTAGAAAGTGCACTTTTACCAGCTTACCTCTTTAAGTATTTTTTGTTCTTTCAGTATTCCCAACAGTTAGAGAAAGAGTTACCCTTCTTTGGGTGCAGTGAAGGAAATGAAAACAGAGTTAAATGACCCATAGAGGGACTCAGTGACAAACTAGGATGTGATACCATTTAATAATACTGTAGAGGAATACACTTCCCTCTGAAGCTTAACTCCCAGTTTAAACTGACATATTCTACAAATAGGTACCATGTTACAATACTGATGCTCATGAAATGATAGATTGAAAGTCAGTCTTAAAGTACCAGAGCAGCACATTCTCCTTGAGCCTTCCTTGTTAATAAATTGTGAATCAGGTTTATCCTGTCAATAACTTGTTCTGAAAACCAAAACTTTTCCTTGTTAGATCAGGCAGTGCCACTACAAAAATTGCATATTGTGCTTCTCATTTTATTTTGCAGATAAGCAAGACTACTTTAATTATCATGATCTGGCATGCCATCTTCAGAACAGAAGGTACTGAAAGGTATAATACATTTGCAATACAAGGAAGGTTTATTTTAGGCATTAAATGAAATGGCATTAACATAAAGTATGAAAAATTATATTCTTAACAGAATCTTTCTTGAAGGAACAATTGTAAAAATGGATTTCAGATTTTACTGCTTCAGTCAAAATATTAAGTGGTGTACTAAATTATATTTTGGAAAATATGAAGCTTGTGCCACAAACAAGAAATAATTTCTTAGATTTTGGAACACAAAGTTAATCCTTGCTAGACCTTAAATAAGCAGGAGGTTAGCAGAGTCAAGGAGCCCTAAAAGTCAAAACTTTTCACAAAGCCCACTTTTCATTTTCTCATTGATGAGGGCAAAATAGCCATCATGACAAGAAAAGAGGAGAACTGAGTAGTAAAGAAATAGGCGAAAAAGTATTTGAGAGGTGCGGACATTTTAAGAAAGGAGATTAGAGAGATGGCACCAAAAGCCAGAATGGTATGAAAGAAAGGACATATTCAGGCAAGAAGAAATCAGAGAATAGAAAAATCATCATTTTTGATACCTCAGTCAGGCAGCACAGAACAGCTGTTGTGCCTGACAGAACAAATACTTCTTGCACCTGCAGAAAGAAAAGAAATAATAGCAACATAGCATTTTCCTGATGAAAAGAAGTAGATATGGATGTCCTTGAGAATATAAATTGAGATCCCTGTTAAAGTCACAGTCCAGCAACCATGGGAAAAAAACAGATCCAATAACACCAAACACCTTGTTTGAGTTACTGTTGTATACCTAACACACAACATGTTTTCTCTCATATGCTTCAGCAGGAATATTTGCTTGAAAAGTTTTGTGTAAGCTGCAGGAGAGCTGCGGAAGCTCTAGAGAGCATCTCGCCCATGCTGTGGTGCTCAATGCCAGGGCAGCCAGCACCCTGGCCGCAGCCCAGGCTGCCCACCAGCTGCGGGGTGAGGCACACGGGCACCAGCACCGTGCCCCATGGGGTTCTTGGGCCACATGGTGAGGAACCAAAACTTTGGGATGTATGGATCCTGATGTGATGTCAAGAGGCAGCTACTATTACTGCAGAAGAGTACATGTATTCAAATTGCAGGCATCTTTCTTCCTAAGTTTATGTAGTACATTCAGCAATTAATTAAAGCAAAGAGGGAATTATGCCACATGAATGGCCATCTGAAAGCTTTCTGGGTACAATATAAACAGTCCTGAGTGGTTATCAGGGAAATACCTGGACAGACTAACTATCAGCATACACAAGACTTTGCTGCCTACAGAGAGCTTGCAAAGCACATACTTAAGATACACAAGCATGACCACAAAGTGAAACATCAAAAATAGCACTTCAAGGAAAGAGTACAGCATTTCCCAGGACAGGCATCTGGATATTGTGAAGAATTAAATTTTGAATTAAACTGTAGCAGAAAAATCAAATAAAGCCTAGGTTTTACAGACAGAGAAATATACCATATATCACAATATATTTTTACAGGACAGGCTTCAATAGCTCCCAAGAACCAGGTCACAACCTTAATGTTGGCTGATTGAAGATATTGCATTACTATCATCACAGATCACTTTTGTACCAAACAGATTTTAATACATTATAATGTTGGAATTAACTAGTGTTTTCTGATAAGGAGCAAGTCACCTTCTATTATCAGGCATCAAATCACTTTAGTATTTTGCTGATATGTTCTCCTCTGGTACAATCTGCCAAAGAAAATAGTTTGCCTGCCTGTAGAGTGAAAAGAAAATCTGCCTGAATAAGATGCAGATAAAATTGGATACAGAAATTAGCCCTGAAGTACTGTAGATTTCCCAAGGCCTTGCTAAGAACTGAGACAGTTATATTTGGCTTATGTGCTCAAGACCAAGTTTCTTCTTAGAAAATGATAGATCCTATTCAGAGAACTTAAATGATGGCAAAGATATTTAAAGGAAGAGCAAATTTTATTTATTTGTAATGTACACCACATTCATCAGTGAAAGAACAGGTATGGTATATAGATAGTGAAAGATATCTTTGTGGTATCATGTGAATTTGGAACTCAGATATCAAGCATGGACCAAATCTTTCTTTTTAGCAACTGGGCTATGACCATAAGGATGTGTCTATATCAGGGACTGAAGGATTTAGGGGTTGTTTGGGGGTTATGAATCTGGCTTGCACATATATGTATTCACTCAAGCACACAACTCGTGCACTTGAAGTGGTTTCCTTTTGAAACAAAGGTTGCTGCCATGCAATAGAACACTAGCTAGAGAGCACCATTTTAATGTGGATGCAGATTTTCCCTAAACATCTGTTTACATTTTTATGGCACATGCAATGTTAGATTGTTGGCAATCGGCTTATTATTTCATATCTGTGATGCTTGTTGATAGAGATACTGCTACAGGTCTGCTCTTTACTTATCAGTTACCAAATTATAGTTACAGGTGGACCTCTCCCCTATTATCTCTCTATTTTTAATTACTTGGTGCTATGTCCTACTAATGGTGGATAACACTGAGCTAAAGGGACAGGAAAATGTGATTTTTTTAGTTGTAATTGACAGAAACTACAGGTAAATTCCTTGCTGTGTAAGAAAAAAGCTGAAGCTGAAGGTCTAGAAAATAATCTCATCTAGAAAATACCTACAGCCTACCCATTTGTCAACGAGGATGGCAACATGTGCTTCACACTGATTCTTGCATTATAAAGACAGAAAAGGTGTGTCTTGCCCTCCTTTTCTTGGCACATTTTCTTGACTGAAATTCTCTTCTACTGCAATGATGTATTTGAAGACAGGTCCTCCTACATAACAAAACCTACTGAAAGCTAGTACTGCAGTGGTTCAAGTCAGCTACCCACACTCTCTTGTTCCAGTTTCTGACAGGAAATTGCAGCTTGTTTATCCTGAATGCATCTCCAGCAGGCTCCCTTCTGAGTCATAGTCACAGTAGCAAGACTGAAAGAGAGATGAGCAGCACATCTGGAGCCACGGCTTCCAGAGAAGGTTGTCCCATGACAACTGGTCAGGGGCAGCATGGAGGGATCTGGTGTGGTTGTCTACTGCTAGGTGTATGACCCTGAGGACTTCGTAGAAACGGCTCTCCGTTTCTGGAGTCAGTGGGACTTTCTCTTCAGGGTCTCTGGAGAGATCGAAGAGCAGTGGGGGATCATGCTGTGTGATGAATCCTCCATGGCAGAAGCAAACATGCGAATCATAGCAACCATTGGAGTCTTCAGGACTGAAGTTTGGAGTGAAGAAGAAGACTTTCCAGACAGATTCACCTGCAATTTACAGACATAAACCAGCTGGTAATAAAATGACAAACTAAAAGTTCCCTAGTCTTATGAAACTCTAATTTACACCACAGGAAATCAGCCTTTTGGTACAACCTCACTCTCTACAGGAACTGCAATATACTGAAAGAGTAAAACGAAACTGAGCAAACAAAAATAAGCAAGACATGGCAATTTTCATGCTACACACATTTATGAAATAATTATGATCATTTCATTCCCTTGGAAGAATTCTGATTAACTAAATCATAGAAGACTCAAAAGAACTTTATATTTTTACATAAACAGTGTTAAGATTTGCATAAATATTTACTAAGCCATTGCACTGTCTTCTTCAAGACTTATTAAAATGTACCTTTATCCCTTGACCATATCCAGACACTGTTGGACCACATCTGCTTCTCATTTTGCTAATCAAAATATTTTCATTTTTACCTTTTTCTCTCTTTCTCTTTTTGTTGTATTAACCCATTGCCCTCTATCACATGCTTTCATTGCAAATACATGGAGACAGAGTTTCTCATTTTATTAAATGTGATGATATGAAAAGGTATAATGGATGCTAAACTCCTGGTTTAGGCCTATAGATGTTTTTTCCAAAAATAAATAAGTGTTACAGTAGTGCAATTTTTGTGACATTCTGCTTTGTAAAATGGGAACCAAAGGTCTTCATTTATAGATTGGTCATTCTCTCTCAGCTTAATTTGCTGTGTACATAAACTGAACTGTCTGCACTGGTGTAACTTCACTCAGTATTTTCACTGTTTAAAAATCATAATTATTTCCTGGATTAAGAATAGGCAGATATGAGTTGGTTCCTTCAAGAAGCACTCTTGAACAGAGGGTACACTGGAGAATCTAAAAATACTTAACAAGAAAGGAGTAAACAAAAAATGGTTATTATTTTCCTCAAGTATCATAGAACAGACAGGGACGGCAGGAACAGACAGGCACTTCGAAGGAAGCACAGTGTCCTCCCACAGCCAGGGAAGCATACAATTCTCCAGAAATGGACCAGAGAATAACTAATTAGAGTCAGGAATCTGTACCTTATTCTTAACAAAAGTAGGATACTAAACAACTGGGGTCTATGATGTCAGACTACCTACCCGTTTGAGTGTATACAGACATGAGAAATACTTATTCATCACTTATTTACATTTCTCAGCATCCTATTGCAAAAAACAATTTTTGTACCACCTTATTTTTTCAAATACTGGGGGGAAAACTGGTTTTGGTATATTGTTGAATTTTGTTAAGTTCACAGAAAGCTTGTTAATCTAGTAGCAGATTGTCACAGATTTATGTGTGCCACAGTGGTTAATATTCTTTAATCAATTCATCAGTTCAACAGAATGGAAAGCACTAGAAAATGTGGGAATGGCAGAGATGAACTAGTACATGCTGTGATGTAACTACATCACACTCAATTTTTAAAGACAAAAATGGGTTTAAAGAAAGAAATGTTTCAGCTGACTAAAGAGTCACAGACTTCCGTTCTAGTCTATATCATGAATTTAAAGGACAGTAGGTGACCTTAGGATTCTTTACAGCTTCTTCTATCCCACAGCATTTTTCTCATTATAAGAGATTTTTCCTTTAGGAACCAATTCAATCACAGAGCCTGGATACTTCCAGTTCACTTAGTCTGCACTTAAATCAGGGTCTGAGGGGTGATGATTATTATACACATTAGACTGGGAGAACCCTGAATGCTGCTTGGAAGTCAGCAAAGGGGAATGAGCTTTAAAGGCTGAGAGTGACTTGCTGGCAGAGACAATAGGATGGGGAAGCCTTTAAAAGTCTCTGGCTGTGACAGCAGCAGTGGCATAGTCTTACTGGGGAAAAGGGGAAGGGAAGGGAAGGGAAGGGAAGGGAAGGGAAGGGAAGGGAAGGGAAGGGAAGGGAAGGGAAGGGAAGGGAAGGGAAGGGAAGGGAAGGGAAGGGAAGGGAAGGGAAGGGAAGGGAAGGGAAGGGAAGGGAAGGGAAGGGAAGGGAAGGGAAGGGAAGGGAAGGGAAGGGAAGGGAAGGGAAGGGAAGGGAAGGGAAGGGAAGGGAAGGGAAGGGAAGGGAAGGGAAGGGAAGGGAAGGGAAGGGAAGGGAAGGGAAGGGAAGGGAGCATTCCTTTGTCTACCTTTCAAATAACATTTTGACAGGTTCATTTGATTCTTGAAATCTTTGCTGTTTTCTCAGAATTAAAATAAACAAACAAGATCTAACAGTCCCCCTTAAATTTCTTTGAATTTATGCATGGAACTTTTCCCAGAGCAGAAATATGCCTCTCATTTACTGAGACTTAGAATTTACATTCTGGGAAGGTATGTAATTCTATACTAATTCCTTCAGGGTCTCTAAAAGTGTTTAATTGGCAAGATAGACAATGAAGAACAGAAAAAGCCAAAGGGCTTTATTAATCAGTGCACTGTATACTTTTGTAGACCATGCAACAATTGCTCCACCTAAGAATTTGATTCAGGGCACTATAACACCTTGATAGAAGAAGAGCAGAAAAAATTTATATAGCTATTAAAATGTCAACTAAAAGAAATTCTAATAAGGCCATGCACATGAGAACTTTGTGGTCAGGCTGTCTTACCACACATCTATCTTTGATGGTATACTTGTGCTGAATGACATTGAAAATAAATTTTCAGTCAACTTTTTTTGGTGTTGCACTAGTCCAGTTCAAGGACTTGCAGATAGCAATAGAAAGTTGGAGATTCTGAATTAATGCAAGTTGGTACAAGCAGCTCATATAGGTAACACATGGGGAAAGAAATAAATAAGGAAGAGGTACCGTGATTTTTTTTCCCTAAAGAATAAAGAATTCTTCAGGTGTGCCTATATACAGAGCATACAGCATGTTGCAAAATCATGCGTGGGTTTGGGGACAGGGCATGTATTACATTACATCATGTCTGAATCACATTGTTAGTGTTTGAAGAGCTGATGCTAGTTTATCAGCTATGCAGCTATATAATGTCATGATAATGCTGCACAAAACACTGAGCTCTGGAAGAGCAAAATCTGTTACTGTGCAATGTTCATCTGTTGCACTGCAGTGATGTTTCAGCAAGGATCTGGAACTTCCTGTGGTGCTGGAGGAACAGCAGTGCAGAATTCCTAAGCATTGTAAAAACTAAAGCATATCTGTCAGTGTCTGTGGCTATGGAGCAGCCAATGTAATATACTAGGAGACATAAAGAGCTGTCAGACTTCTAATCTGTAAAGCTGATGAACTGTATAAGGCTTGATATTAAAAAGAGAGAGCTCTCTCCCAGTCTTTCTCAGATGATATAAAATCTCATTTTGTCTGAGGGTTAACTACAAGGATCAAATTAATCTCTCAGTAATTAACAGTACCTTTGTTCTTCAAAGGATCTGGATAGCAAACTTTCTTTATATAAAAAGATAACTATATGTCTCTTCCTCAGTGAAGTTAGTAGTAAATTGTCAGGGCTCCCCCACAGTCAAGTATATCAGGTCCCTTCTAAAACAGCAGGCAAGTTCTAAGCCTGAAGCACCCTTCAAGATCCTGTCCCAATGCTTCACAGCTACTTTATTTAGCGTTCATTTTTCCTGCAATTCTTCAGCTCTTTGAATTGTCCAACAATTTCACCTATTCAGTTCTCAGAATACCTCTCTCTTCACATGTTAAGAAAAACAAAAACTACAGAAGTTGTACATATAAATAGTCTCCAATTAAAATAGGTTGCAATTATTTCAAGAAAATCTGCTATAAGAAAATAATTGTTCAGAGTTCAATCTCCCTAACAGACTTCTCTTCTGATCCTTCACCCATCTATTTATCCTCTCATATTCACACAGACAACTGTAGCTCCAACAGACAGGTAGCAGCCAGGAGATTAAATAAAAGTCTCTCAGTAAAATATATTAATAGTTTCAAGATGAAGTGACACACTGGATAGTGATGTCATTTCTGTTATAATAGCGCTGTTGTTAATCACTGTTTGCTAAATGGTGTTTTCTGATAAGCAGTTCTCGAAGTGAATAGAAGCTATTGCTGTGTTATTGCCTGGACCTCATTTTTACTGAAATTAATCTATGACAGTAGCTTTATAGGTTTGCTGCTACTGTCATCTCCTTTGTTCATCCTATTTTGTTTCTTCTTTCTGTAGAACAAGTTAAACAAGTCTGTTCTTCACTGTAAATTGGGGACCTGGTCTCTCCTTGACTTCAGATGCCTTTGAGCATAACCCTTTTGGCATAGAGACCAATGTAAATTGCCCACAGACTTTTCCTGTATCTTGAGTGTGCTCTGCAGCCATTGTCAGCTCCCACGCTCTAAGTCACGCTCTTCAAAATTTCTACAGAGTAGCAGATGAAACCTGCAACTCACTTGAAAATGACATTCTTCAGGTAACTCTTGTTATTAGATTGAATCCTTTCTTCCTGCTTCCTATATGTTTAGAAACATTTAGAATTGTTAGGTTCTCTGTTAATCTTACATAAAGTAGTTATCACATATGTGTATACATTCAACTTTTCAATAATTTAACAATTTAGAAAAGGTTTCGGTTGCTAAATTCTTGTAGAACTATATATGGCACATAGAGAATACTGTTTGGTTACTATAAAGAAAGTATACATATTCTTTTTATGACTGTGTACATTCCTCAAACAGCTAATAAAAATCTGCTATTTGAGTTTAAAAATTTGTAACTTTATTGTTCCTTCAGTGTAAATTTGTATTTTTTTAGATACTTGGTTTAAGTATCTGGCTATTTTATGATGTTATTTTATTACATCAGTCAAAAGACATCACATTATGTCCCAGTGTAGGTGGAGAATAACTGAGTGATATTCAAAGACATAATGTTAGCTTAAGGGAATCAGCTCCTGCATAAAGAACTGTGCAGAACATACAGTATTTGAGTTAAAACCATGAAAACAAAACAAAACAAAACAAAACAAACAATCCAGTAGTAGCAGTGATTTTAAAATCTTAAGGATAGAAACTCACATTGGTGATAACTAATAATCATACTGAAAAACTGCTGGAGGAAAAATATGAGACACAGTGAAATAATGCTCAGGCTGCTGAAGTCAAGACAGAAATCTCATGACTGAGCTCATTATCTGAAGTGCAGGTACGAGAAGCATCCACTGAATTCTGCTCAAAATTCAAGGTTACGTGCTGAAACAGTAGCAGCTGACAAATAATTATTTTCCTTAATTCTTCATCATCATCCCCCAAAAAATTGATTATTTAAAATCTTTTCTTTTCTTGTTGAGAAAAGTCTCAAATGGGAAGAATCTGTGGGTATAGAAACTATTCTGTGAAAATAGGAAGTGCTATAATGCAGTGTTCTGCCTCATATTTGGAAATTTTAGTTAACAGCATGGAAGAATACATGTTGCCCCAGAAAAAAGCTTCCATCCATAGTAATTTGATGCATATAATCTAGACATTTGCTAAAGATTTGCTAGAAGACTCTATCTACTTGTTGAATGGTTCATGTAATTTTCAGTTCATCCAAGCAGCAATTGATGACATGATGAAGACAGAAGTTAATGTTGGCACAAAAAAAAAATTACTGGTCATTTCCAACATATATTCAAAAGTCCTTGAAAACAGAAAAGCCTTACTTTATTGCTTGTGGGAAAAATATTGATTTGCATGTATTGGTTGTCCACTGGACCCTCTAAGATATACAGGTAAGAACTGAGAGAGCAACACACTTAAGAATGTAACAAAGCATAGCCACTTCGCCAAAGATGGCAAAAACCAAAGAGAAACCTATTCAGAACTGTGATTTGTCTTTTTTCTTTCTGTCCTTCAAAAACACATTTTATTAACAGAAAATAAATTGAGAACAGTCATTACTCTCTTACATAAAGAGGATGCAATCATTCTGAGTGAATTTGCAAGATTCAGACAGTGATTTTCCTGATACTGAGCAGATGTACAAGACGATGCAAAGGAAGTCCTAAGCAACTTCAGCAAATATTTTCAAACAAGTCTGAACCAACCAAAATCAAAATCATCCCCAGGAATTTGTTTATAAGGTATCTCCAGTCATTTTTCAAAATTTGTATGTCAAAAACCCCCCTGACACACATAATAATAATGAAGTATTCTAAATCATTAATATGAAAATTGATAGCATGTTTAGCCTTTAAATAGCAAGAAGTACATCTAAAAAGAAAGAAATAACCATGTAAAATTACTTTAAAAGTGAAAAGTAAAAATTTTGTAAAGTAGTAGCCTGGAAATTTGTGCACTGTCAAAGAATACTGAATATTAATTTGTTTTATTTTAAAAAGTTGAGGACAAAGGTGAATTACATTTCCTTACAGGTATCTCGGATAGTTGAATTTTTTTTTTATTTAAAAAAAATACTAAAATACTTAGGAAATATTCTGAAAAAAATCTTCTTGTTTTATTTTGAAAATTGAATTAGTTAAGCATAAATGACAATGTAGCAAAGGGGTTCCTTCTGTCAGAGTAAAAATATTGAGTTAAAGCAACGTTTTCTAAGTGATATGGTTTGAACATCTCAGCATCAGTCAGTCCTAGATATTAAAAAAAATAATTCTGAATGACTGAATTTTGTTTTTATTGTAAATATTGTAGTATGTGTAGTTTAGCATCTGAAATATATGGCAATACTTTTTGTCCCACTGTTAGAAAATGCATGTCTGCCAGAATCTGAAACCAGCAAAAGATTACAGATGGTGTTAAACCTTAGGGTGAATAGTGAAGGTAAATAGGAATTTGCATCCTTTGTTTTTTTATTAGAAAGAATAGTTGGAAAAATTGTGCAGATACTAAGCTAATTAGAACTACAAAGAAGGATATTACCTGATAGCTTGGGGGTGTGCTAATATCCAGC
The DNA here is from genome assembly GCF_031877795.1 of Strix aluco. Taxonomy (NCBI): domain Eukaryota; kingdom Metazoa; phylum Chordata; class Aves; order Strigiformes; family Strigidae; genus Strix; species Strix aluco. Next base: position 58,218,086 of record NC_133932.1, read on the forward strand.
ATTTCAGACGGAAATTGAGTCTTGAGGTACATAGAAAAGTTTAAACCTATTTCATTAGGGTTCTTATGAGTCTATCATTTAGAACCAATAGATTTAAGGAAATGGAATGCAGAAGTTTACTGAAGGTTTGTGATGCAGTATAATGTGATTAATGAGTGTATGTTCAAATAGTGCAAAAATCCCTCAAAATCCTGAATTAAGCCTAAACACCAAAAGGACATATCACAGGATGTTCTCTTAAAGAATAATCAGCGGGGAGTTTTATATAAATTTATTCCTAAGAAAATTTCTAGAAGTCTATTTTCTGTTTTCACATGGATCTGTTCAAGGTTAAGGTATTTCAGAGAAATCCAAACAGCCTGCCTGTTTGGAGCTCTATGCAAAAAACAATCTTCATTCTGTAGTTCTCCAGTCAGCATGAATGTTTGAGTTTGAAGAGAAGAGTTTTAGGAAAACAATGGGAATATTTTCCTGACTTGGTGGTATGCAAGATGGATGCAGAGATCTTTGGCTATTGACCAGATGACAGTAAGTGATGGAAAAGGGAAAGAACCTTGACTCTCTCCTCCTGATTTCCAACTTAAGCAATGCATGTGTGCAGCGTAGTGAAAAACAGGCTTTACACTTTTGAAGTGCTATAACCTGCTAAAATCTTCCTACTAAAAACAAGAACAGAGAAGGGTCTCCTGGGATTGCTGATGAGATTAATACATTTTAACTGTTCGTTACAGAGGACTTAGAGAGGTCAGCATCGTTTTGATGAAAGGTTGTTTTGGGTCTGTCACTTAATTAATACGTAATAATTTTGGCTAGTAAACTCTGTTTAGTCATGCATGAAGTAATTCAAATCAAGTTTTTTGAGGGTTTTGTTTGTTTGGGGGTTGGGGGTGGGGAGGGGAAGCATGTTTAATAAGGAATGGTTCATTGGATTGGTGTACAGGAGGTTTGTCTTGTACCTTCCATCTTGCTGCCTTTCCTGCCCCTTAGTTTGCAGTCTAAACCAGGAGAAGGCGAAGTGCCAATAAGACAAAAAACAGAATGAAAAAGAAGAGAAGGGTCTCTACTTCATTTCAACTTAACCAACTGGACTAGGAAGTTGGGTTTATGTTCTTTCCATGATAAGGATAAGGTAAATGCTTTTTTTAAAAGGACAGGATTTAATTTTTTTTCCTTCCTTTATTTGTCTGTCTCTCCCAGAGTGAGTAGGGGAACGTTGGTAGGGAGTGAAGCACTGCATGTCCCAGCGCATAAATAGCTCTGCCTGAGCCTAACAATAACTCTGCTGCCACTGTCACAGAGCAAAGCAGAGGCAAGAAAATGCTGTATCAGTATTTGTCATACTTGTTGGGGGGGAAACACTTTCCTACTTAGAATATTATTAGCAGAAATGTGTATCAGTTGATTAGGTCGATTTTCTTGAGCTTGATATAAACAGTTTTGTGGTGTCTGTTCAAGCTAGAAATGCTCTTCTCCCCTTCGGTGGTTACATTATTTCACACTTACCAAATAATATGCCCATACTGTGTCACCCAACTTCAGCTGCAGCTGCTCTGATATGAGTATCAAGATAGCAAATTAAAATACTTAATGAGATAGTTTAGGTAAATGACGCTTGATGCTTGTTCTTCTTTCTCCAGCTGTTGCAGCTGAGACCCTGAACACAAGCGAGGGATCTGGGAGATGATCTGGGATTTTTGGAGGCTTTTCTTGATTGTGGTGCCTCCATTAAGTGGGCAAAATCAGGTAGAGAAAGAGAAAAAAAAAAAAAACCCAAGGAGGGAAATGAAGAGTGAAGATGGTGTCTACAAAGCAAGTTAGGAAACAGGGGAAACAAAGTATCTTCAATACTCAAGTAGATGAAAAGATCATAATGACTTCAGCAACAAAAGGTAATAAGTGACTCAGATGTTTCATGCAGTTCAAAAAGGTATGTCTTCTTGGTATCATCAAAGAAGAAAACCAGGAGCAAAGAAAGAAGCCAAAGAGATCTTAAAAACAATACAGAACAAAACAAACAAAACCAAAAAACCCACTTGTAAAGTAAGAGACTTCTGTAGAGAGAATTGTGGAAGTGAAGGAGCTTGTGAGACTAAAAAACAGAAGAGGCAAATGCAGAAAAACCCTCATTGAACGTCAGAGGTTATTACAGCTTCTGCAGTTGCAGAAGGGAAAGATTCACACAAGGGTTTGATCAATTAAGAGGATCAAAAGGAGACTTACTATCAGTGAGACTAGAAGCTCAGAAATGGAGAGGGAAAGGGGAATAAACTGTTGGGAAAAGGATGAAAACAGGGTAAAAGGACACAGTTCAGAGGGGAGAAAGGGGTTGCTCTTTGTCCAACAAAAATGTGGTGTAGGTATTCTGAAGACTCATGAGTTATTACTGAAGGAAAAGTGAATTTTCTTATGTGACCTACATACTGTGAATTAGATACGTGATGTCATTTAAGTCTTTCATGGGATTCTGTAGCTGAACCAGTGGAGAACAGACATAAATCAACATCACACTGACACTTCAGTGTTTTTCGTGCACGGTGACCCTCAAAATCAGAAAAGTGATCTGCAGCACTTGCTTTCTATTGTTGATGAAATCTCAAGAAAAAACTTTGACATAGACTATAACATGCAAATGTGTAAATATCAGTAAAACATATATCTATGTATCTATGGAAAGTTGTTATTGTTACCAGTTCCTGTAAAATTTCTCCGATAGATTATTTTGCTACTGTGCTGCTATTAAGACAAAGGGTGGTGACAAGGAATGAGGTTTAATGAGACTTAATGAAGTTTATAAAGTGATGTTGGGTAAGGACACCTATGTCTCTACATTAAGAGCTGCCCCAATCACCAAAACACCTGTAACAAAGAATAAAAAGATACTCAGAGAGCTGATAGTTAACAGACAAGGTAAATGACTGTTTTAGTCTTCTGTTAAAAGGAAAATTGAACAAGCAAAGCAAGTGACACTTTCTTAATTAGACTTTAAAGATCTTTATGCCAGTGTAACTCAAATCAGGATCTGTATCTCATCCATGTTTTTCTTTTCTGACCATTCTTGTCAGTTCTTTTATGACACCAATGTATGGATAAAATGCTGCCTCCATATTACAAAGCCAGTTCACTCTTTATAGTCTAACCTGGCTATCTTATTTATTGCATATTTGTAGACAGGCCTTCATTTGAACCTCTGCTGATTTAAAAGAAAAATGACACTAAATAAATTACATGATCTAAAATTCCCAGTCAACTTCAAAAGACTCCCATAGTGTCATTCCTGACACTTAGCAAAATAATAATGTTTTTCACATTGTGAAAAAGGTGGTAAGGCATTTCTAATTTTAAATTCAAGGTACTGAGTAGGATTTATTGCTCATCACTATGCTGCTATTTAGCATGCAATTTGACAGTCTGGTCACCTCACCTAATTTTGGATCACTGCAGTGTGGAGGTCTTTATGTAAGCTAGTTACCAGCCTATACTGATCTGCTTCTTACCTTTGTTAGAAGTCTGCTTTAGGGTGAGAAGAATTCTGCTTGTTTCTCTCTGATGAGAGTGATTAGGTCAGGGTGGACCCCCATCCATGCACCCTGCCCATTGACCAGGATTCCCATTTCAGCTCAGTCCAAGTCCATTAGTCCCTGCCCGAGTGGTGCTGCAGGAGTGCCAGTTTTCAGCCCTGTCTCTGGATGGCCCTAGGCTGTAGCCTTTCTTCTAGCTCTGTCTGTGTTCCCGTCTCCTCCCACCCTGACTGGACTTCCTGGATGGACCTTGAACCTGAATCCACTTTGTCCAGTTTGGGACTATTGGTAGACCCTGTTATCAGTACGCAGCTGACATCAGCTTGGGTGCTGGAAGACGTTGCACTGTCACTAAAGGCACTGCCAGTGCTGGGGTCACTTATAGTTCTGCTGGTGTCACTTTTAGAGTGAGGTGTCACCCTGTGGAGGGTTGACCCTGGATAGACACCAGGTGCCCACCAAAACCTCTCTATTGCTCCCGCTCCTCAACTGGACAGGGCAGAAAAAATATAACAAAAGGCTCATGGGTCAAGATAAGGACAGAGAGAGATCACTCATCAATTACCACCACAGGCAAAACAGACTCATTTGGGGAAAAATTAATTTAATTTATTACCAATGAAGAATAGAATAATGAGAAATAAAAGCCAATTTTAAAAACACCTTCCTCCTACCCCTCCCTTCTTCCCAGGCTTAACTTTGTTCCTGATTTCTCTGCATCCCCTTCCTAGCAGTGCAGAGGGATGGAGAACAGAGGTTGAGGCCCATTCATCACATTCTTTCTGCACTTCTTCCTCCTCAGGGGGAGGACTTCTCACACTCTTTCCCTGCTTCAGTGTGAGGTCCCTCCCATGGGAGACAGTCCTTCACAAAGTTCTCCAATGTGAGTCCTTCCCATGGGCTGCAGCTCTTCACAAACTGCCCCAGCGTGGGTCCCTTCCATGGGGTGCAGTCCTTCAGGAACAGACTGCTCCAGCATGAGTCCCCCACGGGGTCACAAGTCCTGCCAGAAAACCTGCTCCAGCATGGGCTCCTCTCCCCAGGGGTCCGCAGGTCCTGTGAGGAGCCTGCTCCAGTGTGGGCTTCCCAAGGGGTCACAGCCTCCTTCGGGCACCCACCTGCTCTGGTGTGGGGTCCCCCATGGGCTGCAGATGGAGATCTGCTCCATCATGGACCTCCATGGGTGCAGGGGCACAGTCTGCCCCACCATGGTCTGCACCACGGGCTGCAGGGGAATCGCTGCTCTGGTGCCTGCAGCACCTTCCCCCCTCCTTCTTCACTGACCTTGGTGTCTGCAGAGTTGTTGCTCTCACATATACTCACTCCTCTCTCTAGCTGCAGTAGTGCAGTTTTCTTTTTTCCCTTCTTAAATATGTTATCCCAGAGGCACTACCACCGTCACTGATGGGCCTTGGCCAGTGGTGGGTCCATCTTGGAGTCGGCTGACATTGGCTCTCTCGGACATGGGGAAGCTTCTAGCAGCTTCTCACAGAAGCCACCCCCTGTTACCAAATCCTTGCCATGCAGACTCAGTACACACCATAAGTTAGTCAAATTCCTTGCATCTTCAGTATTCTCTAGTCCATCTTCAATTTTGCTTTCTAAGATCAAATATGTATCTACAAGACATTGCTGCTTATGAAAGATCCACAGTGTTCATAGATATTAGGTTAAACATCTCCTCTCAAGTGTATGTAAATAGGTGTGGCCAGAAAATACAGAGAAGTTTGCTTTCCTTGTTCATATATGTTACTTCTGTACACCTTTTTTCGTGAGTCTTATTCATCCTTAATGATCATTCAATGACCTTTGAAATACAGTCACTAGCTACAGTACATCTGCACTGACATGGCTTATGCAATGCCTGTATCTTTCTCATATTAATGTATGCAGTCTCCTCTGTTCCAGTTGTAGCAAATAAGAACAAAAGCTCATTTCAGATGTTTCAAATTAATTTTCTTTTTGTCATCTATTTCATCCCCCTGCCACTGTGTAATTGTTCCCTACAATGTATTTTTTAAGAGCTCTCTTGACGGATGGTGTCTTCTATTGTAACTTTTGTGCTACTATCATTCATTTCCTTTATTGCGGAAGACAAAGGCATTTTATTGGCACACTCTTTTCACTTAGTGTTTTATCTACTACCTTTTTCAAATACAAATCCTTCACAAACTTTTGCTGGAGTTTAAATAAAGATTTTGGTGCAGATGATTGTTTCAGAGTTCATTTGGGTTGCTCCATCCCTCAATTGCCTGTTGCATTGTCTATTCTAAATTCAATTTCTACACGTTCTGTAGAGTTGTGGCGCACTGAAGTGAATGCTAAAATCCCTGTGAATGTACTGAGAGGATGATTTAATCTTGTTTGCCTTCAGTTCAACAAAGTATTTCTACCTTATCTTAAGAACACAAATAATAACCTCATGCTTAAATTTGGCAAAGTATAATGTAATCTGTGACTGAAGCTGCTGTGTGCTCAACTAATTATTTAAGTAAGGGTCTACATACACTCCTCAACTCCCATCAAATCTCCTACTTCAAACTATATGAGAAAAAAAAGTTGAGTAAATTATTTTTTTGGCAATCTGTGCTGTTGCTTAGTTCTTTGCCACACTGATACTGATAGGTACACCATGAGCGATTTATTTAACATCTCAAGGTTTATAGGAAGAAGAAACTTGAATTAAGTTTTACCAAGACTAAGACAAGTGTCCTGTTCACTGGACAACTCTACCTTCTAGAAAAATCAGTGTTCAGCATTCGGATCTTACCTCCCTGAAACTCACATCTGCTTAGAAACATCCTGTAATTCTGAACATAAATTCCTCAGCTACTCAACATCCCATCAGTAAAATCTTGTCGTCTTTTCTTCTGCATACACATGGATATGTATACATGACATACTACCTAGTCTATCCAGGTAAGTCCGGGTGTTTTTGAGCTATGTCCGTGCAGTATTTGAACAAAGCCCTTCCCACCTCTTAGGCCTGCTGGACAGATTCAGCAGCATAGAATAATCCTCCACAATGTCCAGAATGCTCAGCTGAAATGTAATCAGCTGTGGAGCAAGTTCATCTCAAACCAGAAGAAAGCAGCAGTGGAGACGGGAAACTCCAGCCATAATCCTTCATTCTCTACGTCGTATCTCCTTACACTTTTATATGTAAAAAAGACAAAAATGCTAGGACTTCAGGCAGTGTTCGATTTCTCTCCTAAAAATTACTATAATCCAGATTCTAACTTAAAACTTCTAGCCAATAATTTTCATGGGTAGGGTTTTTTGATTTTTTTTTCCCATGATACATTAGTGGCAAAATGAATTCTGCTTTTTTTCCCCCCTCCAATCTCTGAAGCACAGTTGAAGGAGAGTAGTTACACCACCGCTGTGAATGAGGTGGTAGAGACAATGTTTGTTCTCTTTGTCTTGATCTCCTATTTTTAACTAACTATATAATTCAATGTAATAATTCTAGCAGTATCTTTGAAGAGGGCACCTATGTCACAAACTTAATCCAACATTTATTATTATTTATTGTGGCACTATTAGGTCCAGGCTCTGTTACACAAGACAGTTACAAAGATGAGTTAAACAAAGAAAGCCTCATCCTTGGGCATGAAATCCTACATTTTTTACTGGTCTAAGAGCATGTTCCCGTAGATTATGGTTTACCTTAAGGGCTTTAACCTATTATTTTAGGAAGTAATATAAATAAATAGAATATAAACCAGCTTGCAGTCTGAAGTCATTCAGTTACACATTGTACTTCCTCAAAACTACCGAAAGTGCTTTTGGCATTATAGGACAAGATATAAATTTTGTATATGGCCTCCCTCCTCACTGCAGTTAAGAGTGATGACAGCACTCAAAGGATGCTGTGAAATAAAAACATCTGCATACTGGTAGCTGTTTTTTGGCTTTTGAAGCTTACATTCAATTTTTAATTCATAGTTCTGCAAACTCAGTCTTCATCTCTCAAAATACTCTTTAAAGGTCTATGACAATACTAACAGTAACAGGAAACACCAGGAAGTGTTTTTCTATTGTATTCATGACTGTGGCTCCTTCTTCTATGCATGTTTATGTTATTCTCTATAAGGCCACACACACATTCCTCATCTGTTGCAATGGAAAATAAAATGGATTACATAAATGATTTCCACTTGTATAACAGGTTTGGTTTAGCTTTCAGCAGTGGTCTGCATTAATCCATTCTGCTTCATACTAAAGTGCATTGCACACTGACAGACATTTGCAACAACCTGTCTAATGTTTAATTAAAACATACAAATTCAGGAGATGTTTACATGGTTGGTTAACTTCCTTTTACACTTCCAAAGATGTCTCTAACTGGCTGGCATTCACACTGAACATGTCCAGGCTTAAAATCTGTTTCTTTACTAATATGGAGTCAGTATTCCTAACCATGGTCTTGGAATTTAGGCTGTGTAGAGATTCAGTTAGGATTAGAGATTAGAAAATCTCCCAATCAAACTGCATTCAAATGGAAGTCAGGCCAGGCAGACGGACTTGGTAAACAATTTTTCTATCACCCAGATCTTCATCTTCACTTTGAAAGGTTTTGCTGTCTTGCTGAATCTCGCAGGTCTGTCTAGTTTTAACTTCAGAACTTTGTATTACTACTTTCTTCTTGTTTACCTAACATAAAAAGACCAAAAAGTTAAATGTAAAATGTTGTCTGCTTTCACAATCATCTCCCAAGAACAGATCAAAATTTCTCAGAGGAGGAATGAGATGCCCCTAAGCAGACACATTACACAGCCATGTAGATCCTTGAATGACCAAGAATGCAGCTACTTTAAGCCTAGCTAAAGGTACTCCTCTACCTGCCTGAGACACAGTGTATTCTCATACACCTTGTCTGAACATGCAACAACTGAAATAATACAAAATCTAACAATTAATAGTGGTAAGGATATATCTGAGGTCAATTTAGAACACAGAGTGAACAAATCACTTGAAATTGGTTAGGAAAGATCAAGTATAATTGTCATGGGAACTTTCTCTTGTGTGTCTAGGCATAGACTGCATTGACAGGATCAGTCAAGCACTGAGGTTCATATGTTGATGAGGCACAAATCTGTTGCTGACTCTTCCTGCCACGGCAATAAAATAGACTTATCAAGATTGACGAGATGAAGAAATATTTAGTGGGGAATACTCAGTTTGCTGTGCATGTAGATGTAGACACTGATCTTGTTGTAATCATTTTTTAACATCTTAGGTTTGAAGACTACCCACTAATGGAATAATCCTTTGAGGCATTCAAATAATTTATAGTTAATTTTCTCACTGGATTACAAGATAACAATTTATAGACTTTTTCAGGTTTAAGCTGTATTAAAGAGAGACAGTAATATGTTGACTTTTGCATATTTTCTATCTTCAAAATACAAACACTTCTCATGGTTACTTATAATAGGATTACATGCTTTGAAAGATATGTACTCAAAAATATTCTCTGAAATACAAGTAGTACATTTACTCTTCGTTAGTTCAACCTTCTAGTTGCTAAACATTCAAATATACTCGTCAGAACTTAGTTCAAATTTTTGGGTTGGTTTTTTTTTGTTTGGTTGGTTGGGTTTTTTTTTCCAAAAACCAGTATGTTGAAAGAATTTAAAAGCACTGGGAGAAATAAAACCACTTCCTAACTGGACACCTGAAATATATTAGCATACAAAAGGGGGGAAAAAGGAGGCTTTTGATAATGCTTAGGAGCTACAGGCATTGTATAATCTACTTAGTATCAAGTTCCAAAATCCAGTTAAAGCATTTCCCAGCACCTTTTCTTGATTATTACAGCCTCACTGTGAACACCAGCATGGTTTTCTAAGCCAGGCTTTTGTTGCCACTACATAGTCCTGGTGTTTGGAGCTACTTGGCATTCTTGAGACCACCAGAATTTCTAAATGACCTAGCAGCTCTGCTAGGGCAGAGCTGAATGAACTGAAGCAGATGAATGAACAACCTGTATTATTGTACAATTTTTTGCAATTCCCAGTTGCTTTTCTATCCACTGACTGATTAAGTTTCCACTGCCCATGAAACTAAACTGAGATATTTGTGTTCAGTACTTACGCTTGTGCTAAGATAAGCCTATTAATGAACTTTGCAAGATTTTCAGAAGGATAAACGTGCAAAGTGTCAAAGTATGATACTCAATGGAATAATTTTAGTTGTAAAAAAACCTGTAAATGTTGCTAGTTTCAATAAACACAAATTTCACAATCCAAGTAATCCATTTTTCATAATGGATTTCATTTTATTATAATCCATATTTCAAGTATCATAACGTATTTTCTACAACTAAAGAATGCATCAGATTAGTAACCTTTTTTTCCATACTAAAAAAATAAAAATAGAGAATGAAAATCAAAATAATGTATGAAGTCTCAGTTTTCCTTCAAAGTTTAAAAGTGACCATTGCAAACAGGACACCAAAAGGAATTACCTGTTCTTTCTATATTTGTTTAAAAAAAAAAAAAAAAAAAAAGTCAGCTATTCAAACCCTCAGTTTCAGTATGACACAGCAGCCACATTTTCTTCTCTCCCTCACTCACATGATTCTAGCTTTGGTCTTCTTATGCTGACCAGCTCTGTTAGGACTAATTCTTCCAGAAAATATTTAGGGTTTTTAGCAAATTCCAAGCTTTTATGACAAAACTTCCCTCTCACAACACAATTCAAACCATCTTCACTTCTGTGAAACATATGTTTCTCCTCATACTTACGCATATGCTCATGCCTTCACAGCATATATACAAATAGTCCTTACTGATGAAACTGATCTTCTCTGAAAAAAAGTTCTGTTTATCTTTGGCTTTCTTCTAAGTTGAAAAACTGAGCTGAGCACTCATGGGCTACAATTGTTTCTGAATCATAAAGATATATGCTCTTAGAGCCTCTGGCTACAGCTGAAAATTGGCTTTAGTAGCAATTACATTATTTTCAGAATCCAAAAATCGTTGTCAACTATAAATACTGTAAGCAATCTACCAGACAGTATTATAGAACCATCAGTATCATCCTCTATAGGTGCAACTTACAGCTTTAAATTTTTATATAATACTTCTGAATCAAAATTAAGTTTGAGGATTAGGCTTTGAGAGAACAGACAATAAAAACATGATATCATATAGTGCACATGATACAGATAAAAAAAATGAAAGGAAGTTTCATGCAAAAAGCATTGTTTTAGCTTCCAAGTTAGGTATGCTGCATAAAACAGAGAGGCAAATGCTACAGCAAATCCCATTTTTATCTAAATGCCTTAACAGGTCCTGCTTGACAAACCTGATCCCCTTCTATGACAGAGTGACCTGCTTATTGGATGAGGGAAAGGCTGTGGATGTTGTCTACCTTGACTTTAGTAAGGCCTTTGACACCGTTTCTCACAGCATTCTCCTGGTGAAACTGGCTGCTCAAGGCTTGGATGGGCACACGCTTTGCTGGGTAACAAACTGGCTGGATGGCCGGGCCCAAAGAGTTGTGGTGAACGGAGTTAAATCCAGTTGGTGGCCGGTCACGAGTGGTGTCCCCCAGGGCTTGGTTTTGGGGCCACTCTTTATTGATGATCCAGACGAGGGGATCGAGTGCACCCTCAGTAAGTTTGCAGATGAGACCAAGTTGGGTGGGAGTGTTGATCTGCTCGAGGGTAGGGAGGCTCTGCAGAGAGACCTGGACAGGCTGGAGCGATGGGCTAAGGCCAACTGTAGGAGTTTCAATAAGGCCAAATGCCGGGTGCTGCACTTGGGCCACAACAACCCCCAGCAGCGCTACAGGCTTGGGGAGCAGTGGCTGGAGAGCTGCCAGTCAGAGAGGGACCTGGGGGTGTTGATTGACAGCCGGCTGAACAGGAGCCAGCAGTGTGCCCAGGTGGCCAAGAAGGCTAATGGCATCCTGGCTTGCATCAGAAATAGCGTGGCCAGCAGGGACAGGGAAGTGATCTTACCCCTGTACTTGGCACTGGTGAGGCCGCACCTTGAATACTGTGTTCAGTTTTGGGCCCCTCACTACAAAAAGGACATTGAATTACTCGAGTGTGTCCAAAGAAGGGCAACAAAGCTGGTGAAGGGTCTGGAGCACATGTCGTACGAGGAGCGGCTGAAGGAACTGGGGTTGTTTAGTCTGGAGAAGAGGAGGCTGAGGGGAGACCTCATCTCCCTCTACAACTACCTGAAAGGAGGTTGCAGAGAGCTGGGGATGAGTCTCTTTAATGCAGTAAGAAGCTATAGGACAAGAGCTAATGGCCTCAAGTTGCGCCAGGGAAGGTTTAGACTGGATATTAGGAAGTATTTCTTTACAGAATGGGTTGTTAGGCTTTGGAATGGTCTGCCCAGGGCAGTGGTGGAGTCCCCATCCCTGGAGGTGTTTAAGAGTCGGGTTGACATAGCACTTAGGGATATGGTGTAGTTGGGAACTGTCAGTGTTAGGTTAATGGTTGGACCGGATGATCTTCAAGGTCTTTCCCAACCTAGATGATTCTGTGATATCCACAGTGAACATACTGTAGACAGGAATTGCATTTTCCATTAATACAACTTAATGATGTGGACAGATGTCTAAGACAAAAAAGTAACAGCTGATTAAAAGCAAACAGCAATGTAGTTGAAACAAATTCCCATTTCCTAGGCTGAATGTTGGGATAATTTGAAAGATGAAAAAGATAAGTAATGAAAGTGCATGAAAGTGCCTCCATGACCAGCTGTAGGAAAAAGAGTAGACCTAGACCCTAGTGGGACTAAATGATTTTCTGTTCTAAGACCTGTGGCCATGAGGAACTAATGAGTCCTAATTTTAATGTTTTCCACATCGGACCTGTAGGAAAATATATTCAAAAGAAACATCACGGAGTGTTGAGATACCATTTTTACAGAATACTTCACTCAGGCAGATTTATTACCCACAATGTCTTGTTTAGTATTTCTACCTCATACTTTTGTAGCACTAGACTCAAAATCTTCACGATACTTTGCTATTCCCTCTCTCTTATTAACTTTGCGTATATGTACCATAGTAGTGCTTTAGCAGCTTCACCAAACGGTTAATTAACAGTGCTGGCTTTTGAAAATATAAAGCATTTAGATTTTGGAATTCAGCAGGGGGCAACTTTGTCTGTTCAGAAAAAAAAAAAAAAAAGGGGTGTGAATCAATTCAAACTTCCCAAATGACAATGCTATAAGGAATGGCTAGAGCACAGAATTACACTCAGTTTGAAATGAGCAGCAGCACAGTAGATCAAGACATTGTTGAGCCCAAACTATAAAGCTTTGCTGGATAAGTAGTTTTGGTATCAAGGATATGAACTGATGCTAAAGTAACTATAATGCTTTTAGGACTGAGAATCAAACTCCATTTGTCACTGAACAGGATCATATGGATGGATCAGAGCTACAGACTGAAAGCCTGCCTGTGCAACATCCTATGGCATTGAAGAGAGCCCAGATAATACAATTAAGTTAATCATGAAGACTCTACCGAGTCCTGAAGACTCTACTCTTCTCACTGAGTAAGTGAGATGATGGAAAAGCTTGCTTCTGTGATATAATACCATTTAAAAATTAATTACAACAGACAGGTAACAGGTTATAAATGAAAAATTAGCACACGCTTGGTAATGACAAAATTATCTTATGGATGACTAACATTTCCTAATACTAAAAGGGTCAGCCTTTCTTTATTGCACTAGGGATAATTCTAAGTGCTAAATTATCATGATCTTTATGGGGTTTTTATGGTCTTGTTGCCTTTTAATGTTGTGACTGCACCATGATTTCTAACTTTCCCCTCCTACTATGAACGGTGGAAACCTATTTTGCTTTAAAATGCCAGTGTTGAAGAGGAGTGAGTGAGTGAGTCTCACAAAAGTTCCTATTAGAGTCCCACATCCAGTAAACCATGGAATCAATAAAAATAAATTCATTATGTTATTATTCTGTTGAATATGACTGAAATGCTGCTGAAGAATTATTTTCAATAAATTTTTAGGTAAAACTTCTAAAAAATTTGAAAAATGTCACAATCTGTAGGAACTTTTTCTATACTACTTTATGGACTTTGTATTTCTAAGAGGTCTTTGAAAGAACTATGACAAAAAAATACTAGTAAAATCCAGTCTTTTTCAGTTTCAAGCTTTTACACAAATCTATCCAGAAAATTTCCCTACTAAGAACAACAAAACAAGAAACAAATTGAAAAAGCTGATTTTTTTTCTTCTTTTTAGTTTTAGGAAATTCTGGATGTCTTAACAAAAGATATTTGAAAAATGTAATGCATTATGTGTCCTCTAATAGTTTGAGACCACATAAGAAGCTCTGAAATCAACAGAAAGGTCACTATTTGTACTGGGATGTGAGCTTTTCTCAGGCTGAGGACATTTACACTGATTATTGAATATTTCTGGTTGTGTTCTCTTTCCGAAGTACTGATCAGGCCTTACATTCAGAAGCAATTACATGGTGCATAGTGCACATCATCCACAGGTGCTCACTGGCCTCCAGCGTAACATTGCCCAAATGCACCCACCCTCTGAGCATCCACTGTTTTCTTCTGTAATTATTTCTTCTGCCTTTCATGGCATGGTCTTTTATGACATACTGAGAAGTCATCTTGCTCTTGACAGTCAGGTTTCCAAGGAATTTCTCTAATAAACAAATACTTTGCTTTATTTTCTAGGAGTAATACGATGTTTGGGGATGTGGCATGCAGAATACTCTATGTGGGTTGTGCATGCATTAACTACTTCCCTTGAAGAACATCGCCTATGACAACATATGCCATTTGAATCCGATTTTAAAATTAGGATGAGTCAGCGCTATGTTCTGAATGTAACATTCAGAACACTGCAGGCTCAAACCCAGCACTGAACTGAAGATATTTTTGGAAATGTAAGGCTCCAGAAATTGTTAAAGACCCACTTTTTATGTTACTTGGTAAGCTGAAATTCATTTTGGAAAGCTGCAGTGCATTTTTATCTACTTTTTAATGTAGTTGTTGTTATTTATATTTGTTTTGACTACTGCTAACTTCATAAATAGATCAAAAAATTATTAGACAGTTGTTCTAACTCAGATTTTTTTCTTTTTTTAATTTAAGTGTTAGCTGTGGAGTATACAGAAAAAAAATCCTTGAGATTTTTCTTTTGTACTGTCACAAGTGCATGACACAATATCTGACAGCAAACGATTCAAGCTGAAGTTTAAATAATACTGAATTAGCTACTTTAAATGCCTTTGACTTCATATGATCACTGAAACCTGTCAACCTTTCTCTGTTCACTAAGAACATTGCTAATTTAGGTCAGGGTATCTTGGATTCAATAGACCAGTATGTTATGGTTGTTATTTTTATATGAAGAAAAAGCGCTATGATATGATCACTGAAAGTCTGTGTGTATAATGTCAATGTCAAAGGACATTTACCACAGTCTTTCACTGGGGGAATGGCTCTCTGAGACAAAAGTGTTCCTACATCAATTTTACTATGACTAAAGAAGTCTATTCTTTCTAGCTAGAAAGCAAAAAAAATTGTGACAATAGGAAAATCCTTCAAATGTTTATCCTTTCTTTCTTATCCTTTCCCATCTGTTCTTTTCCAAGAAAAGGTATGAGGTTGGTGCGATAAGATTTGATTTTAAAAATATATTACTTTGTAAGAAGAAAAATATTTCCTTGACAGCAGTTACAGTCACATGCTAGTATTATCTCTTCCTTTGAAGATGCCGTGCAAAAGAAGAAAGTCCTGGATCAAACATCTGTTAAATTTACCTTCCTTTGTATTGTTAAGCAATGCAAGCAAGTAACTATAACTGCTGACATTCTCAGGGTCGATGTGCATCCTTACTAATCTGTAACAGCATCCTCTAAGTCCTTTGTTTACCACAGAGAAGGCAGGTAAAGCATAAATGGGAAAAACTCCTCAGGGAAGCAAGTAAAAAAATAGGGAAAAAGCTAGACAAGGGTATGGGTTCTGCCAATGTGTCTGCTGGGTATGACAAGCATATCTCACAGTTTACATATGAAGCTACCATAACATTCATTCACCATATAGCAAAGAACACAATAAAAAAATAGCTCTCCCATTAGTAAGAAAGTAATGAGAAAGAGGATGGAAATCTACTTATGAGGCTTCACAGAATGTATGAATTGAAATTCCTTGTTTATATTAAGAAAGTAGGTGCAATATTAAGAGATATCTTTAAAATACCAAATATTTAGAGGTATCTCTAATACATTCTACTTCAGAAAAAACAGAACTGTTAATTTATTTTGTGGATGTCTGAATGATTATGTTTCTTAAATGCTCTAAGAGGACTGAACAAGAAAGGGCTGACATTTTCAAATAGAAGTATATTGTCACCACTTACACTCCAAAATACCTCTCATGTGCAAGTTAATGAATTTCCATTTGCTCGTGACAACCACTAGGGTCACCCACCCTAACACTGAGAACTTGACTGTAGAAAAAATTTTTAAGCTGGTTCTGTGGAGCTTTATAGAGGTTTCCCAGTTTTTGGTACCTGCCTAGACTCCATCTCCTGCACTCTCTCAGGACAATATTGTGTTCACAAGTTAGCATTCTTTAAGCATATGAATTCAATTTACAGTTTTTAACTATTAAGACTGAATGTGATATTAACAAAAATGAAGCTAAGCATGGCATTGTAAATAATGCAAGCCCTCTTAATTAATAAGGTAACCCTTATTACCCTTTTAGGCATGCATATTAGAGACCTTTTGAGAGGTAAGGAAAAGTGCAAGGTATTCCTCTTCTTACTTTCATTTCTTCAGAAACAGGTCTTATTTTAATTGCATTTCACAAGAAAGGCTGTACCTGTCCAAACCAGAACTTGTAATAAAATAACCCTTCTGAGGTGGTTTTTCCTGCTTTGACTTCTCTCTATTATGACTCAAATGTCTTCAGTCAAACTAAACCTGCAGGAACCTCTTAAAAAAACCCCACTATTCTGTAATTTTATTCCATGTATCTAATCTGAAAACTGCAAAACAGGAAATATACTTCTCTTATTCTCTTCTTGTTTGGTTTTAACCTGTAACAGCTGAAACTGGCTAGGGATACTGGGATCCTCCTAGTCATGCATTTAGCCTTTTCTGCAAAGAACAAAATATATCTCATGAAATACTGTACACAGTTGGATGCTGGAGCACATTGCAACAGCCAGGAATCAGAATAGCTATGAATTCTATGATAATATAGAAAGAATGCCCGAATGGTGAATTTCATTGAACTATTTTCAGTAATTCTAGTAGATCACAACATACAAAAAACTCAGAATAAACACTAATTGAAATGTATCCTGTTTCTTAAGTGAGGCAAAGTGAAAAATTACTATGTAAAGTTTTTCAGTGAACTTTTACTGTCTTTAGAAGTCATTATATTTGCATGATAAGCTAGGTTTTTTCTATTGTCTAGTGTTATTCAGTTTAACTTGCCATAGCAAATCTCTTTTTCTTTTGTTTATTGAATGACATTTTCTACTGAACACTGAAATCCATTTTGAAATAGAAAAGGTGAAATGCTGCTAGTAAAGTCACTCTAGCATTTATCAGAAACATTACTATATTTTTATTAGTAGTACTGAAACACTGTGAAGATTATTTCTTTATAGTACAGACCATATTGCATTACATTTCTCAATGTTTATTACACAGGATTACAATATATTTCCTCCTTATCAAACAAAAATTTTGCACACAATCAGAGGAGTCTGAAAGATGCAGTAGTTCCATTCAACTGTAGACTTGATCTGTATCTGATGAATTCTCTCCTTATAATTAAGTTGTCATAGCAATGCATTTTTAATAGTACTGATTCATATGACAGTAATCTTTGGAGACAGAGCTCTTGATAGTTTTTTAGTACTCAGTTATGTTAAAGTAAAACTTTTAAAAAAAAGCAAATACACAAGTAGTGGTCTACTTGCACTAGCAGAACATAGTCCAAAGTGTAATCTGACATACACAAATAACAGAAAGCTACAGAAAACTTTGGGTGGCTCAGCTCAAGAAAGTAAAGGCAAATCCTACACCTGCTTTCCTTTAAATGTAAATGTTTATTGATTAAAAAAACCTAAATGATTACACCTTACTAAGGCAGATAGAAAAGTTTTGGGGGTTTTTCCAAGGGTACATTAGGCAGCTGTGGAGAATAAGCTTTGATAATTGGAAATTACAGTACTTTGATGCTGCTGCTTTAGCATGTCTTCTTCTCTGTATTTTTAACAGATCAATTAAATTACACATATTTATATGGTTTCATAATAACAGGAAATCATCCTTCAAGGACTAGGACTGTATGTCTTGGCTGTTTCCAAGGCACTGATGCATGAGTCTGTGAGAGCGAGACATGAATCATGAACAAAAAAAATTGCCTGATAGTTCATTCCTTTTTTAATTCCGAATGTGAAGAATAATGTCCATTATTTTTTAGTATCAGGCAAAATGTAAGTGAATCAAAGAGAGATGAAGAAAAAATGGTGTTAGCTTATTTTCTGTGGCTGGGAAAGAGAAGGAAAGTAGAAGAAAGATTCTTTTCCTCATGTCTCCCTAGAAAGGATAAGGCTTAAATTTTGAAGTGTTGGTTGACAAGAGCATTGCGTAGCACATATCCTCCAAATGCTCCTTCAAAGGGCTGATGAAGGGGAAAGTATATTGTGAATGCAATAACTGACCTAACTAATATGTGTTAATGAAGATATGTATTGATTTGGTTATGAGGAATGCTTATCCTCTAAATATATAAATGTAAAATGGTAATCACTCACTCTGAAGTTTCTGACCTTCCCTGAATGAGGTAAGAAATGCACCTGCTTAAATCAAACTCTAGAAGCTTTCAAGCAAGAGAAAGGTGTACAAGTACTATAAATTTAACATACACTAAATTTACCTGTTTCATATACATAGCCTAAGAGTCAAAAATTAAACCAGAAAAAGGTTTTTTGGACTGAAGCACAGTGGAAATCTAACAATGGTAAAGATAAAGTTACTAATGGAACTGTGGAGTGATGGAGGCAAGAAGGGACCAAATGGCTAGCAGAACTTTTGCTTCCCTCTCACTTCCTGGTATATGTATTTTTCTTTAGGATCAAAGTTAATCCTACACTTTGAGTGTCTAGGAAAATAAGTAGAATATGCAAACTGAAGCTGACATACAAACTAAGACTTCCCAGAAAATAAATATAGTAAGATATGTGAGAATATATGCATTAATAAGTGTATATATGCCATACATGCATATTTACCCTTTATTTAGAATGGGTTGTACTTTAGTTAATAAATAAATAACAGTTTCCTTAACAGTTGTAAGCTTTCTCTTTTATGAATTTCTGGCTGTTGCTGCTTTGTTCTTCAGAAAGTGCATCTTTAAATTAATAGAAATTACGTGTTTAATGAAGGGATCAGCAGTCTATAATGTAGTCTCAGTCTATTTGGACAATTGGGTCCTTCTAATAATGGTCCATCACCAGAGCAGTGCAGATGATGCTGAACACGGCTGAGGATATTTGTTTCACACTGTCACGGTTTCTTCTGCTAAACCTCAAGTCTAGTGGGAGACAAAGCTGATCAGAATTTGGTCTGTACATACAGCCATAATCCACAGGTAGTATGTTTTTAAACAATTCCAAAGCAGCGGCAGTCAACCTAGTTAACTATCTGGTGAACTGAGATTAAGAACAATACAAGTCTTTCCTGGTCTAACAGATCATTTATAGTACACAGAAAGAGACAACTGTTCCTTGATGCCTTTTTTTCAAGAATTTCCTGATTTCTGTTAGATAGGGAATATCACCTCTTCCCTTAGACTTCCCTTAAGAATACTAAGTAACTGCTTCTGGCAGTCCTCTGTGAATTAAGTGCTATTCAGCTGACTACAGTCATTGGCAAGGTGCAGTTAAAATATGAGAGATCCTACAGTCATTTCTGGATACAGGAAAATGTGTGTGCTCGTGGAGGAATGTGGTACTTACTTAGTCCATAAAGCATGTTAGACATGGAATACATGTAGAGTTAGGAATGTTGATCAGTCTACACTCAAACCCTGAAGATTTACGGCCCTGTAACTGATAACAGTAGCATGCTGAGGTTAAATGAAAGTTGCACAATTTTCCAGCTTTCTAGTCTGTCTTTAATGAACATGGCCTCATTCACTTTCTGGGATGTATTCCTAAGTATAGGGAACAAACTGCTGCCATAGGATACTTCTAATTTAGTTCTTTGCCGCTACATAAAAGCTCTGCAACATTTTGAATTAATTGTTTGAAATAATTGTTTCCCGGGGGGGGGGGGGGGGGGGGGGGGGGGGAAGAAGCAGCATTGCATTATACTTCTGCTTTACTTGTGTTCATTCTCACATACTAAAATGTCACTTAATAGTAGCAAAAATAGTGACTGTGGATGGACTCTCAGATTAGCTGTAAAGAGTGAGCTGTGTTGAGTGGTTGGAGGCTAGAAGACAATAATACTCTAGCAATATAATGCACTTTGAACTTATCAGTTGCTTCATATAGAGCTGCTGAGATATCAGAAGAAAAACCAACCACATTCATTTTTCCACATGAGTACCCACAGCAATGCAGATAGCATCAGCTGTGTACAGCTGTAATGCAAGTATATTTATCTCTATACAACAATAACACATGGGAGAGAGATAAATAGGGGCAAACAGTTAGCTGACTGCAACAAATAGCTTTACAAGTATGACTGCATTGCCCACATGGAAAAGGCATTTTTGAAGATCTGAGATTGGACAAGTAAGAAAGAAGAAGGTGTTGAGCACTTCCAGGGGACTGGTACAAAAGAGAGTAGAGAGGAATATCTGTCTATTGCATATTCTCACACTACAATATAGACTGACAAGGCTGTCTATCAAAAACCCTTTGTGATGGTTTTGTCTGGGGTAGAGTTAATTTTCATCATAGCAGTTACTATGGGGTTATGTTTCAGATTTGTGCTGAAAACAGTGCTGGTAACACAGGGATGTTTTCGCTACTGCTGAGCAGTGCTTACACAGTGTCAAGGCCTATTTCTGCTTCTCACCCCACCCCACCAGCAAGGGAGGGGAAACAGCTGGGACAGCTGACCCCCGCTGGGACAGCTGACCCCCACTGACCAAAGGGATATCCCATACCATATGACATCATGCTCAGCATATAAAGCTGGGTGAAGAAGAAGGAAGGGGGGATGTTTGGAGTGATGGCGTTCGTCTTCCCAAGTAACTGTTATGCGTGATGGAGCCCTGCTTTCCTGGAGGCCTGCCTGATGATGGGGAGCAGTGAATGAATTGCTTGGTTTGCTTTTATTGTGTGTATGGCTTTTGCTTTACCTATTAAACTATTATCTCAACCCACGAGTTTCTCACTTTTCCCCTTCTGATTCTCTCCTCCATCCCACTGTGGGGGGACTGAGCAGCTGGGTGGGGCTTAGTTGCCAGCTGGGGTTAAACCACAACAACCTTCCATACAAAAACCAGCTCAGTGTTATGAAAATATTATTGCCAGGTCCTGAGCGGGCTTTCTCTTTTGATTGCCTTGGAGAAAGGATAAAGGGAGAATCACAATCTACATTGTTGCCCCTCAAGTAAATACAATAGACTAGCCCCTCATCATTCTTTCCATTAATTTCCCATTAAACTCCCCTTCAGTAAATAACAAAGCTGACCCTTTTCTCAGACAAGGGGTACTTCATCTTGCAAAGGTGTATGTTTGAGAAAAACAGCTTCTCTGCCTGCCTGGAGATCTGCCTACTTCTGTTCTCATCATGACACAGAATAATTTCATTTAAACTCAGATACAAAATGGTACTACATAAGCATCTTTTCCAACTATTTGGTTCTTCCTTACGATTATTTATCAAATGCAAGATATATAGGCAAAGTAGTGATAAATAAATATTATATGTAATATTTTCCCTTTTCCTAGTTTAAAGTCCAAGACAGGTAGAGATTCAGCCTACAGATGACCAAGAAGACAAGGCTTCCAACTCATTTTAAGTTTGTACATTAACTATTAAGCAAGTCTCTTCCCAAGGTACTTAAACCAAAAAATGCTACTCCAGAGCTTGCCTTGGATCATCATTTCGAAACCATAACACAAGTCGTCATTTTGAGTGTCAACTGAGATGAGACAAATGTGTGTTTGACTTCATTCAACACAGAGATTAATATAGAAAGGCAAATATGATTTGGTTAATGTTGAAGTTGCTACCAGAAACAGTAAGCTGTTAGATAAAAAGGAGTAAATCAGTGGGAAATGCTTTTTTCATTGGCCTACACAGTGGAATGATATCATTCATAAAAAGCATGATTATGTAATAATACTGTATTCATTTATTGGATAATTATGACTTTGACTAAGTCATTCTCCTATGCTTTACTATCCCAATAATAAAAATGGCCAGGCGGACATAATACTTGCACTGTTATTCAGCCAGCCATCCTATTACCTGTACATTTTTAGGAAGATTTAACAGTTAACCTCGACTACTTCATTCTGTAACAGACTCTCTCTCAGGCAAGTTTTAAAAAAAATAGTTTCAGATACCATAGATCTCAGTATTGTATTGATATGTAACATTAATGCATAGCAACAAATTATGTCAAACAGTAAATTGGTGAATAGATGCACTGTAGCAAAAAGAAGAGTGAAAAAGAAGGAAAAAAGGCTAGATATTTTAAACAATTTATCAGTTATTATAGCCCAAGGCTTTTTGCTGATTCTTTTCAAGCTGCAATAAAAATTATATGAAATATTTAAAATGTGAACAGCAAGATTACTTACTGTTTCCTGGATGCCAACGCACTGCATTTAAATATGCATTACAGTAATGGAAGAGAAATTCATGCTTGGATCGGGTAACTTTTCCTTGAAGTAAGGGCATCAGATCATGTCCATCAATAATTCTGAGTAAGAAAGAATTTCAAAATCAGAAGAATAACCCAAACCTCAGTTTAGTGAGAAGATATTATAACTCTGCATTTCCGCTACTTAAAAAAATAAATCTGAATGACCACCTCCAGTTGGTCAATTTAGGTGCTTTTCCCCTTTGATTTTTATGTTATTTAAGGAAACAATAATTTTACATTTTGCCATTAGGAATGGTTGTTTCCTCAACACATTTTTATATTTTTTTCTTCTTTTTTTCTGATAAAATGACCAAACATATGTGAATAAATTGCTACAAGAGTCCTCCAGGTATACCTGCTCAAGATGTTTGGGAGTAGTCTGACCAAAATAACCCTAAAACAAGAGAAATATATGCTGTGTTGTGTTAGCATCCCTGGAAGTAATGGTAATAACTCTGTCCAGCAAATTACGTATGCCAGAATTTAAGACAGAAGTAGTAATTTCAAAGTTGAAAATGAACTATGCTTAAATATGTGTTTATCAACTACACATGCACACAGATATATATATATATATATAAATTCTCTAAATGCCACTGGACAATCTTAATCATGCTTTGAAGGAGTCAGTCAATTTACATCAAAATGAAATTATAAAATAAGCAAGGCATTTACATGTTTCTGTAACTTAAGCCTTTGGATTGCTGGAATCAGCTGTCAGGAGAAATCACAATTTGCACTTTTGACTTGGTGTGAATTACAAATTTTACAAGAAGTTTTATAGAAAATTACTTTTTGCTGATATACAGATCAGCAGGTAATTATTTTTTAAGTATTTTGAGCAACATTTCATAAAAGCTTTTTTGAAACTTTTTAATAAAATGTTTAAAAATATCGATGTTAATTTTCATTACCATGTAAAACCCTTTTCACATTAGTGTAAGTACTGCAAGACAGATATTAACTTCATTGTTTTAAGCCATGAGCCATATATGAGTATGAAATTCTTGGCAGCAATTACATGCAACAGCACCATTCTAAGTAGGGCTTTTCTCAAAGGATGGGCATGAAAACATCCTGGAATTTCTAGAGTTATGCTGTCTGGTAACTCTGCCTTCTTGGTGCATTCCTGTCTGTGGGGTCTGTTGAATTAGAGTCTTTCCCACTTTCAACTTGTCATCTTTTCTTGCCTGAGTAATGCACTCTTGTCTTGCCCCTGCAGGCTTGCTCACTATCAAGCTGAGAGCAGGACAGATGCGTGTCTATTATATACTTTCTGTTCTGCAGCATATTGATGAGTAATATATCTCCAGTACTCTTGCATTCCCACAACTCTTGGCTTCAGGGGGATATATGAGACTTTTCTTTCTGATTACTTATTTTTCTTGTTTAACTAGGAGCACCTCCCCCTTTCCTTTTTAACCTGCTCCCTCCCAGTGACTGAATCCTAATCGTAGTCATTTCTCTTATTTCTCAGGAAGAATTCAGTGGGGTGATAGGAATTCAGCTGCTGGATCAAAAATGCTTTAAGCTAGTCCATGACCTACCATGAAGCAATAATTATGGCATCTACTCTACACAGAAGAATCACAGTGGAGCCACTTGAAAGTAGAAGTTACAGAAGTATATTGGGATTTCTATCAAAGAGATCAAAATAAAACATCAGTGCTAGTATTCATTCAAGCAATATGAAAACCAAGTGAATAAGATCTGCCCACATTAAGAACAATATGAACTGATTAGGTTCAACAGAGTTACTGCTTGTAGGGGATCTCTCAGCACCAGCCTGACCAATTTTTCATGTTTTACAGATGTCCTGCCCTGCCATTTCCTTCAAGCACTCACTGAATCATCATTAGCAGAGTGTCTGCTTACCACTGGTTTTCCCCATGCAGATTCTGGATGTTTTGTGCTTAAAAGCTGTTTGTGCATGGTAGATGTGTTCAAAGCATGTGCATATCAGTAGGTTTCTCTACTTACTGGATTTGGATGGCAACAGAGTTTAGGTGAAGGCTCCTTGCTGCTGAGACTGGGTATCTCCCAGACAAGACTAAGTACAGGGATGTACGAGTATCAAAAAAGCATCTTATGGATTTTAGAAGTGCAGTGGGTTTTCTTATCAGGCTGCAAAACTCTGTTAAGGGATTATGTTCACTAACTTGGTAGAGAACAAAAAAAACTGTGAGAAAAGCCTAGCTCGTATTTTGATGTATTTTGTTATACTAAGCATGTCAATGTTTAAAATTTATACTTGCAGTTCCTTTTTCTACCACGTTCACTCATTCAGAACAGAGCCTTTTTTGATACATTCATTTTTGCTTTTAGTAAATAATTCTGATTTGACAGTATGTTGCTCTTGGTGGTATTCTCTTATCTTTTTGTTGCTTGGTGCTTGTTCTGAAAGTTAAGCTGTATTTACATGCAATGTTTCTGTAAAATATATCAGTACGTCAATATGAAAAGAGACAACATACCACTGTAAGTCATGACAAAAAAGTGTTTTTAAAATCTAGCTTTTTCTTTTCATTTTCACCTCTATCTTAGACATCACCAGAAAGTATAAAACACTCATGAGACTTTCTCTAAAACAGAGATAACTGCAGAGCATACCTGTCAGAGGGTAACTGTGCCTTGGCAAGTTTGACTATGGTAGGAAATATGTCCATGTTACTTGTTGGCTCATCAATATAGGCACCAGCCTGTACCACTCCAGGCCAGCGGAGAAGCCCTGGCACACGAATACCTCCTTCCCAGTTCATTGATTTTCCACCTTGAAAATGAAAGTTTTGTTTGTTAAGAAATCAATTTATTCTTAGAAAAATACACCCCTCCCAAGATTCAACTTCCAAATATTAAACATTCTGTCTAGACAGAATCTTTTCATTAAATGTATTTATCTTATTTTTAATTTGCTAGGTTTAGATTTTCCACCTACAATCAGTACCTTTCTGACAGAAATCTACTAATATATATTAGACAGAGCTTATACAATGTATTTAGTTTACAAACAAAACCAGCTAAATAACAGCTGTAGGAGGTAAAAAGGCAACTTGCAGGAATCTTCATATAGAATTTGATCTAGATAGTATGCCACATAGCTATGTGAATATATAACCAAAAAACAGGAATCAAAAATAAATTGAGGTATGTCTAGATGTCTGAGGTGTGAACCCAGAGAAAATATATGATATTTTATTAAAAATGGTGCTTAATGACTTTAGATAGAATAAAGTACTAATTTAAATATGTTACTGAATTGTCCAATCCAATACATTAGGAAGAAATTCGCTACAGTGATGGTAGATCTGAGGATGTTGTGAAGAACTTTCTGACTTCTAAACCAACATAGTTGCGTCAAATACACTATCAACTGACTGCATTCAACTCTACATTGCAGTAATTTCCTTTGTTTCTACAACAACCATCATTGTCCAGACCCCTGACATTGCTATCATTAATTAACATATGATAGAATTCTGTATGAAGAGCTATCACAAGTACTATTATTAATGTCTCATATAGTCATGACTATGTACAGAGCACTTCAGGTTGATCTTGGAAATTAATACATCACTTGGAAAAAAGGTATTTCTGGTAAATAGATGGGGTTTGGATGTGGTTAAGCATGGTCTGGGCCAGGTGTTTACAACTAAATTGAGATTTTTTTTATATAATAGAAACGTCTGAAAGAAGACGAATATGCTTTTTGAACACCTGCCATTAGATGAATCACACAGCAGTTCATGGTTCAAACAAAGCTACTATGAGCTTTTTTTTCCTGTATCTCGCTTTTTCATGTAAAATAACCCACAAAAGAACAATTACAACCAAGTACTTCAATAGTTCTGTCTCCTCAGCCTCTTAGACCTTCAAAACACCAGATAGATGTTAATATCTTTGGTGTCAAGCCCAGACCTTGACATACAAGCTATCTTACTGACTCCTCAATGATCTTTTCTATTTCAGCATTGGGGGATTCAGAATCCACCTGCTTTTCTACAGGGTTTTCACGGCTCAGTAAGATTTTTTACAAATTTTTCATTGTTCATAATGATAAGTGGCAACTTCAAGATAGAAAACTCTCTTTCGCAGAGATCTTTTCCCATACAGTCTTGTGGCTGAAAAACTTCATCTCATGATTTGTTGTTATATCAGATTTTTGCTTACTTTATTCATGGGCTTTGTCAGAATTCATTATATTGAATAGTCAGGGATAGATAACTAGTCTGACGCCAGAAAACTTAGACTTTCTAATATTCAACATTACATCAAGAAACAATCTTTGCTGAAGTTGTTTTTGGAAAGTAGTGCCGAGTTCAGATC
This sequence comes from Strix aluco, assembly GCF_031877795.1. Classification (NCBI taxonomy): domain Eukaryota; kingdom Metazoa; phylum Chordata; class Aves; order Strigiformes; family Strigidae; genus Strix; species Strix aluco. Next base: position 58,244,806 of record NC_133932.1, read on the forward strand.
TCAACAAGACTATCTGTCTTTTAGAGCAGTCTTAAAAATTTACTCTTGTCACAGTGTCAAATGCATTTTCATTCTCACAAATAAAGCACATATCTACCTACTCTAAAACTCAGAAATGAGATGCATGGATTATTTTTGTTTACATTCTTGTAAAAAAAAAATATTTTCAAAAAATCTAAAGAAAATGTAGATCTAAGTTTATAAAGCTGTTATTTGGTGAGGTTTAAAACACCCGTCACCTAGCAGAAGGAAGTATTCACTCAACAGTATGCTGATCAGTTGTTAATATGGTTGGGTTGACACCAGTGTAGATGTCAACATACTGGGTGCATCTATCTGTAGAAATGACGACTCTATCCATAAAAACAGTCATTAGGATTTTAGAAGTTTGGTGGGGATTATGTGTTACCTAGCAGGAAACTGTCAAGATTAATATCCTGACTGAGCTATGGTTCACAGAAAATCCTGTTGAGTGGGAGTAGTTAAATCTGAATAAAAATATAAGGAAAGTATGAACACATAAAATTACAGATATCCTCAAACTAAGATATTTTCAGTGAACAGTTATGCTGGGGGATATGATTTAGTTCATGAGCTGGATCCTAGTTCTGTGTACACAGAGCAGCAGCTTGTTGGCTAGACAGTATGGACAGACAAAAAAAATCTAAGAGCAGATCTATACCATAGGTATCTTTAAGTGTAAAGTTCCTTTTATTTTTGTATACCTGTCTGAACTTAGTAACAGTGCTAGCTAGATTGAATTGTTTAAATAAATTCTCATTTTACTGTTGCCTCCTGTGTAATCTGAAGACAGTAAGTGTTGAATCCCACTCCCACACATGCTGCAGTTCTTAAAACCTAGACATTGGATCACTTTCACAGTTCCTAGATTCACAGCACAATTTTCTTGAATCACTACAGAACAGGACAGAAAACTTGCACATTACCCAAGCACAAAGGGAACACTCAGCAAACTCTGTCTCCCTGCTGTGAGGTACAAAAAGCAAAATGGACTCCACAACAGAGCTATCTCCTTGCTTATGTCGATGAAGAAGTGACTGCTGTTTTCCTTTCAAAAGACTAATTGGAGCATAATTTTTTAATGTCTCTGAAGGTTAGGAATAGCAGGGAACCAGGACAGGAATTACAGGTCATTGCGGAAGCCTTTCTTTTATTATCTATGCCTATGTGGTGTTCATCTTTATTAGAACTGTGTTTAGTGACATCACCAGAGTTGCTTTTTGCCAATGTATGGTTACAAATCCCTTGATATACATTGTCCTTAACACTCTAGCTGTTGAACATTGTTCAAGCTATCTACATTCTTTTTTCCTTAAAAAATAAATCAAGGTTTCATTACTAATGCTTGAAACATGAAGCAAACCTCCAAACAGATAAAATATTAGAAGGAAAAAAAATTCCACAAAATGTCATTATTTAAAAATAAAATCTCTTGATATTTCATGATATGACTCATTAGTTTTGCATTCTGCTTGGACTTGACAACACTGAAACAGAGAAAAGGCAGCAATCTAGTAGTCTGTATACCTGGCAAACTCTAGCCAGCCTAGATATATATTATTTTTGTTCTCTTAAATTCTTCTAAAAATGTTTTTAAAACAGCATAAAACACCCCAGGCTGTATATTCATGCTTAGCTATCTATGCTTTCTGAGTAGTTGCACCTTTCAGTGTTATACTGAACAATAGTCTACATTCACCTTTCCTGAAAAATCTACAGGAGTGGGTAAAGTACAGACATAACTCTCTGCAGTCATCCACAACATGATGTCAATTTTCCATTTTAACCTCATTTAAAATGTTAGCTAAAAGAATATTTCCTTTTTTCCTCCCTCTGGTTTAAATTGACTGCTATTACCTAACTCTGGGAATAAAGCTTTTACAAGGTATGATATATAAAGGGGAACTCTGTGGTATATAACTATTAATATTTTGAATAATGAATGATGAAAACTATTTTAAATAACTTTCTTAGATCACTTTAATTATAATCATAACACCCTTTCCTTCCTTCTTACATTCTTCTAAAAACAAAACTTCCAAACCCAATTTGTTCTGTTGAATGATCGAAAAATACAAGGAAATTATTTATTGTACCCATCTGTAGTGGACTTTATGCTACAAATGTTGACAATCAAAACTGGTTTCTATTGCTTACTTTAAAAATGCTCAAACAACAATTTATCTTCAATGGCAAGTTCACTCTACTGATTTTTCATTTGTTTCATGTACTGCTTTTGTTAATTTTCAACCTGAGCTTTTTTTGTACTGGTGAATGTAGTAGACATAGCTCATTTGGACATGTCATCTGACCTTTCTTCCAATCAAATGAAATTGTCTCTCAGGATATTTTCTGTTTCAGTCAAAATTAAAAGATGGGTTGATTATTAAAAATCTGGATCACTTCAGAGAGAATATAAAAATACAGTGCATTTGAAAAAAAGGTCAATTCCTGCTCTTATTAAAGTCAAAAGTGAAATAAATACAATGTTTCTAATGGGCAGGTCCAAGATACAGGCAAAAGATACTTAGATACATATCCAAAAGAAGATGATAGTAAGACTATTAAGAGATGCAAGGAGACTCCATAGAAAATCCCATATGTAACAGAGTGGGATAGATGTCAACAAGTGATATGATGGAGGACTTCTGCTGTCTGCATATGCACCAGTGAAATAGTATAATGAGAAAAAGTGCAGAGAAAAGTTTTGAATGCTTTCACTGTTTACTGTTATAAAGTATGTATCAGGAGAGACATATTTTATAACACACTGAAGCTAATTCAACAAATGAGTCACTAAGCATCAAAATAATTAGATTCAATAGCTGAGGGTACCAAAGAAGAACATAATGGCATCCTTTAGACCAGTCATCTTAAGTTATTATTTATTCAATGGAGAGAATAGTCTATTCATTTATTTATTCTATTCATTTTATTCTAAAGTAGAGATCTAAAGTATTTCAAAAAGCAAACCTTATTTCTGTTCCTAAGGGAAAGTTAAGGTGACTAGCTGAAATGAACATGTTTAAATTGCAGATGTCATACTAATGAGAAAGCTAGTGAAAAACACCTAAGAAGTCAGTGCAGGTATCCTGAATATCATATACAAAAACAATACCTCAAAGTTCCATACCTTTTTACAGAGAAATGTCACAGAACTGAAATCAAAGAAATTGCTGGAAAAATTACATAGAAAGTTTTAAGAAGAGGCTTCAGTTCCATACAATAGTTTCCATATTTCAATCTGAAAATGTTAATTAATATTAGCAGGATAAAAGACCATAATTTATGTTATAAGTCATAATAACTTATACATTATAAATAGCTTAGAGGTTATAAATTGTACATCAGATACAACTTATATGCCAATATATGAAAAATGATTCAATGATCTGTTATGAATGATAAAGAGCTAAACAGGAAAATACATAGAAACAAAGATTTTTCAAAAAAATATATCATGAACTGGAAGTTTCCAAAGGAACTAATGTTCAAATATCTCAAAGGACCTATTTGCCCAACAGGTCCACAGGAACTACTAGGTTTCTCTGATCAGTTTCTGATCAAAACACTAAGTAGCCAGGAAAAATGTATTATCATGTATGTACCCAGGAGTCCTTCAGGAGTTCAGGTAAGAAGGTGTTGAGTTGCTGGGAAGAAATTCCTTCTAAAATAGGCACTATTTTTTGTTTTAGAAGCTGTATCTAGATTTAAACCTTTGAAAGATCTTTGACAAGGACCTTCAGGAAAAGCTTCTGGAACATTAATCATGGGTTAGAAGACAAAAGGTTGTCATGAATCAAAATCTGACTAACAGTCAGGAAACAAAATAAGACATGTTGCAAAAAAGTCAAAGTAAGGTACCTTGATGCTACTCTGTGTTAAGTCCCTTGCTATTTTAATATATTTACTTCTTTTGGAAGGGAAATGAGCTGTGGAATTGAAAAATCCATGTATCACAGGTTGATCAAATTCAGAAGAAAAGATAATGGACTTCACACCAAGTTGGATGAACAGGAAACAAGATGCAAGTTCAAATTCTGTAAAAATATTTGCAGTGCAATGAACATTAGAGAAAAATCAAGTGAACTAGGGTCTACAGTCTTAGTTATTCATACCATAACCTTAACTGCATACCTAAGAAAATATATCTGTGCAAAGACTAATGTTTAATGCACATCTGTAATCAGTAAGATACAGAGAGCAGGCAGTCTATAGGATGAAACAGATAATATTAAAAAGTATATATACAGGTAGTGATACTTCATGGCAAAACCTGAAAGGCAATAATTGTAAATTCATTTTAAAAGAATATATTGCACTATTAGAAATAGTTCACAGAAGAAAATAAGAAGAAATTAGGGACAAGGAAAAACTTTTTAAGTTAACTGATTAAGGAAAATCAGTTTAAGATTGATGAGAAAGACTGATGAGAAAATTCTTTTCTGACTGAGGTATTAAAGGGAAAGGCACAGTAAAATTATACAAAACAAAGGTAAGTTAGGGAAGGTATAACAAGTTTTCCCTCCTTTATCCTATATCAGTGAGAAAACAGTATAAAACATCAAGATGTTTCATAAAATTTGCAACTGTCCCATTTCAAAATAGTAAATGAAAGCACCATGTTCTCATTGACAAACGATTTAGGCTATGCTAAGAATTTAGAAAGACTCAAAGTGGACTTTCATCTTCATATGATGAAAATCTATGGAACTAATACTAAAACAGTTTGTAGAATCTAAATTGTCAGAATTCACACCTTAAATCAAGGTCATACTATCCAGGATTAGGAGGAGATCTTCTAAGGGATCTTCTTTATTTACTAAACAGCTCCTGCATCTTTCTCCAAGGATTCTGATCCTGATAACTGTCAGAAAAAGGCCACTGGAAAGAGAGGCCATGAGTGTGATCCATCACTTCAAGATTACTATATAATGTCTTCTAAAAAAGGATACTGAAGAGAAAAAACAGACTGTGTATGACAGCAACTAGTTAAACACTATGTTAGCTCTGGTTTCTAATTTCAAGGGCTGTCCAAATTTACGGCGTCTGTTCCACAGTCAGAATCCAGAGTAATAAAACCTTTAAATAGCGGTTTCCCCTTTTTGCATTCAGTCTTGCAGTGCTAGCCTAACTCTCCAAACTCCTCTTAAATTTTATTATTGGTGCTCAACTGGCTGCATATCAAGACAAATTAGTGAGTTTGAATTGTGGAGATCTGTAGAGAGCTTTTGATTTTAGGGCAGAAGCAATTATTGCTGAGCATACTGCTCCAGCTCTGACAAGAGGGTTAAGTGGCTTGATTCATATTTGCATTTATGCAGCATTCATATACAAAAAAATAAGTAGTTGAGATTGTCTAGTAGAGAGAGGGAGAAAGGACGTGCATTTCTCTCAGTTTTCTAAACTGCCCATCAGAGGAAGCAAATACTTAGTGCATGCACACATGAGCACAAGCAGCATAAAAATCATCCTTTTGCTTTTTTAGGCACATTGCTATATCAGTGCCTGAGACTTAGAGCTTCACAGGTCTGGTTTTCATTAAATCTGCCAGAGATGTACAGACCTCTAACACTTTTCATTGTACATGACTGCTAATATGAATAAATGCTTATGTATGGAAATTGCTAATTATGCAATTAATTGATCACTTCCACTTCAGCCTTTTTGAAAGTGATGCATAATGTACCTGTTAAATTGAGGACTGATAAGGAGATGGAAGATAAAGCAGAATTCATTGTATTTTAAAAAGGTAAAAGCATATTCAAGAGCTTGCATGGGTCTTTTAATTTCTTTTTATTTTATTAACATTGTCTCTCATACAATAATTATTTTGTTTCTTATACAGTCATTATTTTCTATCCTGTAGCATATTACATTTGCCAGCATAGCATAGGTTGTAACTGTAAAACACACAATTAATTTTAAAAATAAAAAGCCACATCACTCCCCAAGTAACCCTAGCAATCAGATTTTTTATTAATTCAGGTAAAATCTACTTCAAATTGTTCTCCATTCTGTAAGCATGAATACAAAAGTTCGCAAGGCTTGATAGAAATTACTCCGTTCAATCAAAGTTCCTCAGGAAGGCATATTCCCCAGTGTATTTGTCCTTTTTTTTCTCCTTGTCATTTATCCTGTATCTTATGTCTGGCATTCTAGAAGGCAAATATTTTTTAAAGCTTCTAAAACACCTCAGGCTCTGCCTACAGCTACAGACATGTAACCATATGGTTCCTTAATTACTTAAATCACTATGTAAGGCCTATGTGCTAACATTCAAGATACATTTCGCTGGTGTTAGCTCAAGGGGACCCAGTTTGTAACCTCATGACTTTGGCATTCCTTGTTTGCTTGTGTAGCATTTCCTTTGTAGCTCTCTTAAAATATAAGGGTCATTTCTCAGATGGATACCTACTGACTGAAAACTGTTGAGTCTTCTTGTTTGAAAACCTCACTGTACTGTTATTGCTTACTGTATATGCCTATCTTACTTCCTTTTTAGAAGTTTTGCAGATGATACAAAACTGGGAGGAGTGACTGATCCACATATGGTTGTGCTATCATCCAGAGGGACCTCGGCAGGCTGGAGAAATGGGCCAAAAGGAACCTCATGAAGTTCAGCAAAGGGAGATACCAAGTCCTGCATCTGCAGAAGAATAACCTCTAGCACCAGCAAAGGCTGGGGGCTGACTGGCTGGAAAGTAGCTCTGCACAGAAGGACCTGGGAGTCCTGGTGGACAACCAGCTGTGAGCCAGCAATGTGCCCTTGTGGCAAGGAAGGCCAACATCTTCCTGGGCTGCATTAGGAAGTACATTTCCAGCAAGTTGAGGGAGGTGATCCTTATCCTCTGGTCAGCACTGGTGATACACACCTGGAGTGCAGGGTCCAAGCACAGAGCTCCCCAGCACAAGAGAGACATGGACTTACTGGAGTGAGTTCAAAGGAGGGCCATGAAAACGATTAAGCAGTTGAAGCATTCGGCATATGAAAAGAGGCTTGGAGAGCTGGGACTGTTCAGCATGGAGAAGAGAAGGTGCAGTGGGATTTTACCCATCTATATGGATACATGGATTTACCTGAGTAAAGAGGACAGAGCCAGGCTCTTTTCAGTGGTGCCCACTGACAGGACAAGAGGCAATGGGCACAAACTGAAGCATGGAAAATTCCATTTAAAAATAAGAAAAAGGGTTTTTTTTATGGTGACTGTGATCAAACACTGGAGCAAGTTGCCCAGAGAGTCTGTAGAGTCTCCATCATTGGAGATTTTCATAACTTGACCGGACACAGCCCTAAGCAACCTGCTCTACCTGACCTTGCTCTGCAGGGGCTAGGACTACAGACTTTGGGGGGTGCCTTCCAAACTCAACTACTATGTGATTTTGTAGTTCTGTGACACCACTTTAAAAAAAAATCATACCTAAAGGAAATTTCCTTCTTTCTACAACTAAAAGTTTCATGTTTGGTAAATGACTTTCCAAAAACTGCTAGATTTCTTTGATCTTGTCCCCTGAAATATGAGGGGAAAACAAATTACACAGCCACTTCCTAGAGAAAGAATTAAAAGAACTCTGGTAAAAGGATAAGACTATTCACTGCATTTCATTAAAAACAATAAAAAAAGCATCCCTACCCTATTTCAATAAGATTGAATATTATTAAAAACATTTTGACATTCATTCTCCTGATGCTGTGTGTTCACCACTTGCACACTGGAAAACACTCTTTTCTGCGGTTGGTCAGAGGGAATCCTTTATTTCGTATTTGATTATGTTGTGTATGAGCAGTCTGTGACTGAATAATCATAATCTTTGATCATGACCAACCTGTGACTGAATGTTACAGCCGTGCTATCAAGAGAATTCCTCCATCTCTATATCCTTCATTCTCTCATCCTGTTATGTCTTCTTGTCTGCTTTTGTCAAAAATACATTGCTGACAATAATTATGTTCATCCCCATGTTGGAACTATGTTCTCAAAGGTATCCAGTGGTGTATTATATTCTTGCTGACTGAAGGGTTCACCATGACAGGGATATGAGAATGGACAAAATGAGGAAGGCTTTTTGCTAAGCTAGAATTTTTCTTTCTACAAGATCACCATATTGCAACAAAATCAGTATCTTTCAGTAATGTTGTGTGATATCACCGGCAAAAAGTGTATTACAATAATGTAGACTTTAAAGACATTTTAAGTGTCCACAGAATAAACAGCTTATGCAGTATTAATGTCCTGACAAGCCATTTGCTTGCTGCAGCAGGTGGACTTAGTGCCAGAAAAGAAAGAGTCAATTTCCCATTGGCTCTGAGGTTGTTTGGAGAATGTACTTGCTAAGTAATTATAACATCCCTTGGAAAGGTGTCCTAAACTCTGTCCTTTTAACTAAAGTCTCTCCATTTCCAAATCAGTCTTCAATTCAGTGTGTTATGAATTCTTTTGAAAACTCTTTTCTCCAACTCAGTCTTTTCTGTTTGAAATCTTCTCTGCTTCTGGCTGTTGAACAGCTGTTGTCAAACTTGCCCATCTCAAACTCAATTCAACTCCTCTTTTTTACTTTTTTAACCTAAATACCCTTTTCTACTTTTTCTATAATGAATACACTGGACTCTGTTGCTGGTTATCCCATCTTCTCTGTATCCTACCTTCATGTGATCCCACTCACTCTATGGTATTTAGCTCCTGTTTATGATTCCTGATGGCTCACAAACCACCCTTTTTTTCCTTTCTATTGCGCTATCCAGCCATTATAGTAAAGTACTATGAACTGACATCCTTCCAAAGCTGTATCTCTGCCCAGTTCAAGGGTATATTTGCTAGTGTTAAAACTCTACAAGAGCTCTGGCTGAGCATGTACTCTGGTTGAGCTGCTGTATTTGACAAGTAAATCCCTTATATTTACTGCTTATATTTGAATTTAGAATGACAGTCATGAGAAGTTTACTATTATGGAATCGAGTTTTGACCTTGGCCACAGAGCATGTTACAGTTGTGCAGCAAAACCAAGGAGATGATAGTTTCTGACACAGTTTTAAGAATCATCAGAGAATGTTCACCTTTATATATACCATTGTATCCTCCATGGACTTCTCCAGAACTGGAGATTTCTTCAACATGAGCCCCTTGGTCAGACGTAAAGTATACAAGAGTTTTATCAGTCAGATTATATTTCTCCAGCACATCCAGAATCTGCCCTAAAAAAAAAAAAAAAAAAAAAGAAAAGAAAAAAAGAACAAATTTAATGTCTTCAAGTGGCTTTTTCATTAGCCTTGGCACATACATACATTTTTGTCCTTATGCCTTTTTAAGATCAATTTCCATATAAACATTATTATACAAAGTAATTGCACCATGCAGCATACAGTAGGGGATGATTGCACCAATTGCACAAGGCTTGATGCAATCAGGACCATGGCTCAATTGCTGCAGGGTTTCTTGAAGTATAAAATGAGAAGATTTGTGCACAGCAAAGAAAAGGGCTGATCCATAGAGAGCCAGTGACCTTTGGAAGCAGTTGCTCTCAATCAAGGAAACCCCTCAGCAAGAAGTTTCAAACTGCTGAGGATATCTGAAAGAGTCTCAGCATGCAGAATAGAGCTAACAGTTTGGGGGTAAAGCTTTGCTGCCTAGCAACCTAGAGGCAACATGGCAGAAATCTCAGTGTGAGTGTTAGAATAAGACATTTTAAGAAAAAAAAAGGAAGTTAATGTATGGAGTGCCTCTGGAGATCACATGGTTTCAATAGCAAACCTAGTAATGAGTCCCTAATTTCTCACAAGAATAGACATGGACTAAACTCAAAATGTGCAAGGTAATAAACACACATACACATGCACATATTTAAAAAAGGAATCCACATGCATCTGCTCTGTAACTCTAAGGCACCATGGGCTTATGCTTCATTTTCACAAAGGGCTCCTCACACTACCTTGGCACTGTGGAGAGCCTTACAGTGCACATAAATTACATTCAAACCTATTTATACTGAGGTCTTTAAAGAGGGTTTCTGTATGAATGAGAGTGAAGCTGCTCTTTGTAACTTGCTCCAGTGAATTTTATACTGATTAGGAATCTAAAATTATTGGTCCTGGAAACTGACCAAAGTATAAGAATATACTTCTTCACATCAGCCTGCAAATGAGCTTTAACTTTGTTCTTTAGGGATCTCAGAGTATATAAAGATAATTCGGTCTTCACAATCATTTTATCTTTATTCTTTTTACTTAAACATCCAAGAATGGTCCAATTTGAATCTTAATTTTGATTTGCTCACCTGTAGACTAAGAATTAATTCATCAGCTGGTGCTCAGTTATTGTGTCAAAGAGGATAAGAACTTTGGAATACAGAGACTTCTTTAACAATTTTCAGATCATAATTTCTGTTGCTATGTTCTTTTTCTGGATAAGGAGTAGTTACCTTAACTTATTGCTACTATTTCTACTTGTCTTTTAATGTCATAGCATTCTAAAACTGCCTTGTTAAAAAGGTTGACTGTCTACATTGCTCATCAGCTCAAATGACTTGGTCATGAATAAAGGAACATCAGCAGTTAGATAAGTGATACCTATTGGTCTTGTTTGTAAACTAGGAGCAAAGAAGAAATGTAAGAGTAGGAGAATTTGTTTATGTAAATTTTGAAACCTTGTGGGAGTTGAAATTTCCCAACAGAGCTGAGGAAAATCTGTTACAAAGGCTGACATTTTAAAGTTGGTGGGTTGAAGGAAAATCATGCAGATCCATCTGACAAGCCATTTGCTTGCTGCAGCAGGTGGACTTAGTGCCAGAAAAGAAAGAGACAATTTCCCATTGGCTCTGAGGTTGTTTGGAGAATGTACTTGCTAAGTAATTATAATATCCCTCGGAAAGGTGGCAATGATGATAAAAAAGTGGAGCATATAGAAAAATTAGGAGATTATGTGTGGGTATTCAACCACACGACCTCCAGAGTTACCTTCCAACCCATATCAAGCTATGATTTTATGATCCTATGATAGTAAAAATAAATGAGATTGCACAAAGAAATACATGTGCAATAACATGCACAAATGCACTTTTTACCTACACGGTTTTCCTTGATGAAACTAGATTTTCAAATTCATCCTGTATATAAAAATATCAGTATAAGCCAAGAATTCCACTCATCCACTAATGTACATCACATTAAATGATCTCTGGTGATTAGAGACATCTGCTGTCATTTAATAATGGCCATTTTGATTTCCTAATTAATTTTGGAAAAAATGAGAGACTATGAGAAATGTCTCTCTATCACAAATAGTGAAATAAAGCAGTTATCATTATGATGACTTTTTTTTTTTTTGAAGCAAGGTTGAGTATCTTGACTTGGCTTGAAAAAAAAAAAAAAAATCTCACCTGTTTCAGGAAAAACACCCCAATAAAATGCATAGAAAGTCTCATCCAAAGCTTGTTGAACTCAATGGTAAAACTTCCATTTCCTTCATTTGGATTTTTAAACAGAAAGAGGATTGGCTACATTAGGGTTAATTAATAAAGGCTAAAATGACAACTTATTTTAGCAACAATATTTTTCAGTACAGATGGACTAATAGTGCTAATTCAAATAACACTATTATCAGAGAATGGCAATCACAAGCACTCACAGAAATGAAGCAAAACTTCCATTTGTATTTTAATCTTGAACACTGACACCTTCTAGAATGAAAACTGTAAATAAGCAATAAAATGTGTGCTACCAGATGATAAGGCCCACTAAAGTGCATTTGAATGATGTGGCTACTGTTAACACAAGCAATACATTCACTTATTAGCATTTCTAAACGGTAACCAATACGGAAGAAAAATGCAAAAAATGTACTGTGGATTTCTACAAACAGATACCTTTCACATGCAATATTATACAAATTTTAGAAGCAAATACAAAATAAACAAAATACATTCTTACTGTTTTCTGATAACATTTAATTTATTTTTTATTTTAATTCCTCCATTCTTATCATTTCTGTAGATTTCACAGAGACTTTAGAATTAAATGAAAATTGATGTATAAACATTCCCAGGCAATGCCAGCTAATGTACAAGGAGGAGTTTATTCTAACCTATTTTAGCTGACTTTGGAAGAGGTGAATCACAACTGCTAAAGGGCCTTTTTTACCTGTTGACTAAAAAAGAGAAGACAGGCAACTAGCTCAAAACCAAATGCCATCTTAGACATCAAGGACAGTAAGATGAATCCTACCTAAAGTGCTAGACATGCAACTACATGAGCAACACACTTTAATGAGTGTGGTGAACAGATAAATGACATCTGAGTAAGAGAAGATGGTAAAACTGTATTGCTTCACCCATAAAATATGATTGTAAGGGTATTAATATGTCATGTGCTCTTGAATTACAATAATGGGGCTTCAGCTGGCTTAGTATCCCCTTTGAGTCTCATTGCCGGTTGCAGAAAGCAATAACAATTTTAAAGAGTTTTTGGATGTAAAGAGTTTATACAGAATAGGAACCTGGAGGATAAATAAGCCAAAACACTAGGAAAACTGTAGCTCTGTTCAAGTAACAATAGCTTATTATCCCCAGCGTAGGAAATTACCAATAAAAATGGAAGGATTCCTGATTGAAAAGACTCACTTGAAAGCCATGTTCTAAAAATTAACAGCTGCACTGATCTCTGTGGATGGTACCATTTACATTTTTTCTGATTTGAACAGAACAGATTTGGAAAGACAACATTTCTGAACAACAAAATCAATCTAACACTGAAGGAGCTGCATAATTTCTGAAGCTATTTAGCAACCAGAATTTCAGATCATTTCTCCTACTATTGCCATTCTACGAATGTATACCCAACGTAGGTGGTTAACATTGTAGCAGACAAACACATTAGATCATTGGACACTTTTCTTTTATTTGTATTTTTTAAGACACAAAACAGATTAAGAACAGCATTAAGATGTTACTTGTTTTAATTAGTACATCAATGTTCCAAAATTTAAGTAAAGCTACCTCCAAAATATACTGAGGAGTGCTCTCTACATTCTGCTTTCCACTCTTGCTTCAAGCTATGGTAAATTATAAATAGTTCTTTCATTCTTAAAGTGAAAATGCCAGTTTCAATGGAGTGATAGCCATGTGAAAGTGTTAAGTGCAATTAACTTTATTCTTCAGAAGGAAACTGAGAGTACCATGCCACTATTCAACTTCTCTAATACAACATGAATGGTAGCTGAACCAGCCTCTCCAATGCTGAATGTAATCTCTGGAGTTTTGAACCTCATAAAACTCCTATTGTACTCATCTACATTAATATATGTGGTTTATTAAAAAATTACTATTTATTTGAAAACAAGGTACAAATATTGGAAACCAATGTATTTACAAACATATTAGTGATTTGGAAAACTGTTCAAAGGTTTAGTCAAGCAAGCATCTGAACATATGCATTTGATTCATAAATTAACTTACTGTCATTTGATGTCAATAGGACAGAAATGTTATTTGTATTAAATTGAAATAATTTAGAGTCTTGCTGAAATTATGAATAAAAAGCTCTAGAATACAGAATATGTCTGTGTAATCTGTGCATTAGGACAAAATAGTCTCTCTATTTGTGAGGAAAGCTTTAAAACTGTTTGCCAGATTCAAAGAAACAACAGGATTCAGAAGGAGGCTTAAGGATCTGTCTCAGGACAAGACAGTTGAAGATAAAGGGAATTCCTGTAAATATAACATTCTTTCCTCAGTCCAGCAGACTTTCACATGCCTCTGTTGTATCCAGAAGGTTACAGTAAGCTTGAGACAATTATTGGAGAAAGAGTGATCTAGGAAGATCAGCCATCACATCTCTGCCTAGAAGAGGCAGTTTGGGTTTGGGGTTTTTTTATTTATTTATTTATTTTATTTTATTGGCTGTTTCAGAATTCCCTACTGATACTAATGTTTGTTTTTGAATAGCATCATTAGCCAGAATCACAACTAACTTGTAGTCAGCTGAAGGGGTTCACCTCTGAGTGGAAAGCCAGGAGTGCTTTGAATACATGCATAAACACCTACAAATTAACCCTACATGCATAATTATCTGGAAGCCCATATTTCTCCCAGAAAAGATATTGATGCCATTCAACTACATAGCAAACCTCTTGGGGAGTTTAATTAAGGTAATTCCACTGTTCGTCATTTCTTCAGGGCTCAAAGGCTAAGATTTTCACCTTATGAAAACATAATGTTGCAACTTCTGCCCACCATCATTCACAAGCTAACAATCATTTTAATTCCTGTGTTCATTTTGTATGATGAAGAAAGATACTTCACTCTTTAATACACTGATCTGATTACAAAATCCACACTGACTAAAACCATTGTATAAAAAAAAGCTTAGTAACTAAGACCAAGACATCCCTATCTTAATTTTAGCTTTTGTACATTTCAGGTTATAAATATGCAAATGTTTCTGTGGTATGCTCAGAGCCATACAGTTTCCCCTTGATAAATATGTAAATGAGTTTGTCTCTGCAGTGGGGAAGTAATTATCACTTTCAGACCTAGTCATTGAGCACAACACTTGAGGTAAAGATGGAAAATAATGAAACCATTGACAGCAACACAAGAAGTGGCTGCACATATGGTGAACAGTACATAAACTCTGCATGCAATGTGTTTAACATTCAGAGCTACAACACAACCACTGGAAAGTGGAAATTCTGGGACGAAGCAATAGGTTGTGTTACGGCACATTATCTAGCCATTCAACAGAACACATCCACCTAAGAAGAGAGTGATTCTGCATTGGTGGGGGGGGGGCATTAGCATATGAACCTCAAAGGTGAGAGTGAATACTACTTAGTATAACTGTTTGACTAGAACAGAAAATAAATGCATAACTAATTACAAAATGTACAATAATTCCTGTAGGAAGAAAATGCAGTGTAGATTCAGTGGAAAGTCTTGAATCAGTCCTACTGTGTTACCATTATTTTTAAAGTTACGCTATGGAAACAGTCCATACAATGAAGTCTTCCCCAAAGTACAAAGCTGGAGTCTCAAATGTGCTAAGTTTCTCGTTAGGTTAGTGAGATCTTCAGTGTCAACAGGACATTCTGCCAAACAAGTAGCATATGGTTCTGAAAAAGCACATCTAAATTAGTGTTTTAATTTGGATCAGGAGCGCATAATTACAGTAAGTCCAATCATGGACAGTTAATATATTTCTGTTTGCCTAGCAAAGCCCTCTTGGATATTGTCACCTGGATTCCTTTTGAATTAAACTAAACTCAAGGATGGACTCTAGGAATGCACCTGAGGCACTCACACTATCCATGGGCATTCAGTCTATGGGAGCTCTGTAGACCTAGTCTGAAGTGGATTTCCTGTCTCTGCCGGTGTGCTGACAGTCTCTCTCCAGCTTGGAAGATAGTTCAAACCTGCCACTGTTGGCAGTTCAAAACATCATAGGATTGGTGAATCCTATACTGAAACTCTGGTGCTAGCAAAATCAAGATCCACCTGTGCGTACTGTAGATACATAGAGGGTGGGATTTACATATAGTGTACACCTCTACATCTGACATAGTTACTATAAACATATTTTAATGAAGCAAAAGAAGCATTTTCATACACAGCTCCCCTATCTTAAGATGATTGAATTTGACCCCAAAAATTGTAAATTCTTTTCACAATGAGGTAAGGTGAGACAATTGTCCCGGATTTAACTACCTACAATTACCATTCAAATCAGTAGCTGCTAGGTCCAGATAGTCTGTAGAGCATCAAACATTTTCCTGTTGGATTCCCCTAGACTCAGGGTGAGACAAGTAAAACCAGTGCAAGCGCTTGGAGAAGGGCAGTTTTTTTGAAAAAGCAAAGCAACTTTGTTGTGGAGTCAGCTAAGCTATCAGTGTGAATTTGCCTTCTGTTTGGATTTAGATTGCCATGTAATTGTAAACTTGTAATTGGCTTGTGACTGTTTATACAGTCTTATAAGTATAATGTGTCTTTCGGACCCTCAGGATAAATTTTCAGCATAGTGCAAAGCAGATTAGGTATGCACTGCTAGCAGCTATGAATAAATCAACAAAATTTTGACTTATGCATAAGCTTTTCATAGAGATAAGTATCACATCTCTTATTTTTCTTATTCATATAGGGTTCAAATTATTTTGTAAATGTGAAAGTTGGAATGATACTTTATATATATATAAATACATGTGGACAATAAAGCAGAGAGTTAAGTTGTGGTTATGAAAGTTGTGAAGATCTGTAAGTGCAGCTGCAATATAGACAATGCAGGACAGAAAGATCTTCATATTTGCATCAGTACTACAACATTACTGATGGATCATTAAAGGTCAGAAGTATAACTATTTGGATATCTCCTTAGTAGTATTTAAATTAGCTAATAATTGCTTGAAATTCACTTTTAGACCTTACATCTGTTGAACATAAGTCTGTGTATTTCTAATGTAAATCCTAGTTTTCAGACTGCTTAAAATGCTAAAATATGAGAGATGGTCATGCAGTTTTAGGAGGGTCCACTGCATTTGCATATTTCATGACAGCTGTGATAACTTTTTGGGTAAATTTGCATCTTCATTCTGCACACATCTGAGAATAAGATCTATTTCACACATACAACTAAGATGCATAATGCAAAAGACACTGTCTAGTTCCCCACTTCAAGGTCTCCCATGTTTTCTTTCAGATTTTGGAAGGGATTTCTTCAGGTAGGACCTAGGTAAATTGTAATGACAACCTAAGGATGCTATTCTTTTTATAATTAGATTGTCAAGTGAAGTTAAGGCTTCAGCTATTTGATCTTTCCAATATATACTGATGGTGATTGATTCAGTAATTGTAGAGTGATAAAAGAAACACTTCTCTATATCTTCAAAGGTTTAAACATTTATTAACATCAGACTGAGTTTTAAGCTGAATATGCATATGCTCTTAGATCCAAATGCATAATGCCAACATTTTGCCAAAGTATGAAGAATTATGAAGAATTAAAACAGAGCAAGCAATTTAACCCCACATTTTAATCCTCTGCACTTTTCTGAAAATTTCAAACTATTTGTTTGTTTCACTTTTATAACTTTTTTTAAATAAAATTGGAAGTGATAAAATTGGTTGACATTAGAGCCTAACCATATCTTGTCTTTCAATAGCCAAACTTTTTAAATCTTTGCTAAATTTGGCAGCAGATTTTAACCATTTGCTATAAATCATATACCATAAAGTTAAGAGGAGTTTTATCAAGAGTGAATTAATATTCCTCATTAAATCTTAATTGTTATCATCTCCTGGTTTTCTGATTTTAACTGTGCAAGTCTAATCTCACATGGAAGTGGCTGTGCGTTAACTCACCCCCAAAACACAAGATGACTTTTTTCCCCCTTGACATGACCATCACCATGCGCACTTGCTAATTCACCTACTTCTCTAATTGCTTTTGGGCAACTCAGTGGCTTTTGTGTCACTCAGTGGCTTTTGTGCCTAAGCCTACTGTGCAATCACCATCTTCAAACCATGCTAGCTGTGAATGAATCTCTGTACAGACAGTATTAATACCAATAAGAAAGCAAGCCTGTGAAAACTGTCCTCAAGGGAATTTTCCACTAATGAATGTAAATTCCAATCTGACTTCTCTAGATGACATTCTGAATTTAGCAAAAAATGACAAATAAATCGAAGACCACAAATTTTTCTTTATGATTCAGGGTTTTTTTCAATTTTTTCTCCTTTTTTTTTTTTTTTTCATATGTTTATGTGTTCAATATGACAGTATCTATGCTGATTTAAATTCCAGAGGATCTTTTCAGAAGGGAAGGCAAATAATTTTTGAGGTCATCCTCACTGATCATAGCTGACTAGCTCAGAAGATTGCTCACTAGTTTATGAAATGGGACTTTGATTCCTTAATTCATCTAAGTGCTCTTGAAAAAATATTCCCAGTCTATTTGGAAAGAGCTTTTGTTGAAGTTTCAGAGTAGTACTCAGTAGCACAGCAGATGTCTACAAGGAAAAAAAAAATCTGCATTTTTCTGGTCTGAGGCCTGGAAAGAGAAATATGTCACTCTCATTTTAAATTGGTTTGGAAATACTTGAGGTCTCTGCTTAGGCCAAAAGGTATTTTATGTCCCCAAGACATGGTGGGGGCATGAAATCATGGAGGACCCTGAGATCATCAGGTCCATTTCTTTGCCTTTTCTCTACTTAATTCTTACTTGTGAATAAAGCAAATATGTGATGTGAAATTACTAATATAGTTATTAATCTGAGTTTACAAAGGTTCAAGGATATGAATGCTATGTGTGATTTGGTTTGTAATGGGAATTTACAAAAATGGATCTATGAGACTTTCCTGTGTGAAGGCGAGACAGATTTCTGGAAGGGCTCTGCTTTGCATACAAGGATCACAGCAAGATGTGGTTTTTAGGATAAATCTGAAGGCTAAATTTGAGATGAGGAAGGATCACTCACATGGCACCACACAGATCAGCTGAAATATTAGCATAGATACAAGGAACAAATTAATCTAGCTGTAAATAGATAGTATTTGGGGAAGAAAGGAGATACTGAGAAGGTAAACTCCCCAAAGCACAGATGGCAAGTAACCACTGGAAGACCCCAAGCAGCACGTTTCTTACTTATGGGAATAGCACTATTTCTATGGATAGAGAGGCAGGTGCAGGGTTAGTCCCTCTGTATTAATGTATTTTTTTAAAGGACTAGTTCTTTCTGAACCAATAACATCAAATCTATGGAAGTTGTATACAGATAGACGACAGCCTTGAACAGAAAAGGTTTGAAATCTCCACATTTCACATGAATAATTCTGTAACAGACTGGTATCACATACAGAGAGAAGTACACAACAGCAAATAGATTTCTGCTCTCAAGGGCACTGGAAAAGCATGGCTAGCTATATTCAGCAACTGACTGTATTGTTATCAAGATTCAACAATTAAATATGACAACAGTAAGATAGAGCATATGCATACGTTTCCTGATAGGGTATTTACTACACCAGTGCCTTCTATTTAAAACAATTATTTTCTACTCTCTCTCTCTCTGTATTCCTAAAATTAATATAGAACAAGGGAAGTAATTAAACGTCACATCAGAAAATCAGTTTACATTCTGAGAGAAAAATGTGATATTATTCTCTAGGTTTTTTTTGCCAAGAAAGTCCCCAAAGCTCTCTTTAACTCAGCCATCTACTTTTTATGAGCAGCACCTGGGGCTTATTGCAACTGCTTGACCAACTACAGCAGAATCACAGAAAAAATGAAATGGGAATGGACTGAGAAATTTGGGATATGGGGCTTGACTACTTCAGCTCTAAACTGGCAAGAATATTTAGGATATGTCCCGCATGTTCTAGGGATTTTTTTAAGGACAACTCCAATTTTGTGCCTATTAAAATAATACTGGTAAAAAAGCCATCATAGCAGCACTTCCTATAAAAACATGCTAAGATGTTCAAACTTTGTCCTGTAGGATGTGCTGTGGTGGATACAAAGGAATTTACATTACGTTTTACTCTGTCCTGAATCACATCTTTTTATGTAGTTGGAAACTTTGGCCCCAGTGAGGACTTCATGAGACAGATGGGACATTTCAGCCCACTTTCAGCTGCACAGACATCATCCTTACCTTTGGCTTTGGTTTTCGCTCTACTTTCCTGCTAATGGGCATTTGACACTTGTATGGTGTTTCTCCCTGCCTGCGAGCTTCTGGCAGCCACCTCTGCTTTCCTCCTCTGCTTTGCCAGCTATTGCTAGCCACATACTTAGCCCTGTCTTGCACATATTAGAAAGGTGGACCATTTGTTTACTGTCTTTCTGACATTATAGTTAAACTTTGAAACTAAGGATATACTTCTTATATTACATGGTTTTCACTTTTTTCCTTTTTATTAAAAATACATCAACAGAAAATACAGATTGTTTTGAAGGCTGTGATACCATTGTTTTTGAAGAATCACAGACTTTTCATAGAGCATCCATAGTTGTTGACTTCAAGTCAGCACAGTTCCACTGACTTCAGTGCAGTTACATCATTCTATGCAAACAGCAGACCTATTGCAGCATGGTTAAAAAGAACAGATATTTATCAGGGTTTATCATCTTGCTTAGTCAAGTGACCACTTCCTTCTTCTTCAACCAAGTCCCCAAAACCCACTTCAATTTTTTTTTTTTAAAAAAAGGAGTTTGAGGGACCTGGGTATCTGCCAACTAGAGACACTTCTATATTGCTACATGAAGAACCTGATCTTAATTACATCTCATTCTCTTTGGATTTAGGAAGATACTTTCTTCAGCTCTTAGGAAAGAATAACTAATACATGAGTTTTATGGAACTGAGAAATGTTTATATATAAAAGGAAAGTTTAAATTAAATAAAAAAGTTCTGTTAACTCATCTAAAAAGTGACACCTTCTCCAAAAGGAGGTGTAATATTAAAGTATGACAAATTGATATCACCCTTTTTATCTCAATTGTATGACACTTTTGTTCCTCCTTCTTAAAACTTAGGCTTTCCAGAACTGCTTAAATAATGATGTTCCAATAAGCTATTATCAATAGGGACTGATCGTTGTAGGAGATGCCAAGTAATGAAAAGCAGCCAAGTGGAAGGAAAAATATCGTGTGATCTCCTGTGACAATCCATTGGGAAGAACTAACAAAGAATAACAGAAAAAAAAAAAAAAAAATCTGCTTGTGGCATATGAGTAGCTGACAAGAAAAGAAGTCCAGATTCAACTATTAGATGAAAGCGCACCTCTCACATCAGGAAGGCAAAAAATTTACTTAAACGAATATAAAACTGGTATTGCAGATATGGAAATACATTAGAGGTACCCTGGCTACTTAGTTCAATTGGACTGTTCATATCGATATGGGAGAGAAACCTGGTGTTAAGGCTCTGGTTTTGGACAACTGCATCATAACCATATTTCTAAATGTATACTACTGGATGGGCCAAGATCTCTTTTGACATCGAGGGAAAGAAAAGAATCTACCAAAAGGGAAAGAAGTCTCAACTTCAGAGACGGCAGCAGACCTACCACAGACATTTTGTTAAAATCAATTTCCTGGCTGTCACTGAAGTAGCTCAATTATGTATGAAAGAGTTTTATAAACAGAACAGGCCTTTTTTCAAACATCAATTATCAAAGCTTCTGATATTCTCAAGGTACCATATTTTATTTTTTTACCCCTTGTTTCTGTTTTAAAGAAAATGCTACTTACCATTTAACACCCATAGCAAACTTTTGAATACATTCCTTAAAGGTTTCTTATCGATCCAAGTTGTCAGCAAGAAATTGAATCACAGACTTCCTTAGCTGATAGAAGAAATTCTAATTTCAGATTTACAAAATTCATAGCTAAGGAGTCCCAGAATTTTATAAAATGATCATCTGAAAAACTGTAATGACAATGGCTCTTTCATATTTATTGACATTACATATTATTAAATGTTTCTGAAAGTTTCAGTATGATGTGATCACTGAATTACAGCACAGTTTGGGTCAGAAAGGACCTTCAAAGACCATCTAGTCCAACTCCCCTGCCTTGAGAAAGGACAGTCATCACTAGATCACTTTGCTCAAAGCCCCATCCAACCTGACCTTGAACACTGCCAATGATGGGACATCCACCACTTCTCTGCGCAAGCTGGTCCAGTGTCTCACACCCTCATTGTAAACAATGTCTTCCCTATGTCCAATCTAAACCTACCCTCTTGCTGTCTAAAACCATTGTCCTTTGTCCTGTCAATACAGGCCCTGGTAACAAGTCTCTCTCCATCTTTCTTATAAGCCCCCTTCATATATGGAAAGGCAGGAATAAGGTCTCCCCAGAGCCTTCTCTTCTCCAGGCTGAACAAACTTAGCTCTCAGTATTTCTTCACAGAAGTGTTCCAGCCCTCTGACTATTTTTGTGGCCTTCGTCTGGACCTGCTCCAACAAGTCCATGGCTTTCTTGTACTGGGGACCCCAGAGCTGGACGCAGTACTCCAGCTGGGATCTCACCAGAGAGGAGTAGAGGGGGAGAATCATCCCCCTTGACCTGCTGGCCACACTTAATTTGATACAGCCCAGGGTACGATTTGCTTTCTGGGCTGCAAGCGCACATTGCTGACTCATGTCCAATTTTTCATCTACCAAACTGAACAGATAAATTATATCTGTTCCAATTATAAATAAAGAAAAAAAAATTCATTTATTACTTGCTTAATGTGTGCTCTGCTGTTTTGTGGTGCCAAAATCAACTGTACTCTGGATTAGAAGCACTTTGATACCTTTCACACAACCCTATACTATACACACAACTATACTTTTCACAGTGCCAAAAATAGTACCTTCCACGCCTTTGCTAGAAACGCTGAGACATCCTGACCTATTATTTATTTATTTCAAACATCTGGCATTAAGTTAACTTGGGGTTTGCAGGAAGAGAAAATTCATATTGATTTTCTGGGCCAGGCCATTCTGTAAGATTAAAAGCACATTTACATTTGTATTAGTTCTTGTTTGCTTGCTTTGTTTTTAAATTCTAGTCTGATTCAAAAATGGAAGTAAAATAAATTTCTAACCCACAAATATCTCATCCACTGAAATACAAGAGCCTAAAGAGCCTATATCCTTTATTCACATAACACAGAAATGGCAGCAGTACTTTAAAACCATGTAAACTGTAGTACCTAAGGGCCAAGTTGACCACACATAATTTTAGGGAAACTAAGTGTGACATTATAGATTACTGCATCTAGTAGACTGTTAAAAGGGCGTATACTGAAAAAGGAAGATGCTTCTCCTCTTTCTCCTCCTTTCTGCTTTCCCTGGAAGCTGGTTAGGAAAAAGGAGGTAAGAGAGTAAAGGGTGCTCTGCCTCCCCGCTTGTGGTAGTAGTAATCTGCAAGATCCACTGACGCTGTGGAATATAACTTCATGCTGGTCTAAGGCAGGAATTTTATTATCCTGGAGTCTCTATTTCATCATCTCAAGAAAGCAACTCAGCCCTTAGGGGTCAGGTGTTCCTCTGGTTATTGTGCTTACTACAGTAACATAAAATCTGTTGGGTGTTCTCGGGGTTCCTACTATGTGCTCTTCATGAGAAAATGTTATAAAGAAACTTCCACGGGTGGGTAGGGGGAGGGAATGATTTAAAAATAGAAGTGTGTATACAAATACAAGAACTAAGCCAAAAGAAAGAGAAAACAAAAAGAAAGTATTCAAAATAGTTAAAAATACCCTGAGTACACTAAATGAAATATGCAAAAAACCCCCCCAAAACAGTAACATTAAAAAATAACAGGTAGGAAAGCATAATAAAGATTCAGTGTCAGTATTCCTTAAATAGCCCCCTACACTGAAACATAAATGCCTTATTTTACAAAGAAGTAGTGATGGAAAAAGCTGGAGAAAAGCAAATTTATCAGTTTACCAGCCCGCCTTTCATTAATCACAGCATCATTACTCTATTGCTTTCCCTAACCTTAAAAATTTCACTATTTATCTCATTAGTATATTTCATTATTAATATATAGAATGATTAAAAACCTTTCTGTAATGCAAAATACAGAACTGGTTTTTAGAAGAATAATGATCTTTGGTAGTATTATCAGCCTGCCTATTATATAGTGTGGTTGTTTTAGCAGTCAAATGTACCATTGAAAAAAGCCCAGACATAGTTAATAAAAAAGGCAGTTCTACCAACCTCATCAATAAGAGCTTATTACCACCTGGAATTTGAGCCTTGTGATTCAGCAGTGAAAAATTTCTGCATGGCAATTCACTACTAGGAACCAGCCTGCCGATGAACAACAGTTTACAACACAGAATTGATACTGCCATAAGCTTTATTGTATGATTACTGTTTTCACTGAGAATTAGTTCCCCTCTTTTTTAATAGTATGGTCTCAAAATAATTAATATACATTTCAAAAGAAGCATGAAAAATTTTTATGTCTTTCTCCAAGAAACTGCAGGGATGGTTTTAAAAGAACCTCTAGGATTCTCAGTATCATCACTGAAACTGAAATGCTCATGGTCAGTTTTAGTTTTTTTTCCTACAGCTAAATGAGATGCAGCCAGCTATGAATAAATGGTAAAAGGCTGGAAGACATTTCCTGAATCATCACAGAAACTGTTCATATCATTATAGTTCATATGTTGGTGAAGATATTTAATTATCCTTAAAAAATGACACTTAATCCCCAAGACCAGAAGAAAACCTGAGTCCAGGTGCACATTCTAACCATTTCCCACCTCCAACATGGATCAAGACCTGGAAGGATAAATGGCTTGCTTCCCCCTCCTCCCCATTCCCATGCCAGCTGAATTAAAGTCCCAATGTTTTACTATGGATCCAGAGCTGGATTAGTGGGTGACTGGCAGCAACGCTATACCTCAGTAGGTAAATCTGAACATCATCTCTTTGCCTTAGTTTTTCTTCTGGGAAACAGAATAATAAGATTCCCCTATCTTACAAAGACTGTGAAAATGCTCATTTGCGAATCTGTTATATACTCTAGCGAAGTATTGCCACAGAAAAGATGAGAGATGTCAAAGAAATATGTCTTCAAAACGGACTTCAATAGTGTGTGTTAAATAATACATGAGAATTCATATTTAACAATGAGGAATACACCTACTGTTGAGTAGCTGCTCATTAGAAGGCATTCTGTGATGAGGAGAGAGGGTTCCAACGGGAAAAGAAATGGCATGTAAACATATGCTTAAAAACTGTACCAAGAGACACAAGCACAGGAAGATTGATTTTTCCTATCTTTGAGTACTTGACTTCATAGCCTTACAATGTTCACTTGTGTCTTCTGTGTGTTTGCATGAATTCATGGACTGTATCAGTTATATTAAGGTACTGGGTAATCCACTACAAAACTATCTGAAAGTACAAGGAAGGGGTGTGGGTGGGAAGGTTTAAATTCCCAGATTAAAAATCCTAACATCTTTACTTTCTCTGCTCCTTTGTTTCATGTTTAGGCTTCTTTCATAGATATGTAACTTCTACCAGCAACATTCTTCACCTACTAGCTCAGTTGCACCCTTTATTAATACCATGATTACAAGCTCTATAAATACCTAGATAGACATTGTTTTCAGTGTCCATGTGTTGAAGAAAAAGGATGGCAAAATCATGGTCATAGGACAATGCCAAAGGTTTCAGGTTCACAGCAGGGACACTTCCACCAAAGTGAGCGAAGTCTGCCATTCTGATCCCTTGTTCTGGGTGACTGACTTACTAAATTCCTGTAGAGTTTCTTTGGGACAGGGCAAATGTAATTCCTCTTAACAGCTTCACAGTATCTGTGCTAAAAAGGTTCCTATGCAGAGGCACTCCACCAGCAAAATCTTTAGTAGCGTCCTTTTAAACTGCTTTCCCAATATGTATTTTGGAGATTATCTACAGTTTGAATAAAGTTAGCCCCATTCATTTCCCTCATTGCAACCTTCATGCAAGTATACATAGAAATCACTGTATTCCTCGGGTCAATTTTGGTTTAAATCTTTACTGTGTTCTTAATCCCACTGATAATAACCTTCCTCACCCACCTTAAGCAAGGAGCAAAATCCCACCATACTATTTATATGTGAAATTAAACTTCAGGGGCAAAGGTTAGACAAAAGGTTTGTAGTACATTTCATTACAGAACTTCCTATCCTTATTGCTTGGAGAGTTGTTGGGATTCTCTTATCCCTAGCTTATCTAAAACAAGCTTTGAGCTTTCTCCTACTTACGGAAATTAGCTTGTCTCAAGAGCAGTGCTAATTTTTCCACTGATTAGAGCATTTTGATCACCATGTTAGATGTCATTTCAATGTTTTTGTATAAGATCCAATTTTCAGAGGTTCATAACCAATAGAAAGCCTTTAAATTTTTGAAAGTTATTAGATTTTTGTAAAGTTAAATGCACAGTGCACTAACACATCTTGTGCTGACAATTTAACTCCTGCAATATCAGATGCAAATGAAATCTGTTCAGCAGCTGGCAGCAAATTTTGAACAACACAGCACTACTACCACAAGCTGCATCACACTGAAGTTTTCCATCATGGAGTGTGTGTTACTAAGACATTATTTAAACTTGACTGATTTAAAAAATGCTACAGGAATGGCTGCTTAAGATGTGCTTTGTAATCTTGTAAATAATGTTCTAAGAAGGAGCTTTGCTGTGTACAAGGATGTAATATAGAAAAAGGAAACTGTACTTAAGGAGGATTAGGTAGCTCAGGAGGCTTATCATAGTGGAAATGGGAGTCTTTCATCACTGAGTCACCTCTTAAATTCAGCCCTGTTCAGTAGTGACTGAAAGTCATTGCTGCTTAGTGACATATGAAATGAGTTTGGGTTTTAGCCCAGATCGCAACTGGAAAGCATCCACATCATAAAAGGCAGAACCACAAATGTCTTTAATCTGCACCCTTATTGACAATTTTCCCAGATCTGACCTATAATGTGCTTCAAGAGCTTAACTACTGTCTTAGCTGAAGAAACAGTCTCTTAATGTTAGGATAAGAGCAGGATGGCAGAACAGGGTGGAGAAACGCTGTTCTAGTCATAGAGTACCTGTACTGGCTGAATACCGTCTTCCTCAGAGATGCTGGCTGAACATCTCTCATGGTAACAAAAACAGTTTAAAAATAAACCTTCTAAACTTGAGAGGTACACCAGTACAAAATCAGGAAAGCAAGGTCGAGGAATGCACCTTAAGTTTTCAGGCTCAGCTAAGTTTATGTCACATTCATAATAGCTGGATAAAACGATCTGAGCCTGCTTATCCACCACTTCTGACAATGTAGCATCATTCTACTTTTCTTATCTTTTAAATCGACTTTGCACTGTTATGAATTACTACATCAGGTGAAAAGCCATGATAAATTAGGCTCATGTCCATGTACAAGATTTTTTTCTGAAAAAAAAAAAAAAATTAAGAATAGCTCCATCATTTTTTTCTCAAAGCAATAGGATTTTTTTTTTGGCTTTCATATTATCAATGATTATTTTGATTTTTAGCATAATTCAGAATTCTCAGAAGATCTGTGGTACATTTTTAGATTGATCCTAATAGATTAGGGTTCTAAATCGAGGTTGAAAGCATACAAACACTGTAAAGTGAAATAAAGATGTAAGAATTCATGATAACAGCCACTAACAATTATATGCAAAAGAAGAGACATAGATTTCAGATGAAACTTACCAATACTATGCTGTTTCCCAGAAGGAAGACAGCTACTGCTCAATATAGGAAAGAACATTAAAAAAAAAAAACAAACCAAAACATCTAAGGATACAACTTCAGGGAAGAATAACTGGAAATAAATATTAAAATTTTATTTTAGTTACTCAGTAATTAAAAATAATAAGTCAAGTTTAAGAGCTCATAGGCTTGTAAGTTAAAAATGATTATTTTAAAATGAGAAAGAAAATGCTTCTACTAAGAAATTGGAGACAGATCACATTCTATTATGAAAGCACATAAAACCTGAAAAATTGGGGGACTGTAACATGCTTCAGAACCTGAAAAATTGGGGGACTGTAACATGCTTCAGAACCTCAAGAATTCTTTGGTTGTAACATCTGGACCCTTCTTTCTGTTTTGTAAATGCTTTAGACTGATACCTTCATCAGAGCAAAAATTTTACAGAAAGTCTTGTGGGCATAGTTCAGTTTTCTGTCCCCTAAATATTTTGCAATTTTCTAAAAGTAGTTTTCATTTTGTTTCTGAAAACATGCGTTCCATCTATTACTAAAGCAGTGGTACATCTATTATTAAAACAGAGAAAAAATACAAAGGTGTCAACAAAAATGGTTTATATTAAATTGGAATGGTTTACACTTAGACCCTTGATTCACATCATTCCAGAGCTGAATAGAAGTTAAAAGTAGAGGATGTGATCAATCCCATATTATTTAAATATGCACACATTCATCAGATAAAAGGCATATAAGCATCTAGTTTTTATCATTTCACATTTAGGCACTGTAGGAATTAAGAGCTGCAGCATAATCCTGTGCATACATATTGATAACATCTCTTTTACAACAGTGGGAAATCTAATTATGGAACAAGTAAATTAGATGTTTCCACAAACATCTGGAGTTGACTTGGTGGAGCTTTCCCCATTTCCTTCCTCTTTGAAAGCATTGTGTGAAGATAAACATTTATAGACAATTCTTAATCATGATAACATCTGAATCAAAGAAAAACAGTGTGAAAAATGGTCTGATTTTCAGTTAGTTCTACTAGTTCTATAATCTAGTTCTACTAGATTGTACCCTAGCTGGCCCTTCTCAGTTAAGTATACTTTATTTCTGCTTTGCTGTATTTCATTATAGGCCACATATCGCCCTGGAGTTGGGTAGCAGAGTATCAGAAATGCTTTGACAAGTCATAAATGTTCTTCAGGTAAGGTTCACTTTATTCAGACATACAAGGTTTTAATTACATAAGTACTTTCAGTTAAAAAAAAGTTAGGCACTGTACTTCCCTGTAAGGAAAACCTAATTAAGATACCATTAGCATCCTCAAAATTTGTCACCACTGTAGCAACACAGAATCACAGAATGGTTTGGGTTGGAAGAGACCTTTAAAGATCATTTAGTTCAACACCCCTAGTGTGAGAAGGGACAGTCGTCACTAGGTCATGTTGCTCAAAGCCCCACCCAACCTGACCTTGAACACTGCCAATGATGGGACATCCACCACTTCTCTGCGCAAGCTGGTCCAGTGTCTCACACCCTCATTGTAAACAATGTCTTCCCTATGTCCAATCTAAACCTACCCTCTTGCTGTCTAAAACCATTGTCCTTTGTCCTGTCAATACAGGCCCTGGTAACAAGTCTCTCTCCATCTTTCTTATAAGCCCCCTTCATATATGGAAAGGCAGGAATAAGGTCTCCCCAGAGCCTTCTCTTCCGCAGGCTGAACAACCCCAACTCTTTCAGCCTTTCTTCAGAGGAGAATTGCTCCAGTCTTTTGACCATTTTCCTGGCCCTCCTCTAACAGGTCCAGGCTTTCTTGTACTGGGGACCCCAGAGCTCGACACAGTACTCCAGGTGGGCTCTCACAAGAGAGGAGTAGAGGAGGATAGTATCATGAGAGTATCTTGCTTCTGTTTGATTCAGTGAAGAGTTCCTTGGTACCTCTAGAATGACTTTTAAAGGTTATGTCTGATTTATTTCAAAATATGAATTGACTTTAGTGAATAGATTTTTTTCATTTCTTCAGCATCTCACAGGATCACAGAAGAGTTGAGGTTGGATGGGACCTTGCCCACACCCCCCGCTGAGGCAGGGCCTCTTGGAGCTCAGGACCACATCCAGATGGCTTTTCAATACCTCCAAGAAGGGAGACTCCACCACCTCTCTGGACAACCTGTGCAGTGTTTGGTCATCCTCAGAGTAAAAGGTTTTTCCTGATGTTCAGAGGGAACCTCCTGTGTTTCAGCTTGTGCCACTGCTCCTTGTCACTGGGCAGCAATGAGAAGAGCCTGGCCCCCCCCTCTCCTCCCTCAGCCTTCTCTTCTCCAGGCTGAAGAGAGCTCTATTCCCAGCTGTCTCAGCCTTTCCTTGTAGGAGAGATGCTCCAGTCCCTTAATCTTCTTTGTGACCCTTTGCCGGACACTGTCCAGTAGTGCCATATCCCTCTTGTATTGGGGAATTGCGGAGCTACTCTCTTCATATATAACTCTACTAAACATTTTAAGATATTTCTAACAAAAGTTACATGTAAGATACCTGGGATTTATTTCCACTCCTTTTCTTCTAATTAAGTAACAACAGATGATGGTAATATTTTCTTGGCATAACTTGATCCTAAGACAGATCAAAAGATCATAGCAGAGAGGCAGTTAAGTTTTTTTCAGCTTATAGGACATTCACATAATATATCCAGACAAGGCCCCCACTCTGCAGTTACCTAGCCTGTGTCAGACTACAGTTTCTGAGACTTTTTTGCACTTAAGCCATTCAGTTGTGATTGTTCCACAAAGGATTAAAGAACTGATATGCAGTTTAGCTACTGTTAACAGAACAATAAACAGCCATTTGCAAAAGTGGTGTTGAATTAATGTGTCTTCACACAGCTTGCATTCAAGTCTACAGGGGGCTCCAAAACTCTTTGCAGTCATCTGTTTTGGATTAAATTAGTGTAATGTAATTTACATCAAAAACAATTTCTGAACATATCCATTTCTCTTCCTCTATCAGGAATGAAGGAACGAAGGAAAGGAAGAAGGGAGGAAGAAAGAAAAGGATAATATTGCATTCATTCATTTATTCATCATTTCTTCTTCTATTTTTAGACTGTAAGATTATTTCATCTGCTCTCATATGAATTATAATTAATAGCGTTAATAAGGTGCTTAGCCTACATTGAAATAAAATTAATGTTATTAGACAGAGAATAAATCTCTAAGGCATGTCACATGCAGTGACATTGTAACTGTGAATGCTTTAAACATTGAATTCTGTTATGCACACATCAGTATGCAAAAGCAGTAGACACACACAGTCCCAAAGCTTATCCAGAGACTTTGTATTTCATGTTTTTGACATGGACTGTAATCATACTCTTCAGTATTGGTTTAAGAAGTCACCAACATGAAATATTCAAAGGAGTATTTTATTCATGTGTCTTATAGGTTTTTCTCCTTGTAGCATGGAGATTGCCTTATAATTGAATTATTGTCCAATTAGGTAATTGATTCTCAATAAATAAACAAATGAAAATTGAGTTGTCTTTTATTTAGGATTCTCAGTCTGAGTGGACTTCTCTGTCTTACTAAAAAGACTGTTGCTTTTTCTCTTGCAATGGCAGCTAAAGTCTTCTTTCTGATTTCAGCTGATCTCTCAAATCAGAAACAATATTTCATTTGCATCTCATAGTCCAATCTTGATATAACTTTTTCATCACTGGTACCTGACAGTGCTAAATTCTACTTCTACTTGTGACTTCTCTTCTACTCTTTTCTTTTTTTTTTAATGATCCACAAAGATTTTCCACATTTCCCAGTCAGCAGATAACACATTGTAAGTGTCTTTTAGAACCGCGTTAAAGCTGGTGTTTCTTTTCCTACCAGATGTCAAAGACTTCTGATGTTGTACTATAATGCAGTTTTTCATACACTCATTTTTTCTTACTATGCTTGTGTTGTCTTTAATTAGGAGGTTTTGCAGCATATTGTTATATCTGGACTATTTTGTTCTTATTGCTTTTGCAAGTTACATTTATCTATGCATAAATACTAATTTCTGTCTAGTGAATGATAAAACCTCCCTTTGTAGAAAGCTTATAGCTTTTACTTTTTCAGCTCTTCCAGACAATTTTGTTTGGCTTTTCTACTGTAACATCTTCAGAAGCATTCCAAGAAAATGCTGGTTACTGACATCAGCAGTACAGTGAATAAATCTACTTTGTCTGACATAGTTGATGTATTAAAGACTGGAATTTTCAATGGAGGTTAATGGAAATAAGTACTCCCTTCAATTGAAAAAAAAAGAAAAAAAAGCTACATTATTCCTTCAGACTCCTTTGGAAATGGCAGCCATAACGTTTTTTCATCATTCTAATAATAGAGGAGAAAGTAACAGAGGAACTAGACATATTTTCTGCCTCCTGGAGCAAATATGTTATCTGTCAACAGAGTAGTCTTACAAGGCATAAGCAAAACCAAGTAACCAGACCCCCAGCTGAAACAATACTTGATGTTTGTATACTAGTAAATAACAGACAAGGATCTGTTTCCTGATTTAACTACCTCCACTGCCCCTGATGCTCCTGTCATGAACAGTAAAGGACAATACATGAGGAAACTTGTGTATCTTATCTGAGTTTGTTTGAAATTCCTATGTTATCACCACTATATTTGTAGCTCTGATTTATCCCAAGCTGTTTTAATAATATGCTTCTGTCTTACAGTTTGGTTTCTTTGACACATGTCCTAAGAGCTTGTGGTCATTCTGGAAGAGAGCAGTGGTCTTCAATCTGTTACCACTTCTGCATCATTAAATAGCCTGAAACAGCAGCACATCAGCTGCCTTGGTTTCCAACTTGCTGCTTAAACTCTGAAGGAGGCAGCAAAATGTAATGGCAGCAGCAAATGACCAATTAGGCTGGAATAAGCTAAGTTTCATGAAACAGAAAAAGTAGTAGTAAAATCAAGCACAGACAGTAAGACCAGCTAATGCTCTGTAGCTTTACTACAATGTGGATGTAAACAGACAACAACACAGGCTTACTTTTACCTAATGCAAGCATTTGATTTACCAAATGCTGGTAGCCACTGACAGAAGTGACAAAGCTTCAGGGTGTAATACAATTGTAATGAAAGCCACTGTCTCTTTACAAAACCTGATTTACAAAAGAGGTTTTTTTTCTGTTATCTCCCACACTGAAAACCCTTCCTAAGTGTATCAGTTTCCCACAAGGGTTTTCCCCATTTTTGCAAATACTGCACTAAATATATTACAAGTCATTAAATGTGCTGTGCTGCCTTTCATCCTGTAGCTTCTACAACTAGACTTCTTGATGTAAAATATGCAAAGCAATATACATTATGTTTAACTGCACATGTTTGCATAGTTTAAAAATATGTATGCACCAAAGCTAAATAACTGTTTATAGCAACTTAGTAAGGAAGCAAAACTTTCTTAAAGAAAGCCAATTTGCACCGAGTTGTACTGAGAACAGATTTGGCTTGGGTATGTAGGAAGCAGGAATGTAAGCTTGTCTTTAGCTCTTAATACTGCTATTCTCCAATATGATTATTTTCAAGTATGAACTGTTAGTTGTTTTCACAGCTGATTATCTCTGGAATCAGAGAGTCACTCCAATACATCTAGAGATACAGGAAGCCTGTTGAAAGATGTAATGATCAACTTCTCTCCAGCCTCAAAGAGAATGGAAGGCTCTGAAGGGAAAATTGTTTGCTTTTGACTGTTCTTCATGAACAGAAGTGGAACAGAAATCACCTGAGTGATTTCACTAATTCAGAGAACTCACTAAAATCATTAGCAAACTACTTTTGCCAACAGTGCATATTGCAGTCACTTTATTTGAAAATATTTTGATATCAATACCATATGATCACTTTTAGAATTAGTATATTGTTTTATGAGGACAACCTGCAGAGACCAGATGACACACAGAAGCTCGTGGGGTTGGATTTAATTACTGTACTTCAAAAGTTCACAGTTAATGGTGTCCATATCTCTGCTAAATCCATTCTGTATAGACTACCTTCACAGTCAAAGAAGAGAGCAGGTCTTTGTAGGACACAATAAATTTGGTCATAGATATTACAAGAGGTCAGACTATTGTGCCTTTTGAATTACTCTTTCCCCTAAGTGTAAAGGACAAGTATGTCAGATATACCATAGACATCCAAAACACAGAAGTCTGCATTTGGTGGACATGAATGTAAGTTTTCCACGAATTCCCTCCATTGATATTAGAAGCACATGTAACATACCTACACTCCAGTCCATTTCCTCCACTGCATCCCCATATAAACCATGCTTGCTCTTTCCTCTGAAATTTTCTGAAGCATATAGAGCAGTATGAACATGAAGATAAGACAGGACAAGAAGAAATGGTGCATCAGTGTTCCTGGAAAAAAAAAAAAAAAAAAGAAACAACAAAACAAAACCCCAAACCCTTAGTATATTTTATAATAAAATTTCTACAAAGAAATCTTTCTACAGTAGAGTTCAAAAAAACCCCAAAAACAAAAGGAAGAAAAGGAGTATTGTGTGAACACACACACACAGAGTAAAAATGCCATTCTTAACTGTATACTGAATTGAAAGATAATATAAATGACAAAATCTAATTAGTTTGCTATATATATTAAAAAGGACTTTTTAAAGCCAGGAACCCAGCAGTTTCTGGCTACAAGCACCTCTCTTCACTTTAGAAGTACATATTAAAAAGCTGAAATAAAATTACTGTTCAAAAACATACCTTTAGAGCTACATATATGTGTGAAACAGAATTACCTTCCTCACAAGGTCATATGGAAGCAGATCATCTAGACTATTATGAGGACCAGGGTCAAACATACAATTATAGCATTATAGTACTTCTTTTCCTCCTTTATCCTGGACTAAGGTATATGACCAAATCTTTTGTCATTTAATATTCTCTGTGTGTATGCATGTGATCAGTACATAACACCACAAGTACATTGTACCAAAGAATAAGTAATCTCAAAGTACATACTAATATAGTTTTCCCCTCATTAATGAACAGTCACCGTTGTCTTAAGTCTATTTCCTGAATCGATACAAAAGAAAGAGTGCAATAAACAGACTCTCTGTAAATTTTGCTGTTCATGTGATCTCTCAACATATTTATGATCAGTTCCAGCAGACTGTGAAAGCGCAGCTCAAGTAAGAACTTTTTCTTATGCATTATTTATAAAACTTTACTTAAAATTGTGCAGTACCAGCCAAATTTACTGCTATACGCTCTAACAGCATTTGTAGTACATTATGCATATTGTAAATATCAGTTGAATCACAAAAGCACTACCCAGAAAACTTTTCTGGATCTCACCCTAAAGCACACAGCGAATTACAGAGTATTTTTGGTTTTATTTACCATATTTTCTCTCATCAATCTGTGGTGGATAATACCTGTGATTCACATCAACTATCTATTTCCTCATGCAGTTGCTTCATCCACCCTTCAGAGAGAGGAGGAACAATACAGACATGCACGTACAGTTTCTTTAAAATGAAGAAAAAAAAAATTCTAACCTTTAGAACCTGAAAAAAAGTCTTTTAATAAAAGGGATTCCTCTGATATCAATACTTTACTCTTGAGGAAAAGTAACTAGGCTTAATCTAGTATATTTACGATCCATTTTTCCTCTCTCCTTGGTTTGATCTATTTTTACACAAGTTGCATGGTTAAAGCTTTCTTTTATACTGGCATACACAGCAGTACGTAAACTGGGAAAATTTTATCCAGATGACTTACTTGATAAGTGTGTTTCTGACTGGGACTTTTTCTTCATTTTTAAGTTTCTCCTTTTTAAAAAAACCTAACAGAACATTTTTGCGTGGAAAAATGAAAACAAATATTTTTAAATTCCCTTCAAGTATTTGTGCATGTATTCTGTATTATTTTAGTACAGATTCAAAAAAACAAAGAAAAGACAGTATTTTTCATAAGAGATCCACTATCCATGAATCTGTGTTTGTTGTTATTTGAGAGGTCATACATGTGAGAACCTTTCATTACTCTAGCAACAAATAACACAAGACTTCTGAGTCAATTAAAAAGACTGAAAATATCAGCACTGTAAGTAAAAAAAGATGTA
This sequence comes from Strix aluco, assembly GCF_031877795.1. Classification (NCBI taxonomy): domain Eukaryota; kingdom Metazoa; phylum Chordata; class Aves; order Strigiformes; family Strigidae; genus Strix; species Strix aluco. The sequence continues at coordinate 58,280,155 of NC_133932.1, forward strand.
TACTTATAAAGTGCAATATTTAACATGTACATTAATGTAACATTGACCTTTCATTAAAGAACATTTCTGCAAGGCAACTGATTTTTGTTTTACAACTTGGGTTTTTTTACTGCATGGGATTATCTTTGACTTTTTCCTTAAACACAGTTCACTGAATTGAGAGTAATGTACAAATTCTAGGGTAAAACACCACAAAAATTTACTTAATACTTATAATGGCATAAACACAATTTACTTTTCATGCAAACTGCCTTGTTCTAATGTCATAGAGATAGTGTATACTTCTAAATGTATACCTGTATTGCTAAAAGCCTCAAAAGCCTCCAGTTATCAAGAGATAATAACTCAGGGGTGGGTTTTTTGGGGTTTTTGGGGGTTTTTTAGTGGAATTGACACAAAGATCTAACTTTCATGAAGAGTCATCAAATCAGTGATTGATGTGGAAGGGCACTACATCATTCTTTTCTTTGCAACTCAGATTGACAGGTTCTGATTGACAGCCGCTGTCAGGTGGAGAAGTTTCTCACCTATTAATATCCTACAAAAGATCACAGGCAGCTATTTATCTCCTGCCAAAACTCTTTGAGGAGAATCATAACTGACTACCTTTACCATGACCTTGAAAATGGAATGACAATATCAGCTAGTAGGCAGAAGAGAAATTTGACAATAACAGCTTAACTCCTGAACCACTTCAGTAAACAGCTCCTTCAAAAACGTATTGCCACTATCTTTTACACAGTTCAAACACAAGGAACTTTAATTTCAAAAGATCTGAGATTCACGTACTCAAATATAGTAAATTTTTTTTATCCTAACGTGAATCACACAGTCTTTTCAATTTACTGAGTAGTCAGAGACATTACACACATCTGACATAAGACATTCTTTAATGTGTGTTTAACTGATCTTGAAAACATCTAAAAGCATCACGTTGCTGGTGACTCCTCTGCATTGCAAAGCACTAGGTTCTTCTTTTTTAGAGTGAGGAGCCTTCACATTACTCAAGGATTCAGTTCAGGCTTGAGCTGTAAAACACAGCTTTAAAGTGGGTGAGAGAGCAAGTTACAACTAATCTGCCTTTGTGCTTCACACAGTCTTTTAACTTTTAACTTTTTTTCCTGCAGTTTTGCTCTAAATGCTTGCTGCACTCAAAACACCTTGGGTAATTTTGTTTGCTTTTCTGTGTGTTGATGTTAAACTAAGACCACTGCAGCAGACCAACAGGTCAAGCTCTGAATTTGTTGGCCTGAACTTGTCAAATCAAACTGAGATTTCAGTTATAATTCTGTACTGGAAATGAAATGGGAACACACCATGACAGGGATCCATTTTACTTTTTCACAAGAAATTCTAAATTAAACTTTATTATAATGTTTACTATAACTTTTTTATAATTACAAGTACGATCTTTTGGAACGACTTTTTTTTTTTTTTTTTTTTTTCCCCCTGTAGATGTGAAATTATCCTCACATTCTGTTATAAAGTACATATTTTTAACCCATTAGACCACTACACCCCCTATACCAGTGGAGGTACTACGATTCACAGCAGCTGACTACAAAAGTAGATATACTTGTCTTTGCCTGAACTGGACAAACATTGTGATGTTTTAAAATTGGGTTTACAATTGTTTCTGTAATCCCCAAAGTCTTATAAATTCCAGCTAATGCACCCGTAAGACCAAAATAGCCTGCAAAGAACTATTTGAAAAAGACATAGAGATAAAATATATTACCTCTTATAAGGATAAATAGTTATAATTTAATAAAACTTATTGAACGTGTATGAATATGGAATTTTCACATAGTGACAGTACACCAGTCACAGTTAAAATGAAAGAAAACAAAAATGTTTAAGTATATAATATGAAGATACATTTTTAGCACAAATATGTTACAGTGTTACACAGGCAGATGCAAACCTAACTTTTCCTTCCCTGTAATTCTCCCTTTACTAAAAACACTCTTATACAATATCCCCCGCAATGGATAAATTCATTCAATGTTTATTTCCCATGGATCCCTCTTCTACTTCCAGATTAGGTCACCAATTAGACAGTACTCTTTGTGACAGGACTGGCTGAATGCACTTCATTAAGCCTTCTCATTCCTCCAGAAGGAAAAGGTAAACTTTGGCTTAGTTGTATCAAAGCAGGACTTTGTCCTACAAGCTGGATTTTGTTTTGTTCTGACTGCTAACAGTGCTAAAATCCTTGTTAGAATTAATGAAACCATGAATAAGCATTTCTGTCTTACTCATTTAAAAGACACGCCTTAAAACACAGATCTCATATTCTCCAAATTTTTCAAAATCAGAAAAGAACTCCAGACCACTTGGAAGTAACTTATCAAAATCAGAAAAGGTGTTGAAAATGGAATGAGAAAGGGGGAAAAAAAAAAAAAAAAAAGGAAAATCTGCCTCTATCTAGAAGATATTAAAAATAGGATGTGTTACTGCTATAAATGCATTTGTGAAATGATTTTTCCATGCAAATAGACAAGATACTTTTGACATCTCTAATTTCATGTCTATTTCTTCCTTTAAATGCTTAAGGTACACAATTCATATATGTTTTTATTTCCTTTCTATATAACCTTTTTTCTCCCTTTCAAAAAGTACATTCTCATAAGCATGGGGAAAGAAAAGAAATTTCTCATCTACTACAAATTATATTCATTACTAAATCCCCTTCCTCCACAAAACTTTGGAGCCCAGTATACAAATCTACTGCTTTTTAGAAGTGTTCCATTTACAGTGCAGGCTGTCACTCATTGCGGAACTAGTTAGGTGCTTAATCATTCTTAAATTACTTAAATCTTTCATTTTCAAATGGTTCTAAAGTATAAGATTACACATCTGTTTCCTGTTAGCTTTTTGTTCAAAAGGAATAAGCAGAGGTCTGAGAAAAAGGGATGAAACCCAACACAGAAACCCTGTTATGGTCTATAAGTTACTACCCTTTTTTAATCTATGTCCACATATACATCATGTGTATACAAAGATGCATAAACTCTTCTCTATAATTTGTATTTTGCTGTAAAGTATAAGGAATATTCTTGTAGGATACATAAAACAACTTGATTTCAGAACTCTAACTCCAGTACAAGATGAGAACTGCCTGATCTTCATACCTAGTGGAAAACTCTAAACCACAGTCTGCTGAAGTAGATGAAAAAAATCTGAATATGTGTTGTGTTTCAAGAACTGAAATAGAATACATTAAAAAAAATTAACTTTCATCACAGATTTTTAATATTATGCTTATGCAATCTATGACCAAAAAAATAGCATTAAAATTGGTCAACTTTATGTTCACCATAGGTTCTGAATATAAACATGTTTGTATGCAAATACTGTTTTTGAGAAGTTAGATTTCATTAGGATTTTTTAAAAACATTGTTATTAATTGTGATCAGGTATATGAATTTGTCAGAGAGGTATTCTGTATTGTAGTGTGACACTTCTGTGTTGTTAATTCTGATACATTAGAAATTGGTCTCTGGCATTTTCCAAATTTGGATTGTCTGTGCAGCTGGTCATTAAAGAACATGCTGAAGATGTATGAGTGACAACCTCATTGAACTTAACATGAAATAATTAGCATGCATTTGACTTTCAAATACACTGTAATGTCTACAGAGTGTTCTGATAGGTTTACAATATGTACACACACTTGCTCTTGGGAAAAAGTAATTAGAATTAACATACACTGAGCTGACCTGCCCACCTACAATTAGGGTGAACAACTAAATTAGTAGTATTTGCTTTCACACGCTGCATCTGATGTTTGTAATTGTATATATTCTTCTCCAGTGCCATTTCTGAGCTTTGAATCTTGTATTTGCTCTCTTTCAGTCTACCTAGGAACAAATGAAAACAGTAATACACATATACTAGACTAAGTGAGAACAAATACAATACCACCTCTCCTAAAAACACACCAAAGTATAACAGCACATAGCTATATGCTATGAAGAAATTATCAGATGTGGTAAGAAGTCATAAAGCTGACAATATGACTGAAAAATAGCTAGAAAAGAGAATAATGTCAGAAAGTCCATCCCCTAAACACTGAAGAACTTATAAATGTAATATAGGTACTAGGTATAATAAACTTACATAGAGAAAACATTTATGTTGTAACTGTTACATAACTATGTATATATTAATATACATTATATATAAATATAGCATAAAAGGGCTATATAGGAAGTACCAGTGCTGTTGAAGATTGAAACTCCATCATATATTTAATTGTAAAGATAATTAACCAATCAAAACATGCACGATAGTTGATGACTTTTAGTTTGATGATAAAATGTATGTTAAGAACCAGTTAAGGTGAATTACTCTGAATTCTTTAAATTCAGGATTGTTTGACCTCTGGTATACTTGCGCCCAAGGATTACTGGTGTACAAGACTGAGCTTGCTACTTATTGTATTATCTAAACAAAATAAGCCTATATGACACATCAAGTGTTGAGTCAAACGTGTGGCTAAAGGAAGGTTGAAGGAGACTGCTCCCTGAAGAAGTGAAATGACGGGAATGCTGTTGAGCATCCATGGCTTCCAAAAACCTGGTGGCTCTTCACTTACGAGTGCCAGATGTCTGACTGCTGATGCAACCTGGCTGCCTCTTGACGGCCATTCCCCTACAAATGGCCAAAGTCAGTAGACTAGTCATAAAAACAATGGTCTGCTGGTGCACTGGAGTTGACAGGTATGAAATATATGATGTCAGAAACAGTGTGTCAAAGCAAATATTGATTTTGTTGCTCCCACTTACATATGGACCAGATCAGTTCAGTGATTATTAATGTAATTACTCCTATCCCCAGGAGCAAGTTTTATGGTCATATACTTTGTATGTGAATTCACTACAGGGCACAGTTAAGATTGCTCGAATGCCCTAATTGCTTCTCAATATCTTAACAAGCTTGGATGTTCTTTAATTCAACATTGATTCTGAATTGTCTGGGTTATAATTATCATTATAATTGTAGCTTTCCTGTAACAAAGTTTATTGTAAATTACAAATATGTGCTATTAACCTTGACTTCAATTTAATATCACTTTTGTCTGGAAACTACATTGAGAAGTGGGGCCAAGTGCCCAGCTGATGTAAAGACGCTTACCTCCAGCTGAGTCAACAAAGCTATGCTGATTTAGATGATAGATGCTGGCTCTAAACACTGACAAAGCTATACAATAACACTGTGCATATTATGAATACTAATAAGGTTAAATTTTCTAGCATTGATTTCCAGTTTTGAACTCACCTGTTTTGGAGCTACCATTTTATTGTCACTGCATTGAAATCAATGAGATTTCAGAGATATCCAAGATATTATGAATCACTACAGGCACATTACATACTTGAAAATCACAGAAGAATCTGCCAACAGTCTTTTAAAATCACCAAATGCCTGGTCACTAAGCAAATAACCTCTCAACAATTTTCAAAGGGTGTGTGTGTGTGTTTGTAGTAAACAAAGTACTTCTCTATTAAATTAATTAGAATGTAGATGAGAAGGCATCTTTATCACCATTGACAAGACAAAATAAAGATGTTTTAGTTTATTTATAAATACTCATGAGAATGTTGACTGCTGGGAAGACTTACTTAAATAAATTTTTTTTTTTGCATGATGAGGAGAGATGGCCACATCAAATATTTATAACGATAGAAATGATAGAAAAATTGCAGTATGAGATCAAGATTTTAGATAAATATTTTTTCTTGCTAACAGTCTTGATGACTACTGCATGCAGTCATTAAGTAGAAAATTTAACCTCTGATTCTTTGGTATAAGTTTTCATTCAGCAATGATACCATGTGAATGTATTCACAGTAACAACCTGGTACATACTTTTCAGAATAGTAATTAAGAGACTTCTTATGTCTTAGAACTATGTTTTTACTTTTGATTAACTTTTTTAGAAATGGTGCAATCTGTTTCAAAAGTGACTGAGAAAAATACTTCGGCATATTTTTCAAGAAGTGAAATGGATAAAATTTTTTGCTCCAAATATATCTATTTCTTTTTCAGAATATACAAATGTATACTTTTATGATTTGATCCCATTGAAAGCCCTGTGTTAACAATTACACCAAAGTAGATAACTTTGCAAAAATGAAGAATGACTTAGGATGATTTTGTATATCCAATATTTAGGTGACCCAGTGTGATGGTTATTAAAAAATCATTGCTTTCAGAAAAAAAAAAAAAAAATCCTAACTTCTATAAATCAAATCTTTTCAAAATGAGTCTGTCATAAAAGTGGAGGCATCTAAAATGACAGCATCTTAAAAAAAATTGGCCTTTTCAATACCATTTAATGGATGCATCAAACCAATGATGAAGAGCAGTTTCCCATTCCAGAAAAGTCATGGATTATGAATCTGCATTGTGCTTTCACATAATTAAGTCACACCACAAAAGATTTTTCATATTTCAAGTTACATGAAACTCTCAAGAATCAAAGTCCTAAAAAAGTCAGATGTTTTTTGACAAATTTTTATGAAACATGTAAACATAAATAGTTTTTCATTTTTATAGAGAAAATAATGACATAGCTGATAGAAAAATACAGTCACTTTCACCAGAATGATTAACTTCAGTCATCTTTTAAAGGAAAAAAATGATGATGATAAATAATGACATATTCCTTATGCCCACCAGTTCACATTTTTTTCCTACTTTTTCAGAAGCCTTGTCATAGTGAAATGTCAGAATTAACTTATAACATAGTTAGAAACCCACCTTCCTATAAACTGCACAGCTTCCTTTGTCAGTCTCTGAGTCAGGTTCTCATAGGATAGCGGTTGCTGGATAATCTGATGGTCCCTCATTAAGAAGCAATTCAAGTGTCGAAAATGATAAAAGAAAAAAATCAAAACCGCAAGTGAAATAGCGGTTATTATCAAGCAGTAACCCAATGCTTGGAAAGGTACTTTGAGGAGGCCAACGTATTGCACTATTGCCAAAGAGACCAGGGTGATTCCAGCAATTTGGATTGGGATGACAAGAGTTTTCTGAACCCCTTTTAAAAATACGCTGCCTTGTCCAGGTTTGCAGTCTCTAAAATTGGTCACGGTAAGCCCATAAAAGTAATCAAATCCATGACTGAGCGGGTGATGACAGAAGTCATTACTGCTTTCACAGTTCATCCCAAGATGCCACTTTCCTACAAAGAGAGAAGGACAAGGAGCATTTCTGTAGTTAAATCATCAAACTTATTATATGCGCTATTCCAAACATGAAACTGTCACTATCTGATTGACATCCTCCTGATCCCAGCATTTATTGTGTGGATCCCTATTTTCTATCTAATCTTTCTTTATGCCTTCATCAAAGACTTTGTTTCATGTCTGCCTCTTCGTTTTAGTTAGAAATAGTTTGGCACTGCTCCTAATGGAGACCATTAAATTCTGAGCGGGCTAGCAGGTCACTGAAGAGCAACAGAGCCCCAACAGGTAGTTAACTTTGAAAATGAAGCCTTTGTGCATGTGTAGTTAAGTAGTCATTAGAAAATACCATTTTGTAGCAGCTACTATTTTCTTAGGAAGAACCAATACGGAGTTACAAAATATCTTTTCTGATTTTTTTCTGGAAAATCATTCACATTTGACAAGTTAAAAAAAAAGAAAAAAGAAAACAGTAACAAACAGGAAATAATCAAGAATAGTGAAATTACCACGGCATTTATTATTTAAATGATTTCAAGATCTCTGAAATCACCAATCTCCCTCACTATATACATGTACATATAGTGAGAGAGATTATTTTGTATTTATATATATTATTTTACTTATATATATATATATATATAAAAAGAAACAACAGTGACAAGTAAATTACCACCAAATACTATCTCTCACAGCATTTTGTCTCACTAGGAAATCACTCTAATTCTCAGTGATGTTGGACACTGACTGACACAAGAAAACAGTGAGTCTGATTTGAATTATAGTATCATAATCTATGTTCATGCTGATTACAGTAAGTATCTAGGTAATCCATTCTATGACTCAGGTACAACCCCTTATGATATGCTTATGCACCACTTAGTGCAACAGAGCTAACTGTTTTGTAGCTGCTTTTTTAATTCAAATGCATAATTAAAAAAAATTCAAATTAACTTAAGCCTATTGACATAATTTATGGCTAGAACTATGCTCTTTGGTCTCAGCAAGGAAATGTGTTAGGTATTTGATAAAACATGTCATCCTTGACAAAACAGGTGACAATATATATTGCTGGGCCAAATTTTATGTATTTTTTCTGAGTCAAATACCTAAATGTCGCCAGCATAATTCAGGGGTTGTGATCTTAAAAGAAATAAACAAAAACCCCACAAACCCATTAAGTACTCAACCCCATAACTTAGCCCCCAAAAATCTGAAATATTTTGTTCTGGAGACTTCAAGATACACATGATACAAAGCACATGAAAGGAAAAAGGCATATATAGACTCTTCCCCCTTCCCAACTATCCCAGCTTTTACACGTCCGTAAGAAAGAGTCCTGATGCAGGCAGTCCTGAGCATCTCCTGGGTCTAGAGAGCAGCATATTCATCCTGCATTTCTGCCTTTGGCAATGACAAATGTGGGTACTGCAGTACTAAAGAGGGTGAAGATGGGGGTCAGTTCTGATTATTTCAAATAGTACCTAGCAAATAGGCTCGATGTCATAACTTCTCTTTCACAAACGACAGAACTAAGGTATGGGATGAGAACATCGTGTGCCTAAGTTTATCTGTCAGTAAAGGTGAAGAAAAACACCATAAAAATCTTGAGCCTAACTGAATACTTAGTTGAGTCTAGGTCTCCTCGTACATCTCTTGATGGTCTTAGGTTAGAAATACCTTCTGTATATCATAGAGAAGCAGGTATAAAAGCATTTTCAGGTCTGCTTATGTGCCAGTGAAATGGAGGCCTCTTACAGCTTTCTCATTCCATAGGAAGTTTTCCCACTTACTGTCAGATGGCCCCTCACCTGAGGCAGTGTTCTGCTTTCTGTGGGCAGAATGGCTCCTGTCATTACTTTTGATGTGGTCCAGTGAATGTTATTGTGGCTGATTACAAAAACAGCAAGGCAGATCACTGTACTGAATTTTTAGATGGTATAATGGTGCCATAAAGGGCTAGCTAAGACTGTAACTCTGAATTTCATACCCAGCAAGCAAAGACACAGACTCTGGAAAATAAATGCTTTCTCTCACAATAAAGTGTTTTCTCTTAGGTTTACATGACTGTCTTTATGGAATAATCACAAAGCCAGATGTGTAGCAAGGTGAGCATGAAACAACTCCCATCAAGTTACATAACTGAAATAAAGGTACAGGCTTATAATCACGAATACAAATAATCTTAAAGCTTTCATTTCTAATTCTTTGCTGTGAGTTGTCAATTTCAAATCATCTATAATTCAGTAAAAAAATATGAAAAAGAAACCCCTCAAAATTAAATATACTTTATTATGATATAAAGACATTTGTTTAAACTGGATATCAATAAAACTAGACATTGCAAGCCAGGACAGAGAATCTTGCAACAACAAATTAGGACAGGGGAAAATATAGAACCTATTTTTACTGAAAGGGTTTTAGCAAGCACAACAAATTTTTCAATGTCAGGATGAACTTGGGCCTCAAAAAAAGATTTGTTCAGAAGCAACTTAAGTCAAACAAAGCAGACAGCAGGTTAGCTGGGAAAAGTAACAGAAGCACTCGCTCAAATTATATCGCCAGCTGTGACGGAAAGCCACAATTGCCATTCTCAAATGGCTGACAAGATAGAGGGTTTTGATACCCTGTGCTATTCTTAAAAAGCAAGTGATGATTGGGTCTACAACACATTTTGTTTCATTCCTTGTGACAATAACCCCTGCCTTAAGCTAGCGTTTCAACAGATTATTGTAATGTGCTTTACACTCTGGGGCCTTTCTGAATCTGAGAGCAGTGCAAAATGCTCTCACCTCTTTGCCAAGAGAAGCTTCATAGCATGGACACTTCACACAAGCATCATATGCATTTCAGCAGATGCTACCAAGCTTTTAAGTGAAATTTATGCTGTTAATTGTAAATTATGAGTATGTTAATAGTTTGAGACCTAGGCTTTTTTCCCTCTCCTTTGGCCACAATTAAGATTTCTGCAGAGCAAAAGCAATGCAATGAAAGGCAAGTGGAAATGAGAGGCAAGTCCTATTCAGCCAAGAAACTTCATTTGGAACTCAGGTTTTCAGAATTCAGAATGCTGAAAAAGCAGCAAAAATTCACATTTTCTCTCTACTTTTCCCTCAGACAGTTGAAAAGGGAGTAATCTGAAGACTGAGTTGTATGTAATTATATATTTCTTTTGGTATGATTTTGTGCTCTTCACATAAACAGGAAGATGCAAGATGCAGAGCAGGATGCAAACAAATATTTTATGTGCTCAAAGAAATATATTTATATGAATTTCATAGCAATAATAATATAATGTATATATGCATATATTATTAATATGGTCAGATTTTAAGCCATTCTATTAATAACTGTTTTATTAATCCTACTCCATAGACTTGACCAATCTTGTATTGGTCACACCACTACTGTGATGTGTCCAAATATTACAACACCTCATTCTGGAGGAAAGTTACAAGTCCCACTTTATCCATTAATATTTTAAACTTTAGAGATAAGCTACATAGGTGGATTTTAAACTTCTCTTGATGTTAGACAACACACTGGATAACAGTAGTGAGGAAAAGCTGACCTGTACTCAACTGTAATTGCGTATAGCATAGTTAAAATAACACCAATCTACTTTCAGTGGAATTTTTGCATTATGAATAGCTATTTCCTACAAAACATCAACATTTCTTGCTAAGCTCCAGGATCCTTAACTGATGAAATATTACATATTCAATGCATCTGCCTTTTTTGAGAAAATTTGGGTTTGTTGCAGATCTCCTGACTGTGTCTCCTCCTGCCAAATCTATTGGATGTCACCTTCTTTGTGTCACAGGGGAAAAATGATGAGGTAAAAAAGTGTATACATAAAGTAGATTTATAGCTAAAATATATTTAGGGATGTATCAAGCAAGAGGAAGCATATATTCAGAGGAGGGAATAAAATTAAAAAAGAAGGGAAAATGCATTTAAGGAAGAAAAAAATGTCCTCAGAGAGTAAAGGGGAGAGAAACTTGGCAAAAAAAAGAGAAGTGACAGTACAGGCTTGAGGAACTGAAAGGCTTCAAATTACCCTTATGCCAATCCATCACCGGTGCAGGATTTGACAATTAATTGTTTGGGAACTGCTGAGTTAGATTAAACCAAGCAAAGACTCCCTGACCTAGACCAATACAATGTGATAAGAATACCAGCAGAGGCAGAAAATGGGCTGGTTGGGGTATCAGAGTCTGCCTATCTAGTCTTCAAATATATGTAATTTTTCTTTTTGTCATTTACATATGCTTTATCCTTAATGCACTTCTTGATTTTTGGAAGCCTTTATTGTACTCTAAGGATATGGTAAAATTACATCTTATGGTTTCATAGCTATCATTCAGGCCACTTGGAAGAATTGTTCATTAAGCATCATGGAGATAACTTCTGGAGATCTAAGTGGCAAGCTGTCATGTTGCAGTGAAAGTAGTCAAAAAAAGAACATTAACTAGGTCAGTCCCAGAAAATTACTTCTATTGCAGTGCTTGTTACAAACAGAAAAAAGTATTTTTTTGCAGTCTTTAACTGAATATGAAGCAATAGGAATTAACTCCACCATGAACATGACAAATTATGAACGGCTTTTTTGCACCGTGGTTCAAATACACCTGCACTAAATATACTTCTGCTAAGATTTTCTAGTTTTCTGGTTTGAATCTCTCAGGACATCAAGGTATTTTACACTTTCTAAGACTGGGGTATAGCTAAGTAGGATTTTTAGTTAGAAACATTGACACTGGTTAGCTCTATGTATATAATACAGAGTTTTTTTAACAGTGGTGTGAATTGTTAGGCTTGCTAAACAGACTGCTTTTTTTAAACAGAAAGTACTCCCCAAATTGAAAGCTTTTGTTACATTTAAAAATCAAATTGGGTGCATCCATCATCTAAATTAATTTAGTAACATTCCAGTATGATGTTCTCCAAACAACTATTTCCTGGCAATTCCAGTACAGAAATTCATTATGTAATACAAGCTGTATTTCACAAAAATCTTCTAAAATGTAAGCAGTGCTGAATAAGTCAGTGGCCAAATGAGGGGGGAAAAAAATCATATTATTTAAATGCTATACCTTTATGATATTAATTCCAAATCTGCTTAATATTCATCTAGTGGGATTCCTTTTACCTATCACTGGATATTTATACTGCAGTTAGTTGTCTGAACTATCTTTATAATAAGAAACACATTTTTATATTAAACATCTACCACAGGATGCGACAAATTTCCTAGAAATGCCCATTTCTGTCTGATTACTAAGAAGAGAATCCAGATGGTTAGCCCAGATACTACATTATCTACTTTATGGATATTTGAAAACTGGTGAAATTAATCCCACTACTGTGCTGACTTGTACTCTGCAATTGATCCCTCATTGTCTCTCTCTTGTAATCAAATTCTTATTTATACTGAAAACTTTTAAAGAGCTTGACTAATTTTTAATTTGTTCATCATGTTTCTTCAGTACCTTGCACGATGAGACTATAACTACACAAGTAAATTAGACATACTTAGCTGATTAGTGTTTCACACAGGCATGGGAATGTGCTCAGCTTTGTGCCAGAAAAATAAACTCATTATGCTGTGGGGAAAAAAACCTGAATGCAGACTCTTAATAGCCTATATGGAAAGCTAACATTCTTTTGACTGAAATGAATGAAAAAAAAAGCTGTACATGTATGCAATTTTACCTATTAGAGCTGTTGCATAACCTCTCTGCTTCAGGAGTTTGGAAAAAGTTATTTCTTCAGAAGGAAGTCCCCCAGAAGAGGCAGAAAATAAGAAGACACCAACTCGTGAGAAAGCAGCCATTCCTAAATACAATGAAAATGAATGAGATGTGGATAATATAGTGAAACAATTTCCATTCATTCTTTCTGCATGTACTTTTTTGTTTTAGGTGGTATCACTTAAATGACATTCTACCACCAGACATTAAATGTTGTGAGTGGCAGATACAATCATCCATTTAGCTAAGTGAGGTCTTTTCTGTATTGACACCAGAAACTGAGAAGCAGAGAAAAAATTCTCTGCTTATAACCATAGGGCCAGCCCCATCACCTAAACAGCTGCAGCCCCTTCTGTAGATGTTCTAAGGTATAACATATCTGAAAGAAGTTGAGCTTGCATAATTTATTTTTCTTGTACATGGTGAAGGAATGGAGCTGAGAACTAAGCAAAATCACGCCCAAGTTCTACTCTCAGAACTTTCACTTTCCTCATACACGGTTTTCTACAAGCCTTTAAGGTTATTTGAGAGAAGGCAGTTGAAACAGGGCAGTCTTACAGCTGGGCATGTAAATATCATGAGGTCAAAAAAGAGTAAGAGAGAGTCTGATTCTGGAAAGAGAGTGGCTAGGGCACTCAGCTTTGATGGGAGAGGACCAGTGCTCCAACAGCATGAAGACACATGATTCAATGCACACAGAGTGCATTAATGTAGCATCAGGTATCAGCTAACAAGACAACATCTAAATAAGGCATATAATCTCTATATATTGAGAGTCTGAGGAACACAAACTTGAGCTTATAAACTACTCTCAGGATGAGGAACTTGAGAGCTCAGGTTCATGAAAATTAGATTACTAGGATTCCAAATGAGAGCTGGCTCTGAGTATAGACAGACAGAACACAGAATATCTATGCAAATCTGTGCAGATGTATCTCCAGGAAGTCTGAATTATGCAAGTGGATGATTGCAGTGTGAAAGTTACGTGACTGATGTAGACAACCAGAATCTTCCCTCAGGTATCCCTTGTGGTTAGATGTGAAAAAGACTCGTTAGACTGGTTTATTAAAGAGAGCTCAACCTACCCTTCAAATGCTGACTTCAGTTTTTCACCCCAGCTAGCTTTATGATCAACAGTTTAGGCAGTTTTAGTCATCTATACATATCTATATTTATTATACATTTATTTATATTTATTTTTACATACTTCAATCTCTTGTAACTGAAATCAGTGTAATTCCCTTAAGTTACCAGAATGAAAGTACAGAACCATGATTTTTTTTTTTCCATCATTACCTTACTCTGAGTTTCTGTCTCATCAAATACTCCATTTTGGAATATTTTTCTTCAGCCCTGCTAGCAGGCGTTTTAAATTTCTAACATTTTTCTCCACATCATGATCCTAGTATCTTCTATAATGAACCTTTACTAGTTCTTCACTGATGTTTGGAAGTAGTCCATATTTAGCAATTTCGTAATTTAATTAAGACAAAGTTCAATTTTTGCACCTACACAGAAATGATTAGGTATGACTGAGAGCAGATCGGTTAGGAAAAAATCAGTACAAATGCTAATTTTTCAGAAAAAGGATCATAATGGAAAGTGACCTGTGGCTTTACCTACAGTAAATATTAATAGCAATATAGCTGTAACAGGTATATAAAATTTTCCTTTGCAGCTGAATGTAATGGAAAATTTAGCAAGTTATATTAGCTGGCACTTTTGCAGAGCTTGTTACTTGATTTGAATGAGCACGAACCTATCAAGTAGGCTCTAGAGTCTTGCTTTGCTTTCATTCCCAGAAGCAAGGACAGGATGTTTTATCACTAATGAACAAGTGATCTGATTAATGTATAATGATCCTTGATAAAAATGATGTTAAGGGAATGTTAAAGTTGCATGGCTAAGCACTGATGGGTTCAGTCCCAGCACACTAAAATAAACAGACTGGATCTTTACTGACTCAAATGGGCTTTGGATCAGGTACTTTAAAAGTAAGAGAAGTTCTTAAATGCATGTATTCATAGGGTACTTAACACTGTGTACGGGTAGATATTGAACAAAAATACTTAAAAAGAAGGGACACTTTTTGCTTTCTTATTCCTAGTTTTAAGGGCTGCTGAAATACCTTAATGAACTGTCCTTCCTGCCCCCTCCCGCCCCCAAAAAACCCCACAACGATTTGTCTAAACCAAAAGCTTTTATAGAAACAGAAATGTCTGAGCAGAAAGATTTACACTGGATTCTTCCATTGTGTTTTTCTAGATGCATCTCTGATGTTCAACACTCAGACTGCCCGCCAATGTCCTGAGAATCTGAATGCAACTGGGGAGGGAGGGAAAGAGCCTAGGGTCATATGGGCAGTGGAGGAAGTTGATGGAATTTGTCTGCTCCTAACGTTAAATAACGACAATCAGATTTTTTTTCCTCAGTATTTAAAGAAAAATCTTTTTCTCAATAAAAGTTTTATTTTTGCGTTAACTTCTGAAATGTGAAAATTTCCCATATATATGGCAGATTTCCAATGCTGACCAACTCTGCTGAGCTTGATTAGTCACTGAAATGAGTACCTAACCCAGTAATGATAAAGATATCAAGAAAAACCAGAGAAAAAAATGCATAGTTTACTGCAAATAAAATATTATATTTATATATAAATAAAATAATGATATTTTACCTGATCTGATAGGATATCGCCCTGTCAGGAAAGCTGCCCTGCTTGGAGTACAAAGTGGGGATGCTGCTATATGCTGAGTAAGTGTCACTCCTTCTTCTGCTAGCTTGTCAATATTAGGGGTTCTAGAAACACATAAGCAGGGAAAAAAAAAGACAAGACAAAAAACCCACAAAGATGATTATCTGGAAATGGGCATGGTGAGATCAAGGCATCCGAGACAAAAATTAATGTGAAAATCAAGTTAAGACTTACTGTATGCAAATTATCAAAACTATGCTGGTGTTGCAATTCTAAATACTATTAAGACAAATATTTTCACATGAGGTGTCAACACTGAAGGAGACACTGTGGCATTGTGCCAAAAATCTTTTTCCCCACTTTCATCTACTCTTCATGGTCAGTACTAAACTGTGACACCTGGACATACTACTGTATTGCAACGCTTTTTAATGCATTTCTTGACCCAGAAATATAACTTTGCTACTTACATGGCCTTTCTGTTTCAGCAATGGGGAGAGGAGAGATGGGAGAAAGGTTGTGCTTCCTTACTCCCTACTTGGTGTCACTTCTGTCTTTCCCCAGCAAAAGTCATTTGGTGTAGGGGTAATGTTGTGTGGTGGTTATGTCTCTGTCTTAGGCTCTATAGTAACAATGTTTACATTTCTGATATGACTATGTCTGCAATATTAGACCCAGGAGGACATCCAAGTTTCCATATCAGCATGGGAAACTTGTCTGTGACCTGGCTCATCATGCAGATGAAAACTGTTTCCTGCAGGAAGAAATCCTGTGCCCTTGGTTCTACAGAAAAAAAACTAGGCATGCAGACTGGCCAGGAGCTGCAGCCTGCTCTAATAGGTCCCTGACTTGGGAGATTAATGACCATGACCTCAAGGCACACTAGTAGTGCTCCCACCATCTAAACGTGAATAGTCAGAATCATTAGTTTTCCAACAGACTTCTTTGCTATCTGTAACATCAAAAGAGAGAGAACATAGATCTTGGAGCAGTTCTGGTCCTTGTGAGGGGAGTGATCCAAGCACTGGTGTTGGATATACTTTTTTCCTGTTTAAAACTAGAAGTTGTAAATTGAGGAGGTTTTTTTGAGTTTGAGTTACAACAAGTTTTTACTTCTAACTAACTTTGGCAGGAACAGGAGTATTTAACATTTTTCAGGATGGTACTTTTAGTCTGAAGCTTTTGTTTAACTTGGTCAAAGACTCTGCACCACTGAAACACAATGACTAGGTACAACTTGCACTGTTTACACAATTGTCATACCTAAACTGGTAGTAAGGATCATACTGGGGAACACTGCTGTATTTCTCAGGTATTTTAACATTTGCTTTAATGAATTTATTGACTACACCATGAGGATAAATGAAAGAAAAAATCAGCACTTTATTTCCAATTGTTTAGTGGTAAGCTTGTCTCAAATCACTAGTGTTTCAAAATATGCTTAATTCATAGCATTTGCATCATGTATATTTTAAAAGAAAGTTCTTGATTATACTTTGCTTCTCTAGACCTACCCTTATTTGGCTGGTTGCTCAATTCTCTGTTTGTGATGAAACTTTTCAGCAGGATAAATACATCAAAGTCTTCTTTTCTTATTAAGAAAACAAAGATTGAATATTCTGTTCTCTGGGAAGGTTACTAACTTTGGTTACTTATAAAGAACCTAACCAAATCTCTGAATGTTTTAGGGTTTTTAGCTTTAAAAATCCATAGAAAAACTAAATATAAAGCTATGACTCCCCAAAAATGTATCATCATACCTTAAGGTTCTGTTCCCGTAACATCCCAGGTCTCCAATACCAAGATCATCAGCCATCAGTAAAATGACATTGGGATATGAAGCACTGTGCGTTTTGACACTGTGTATGGCACACTGGCAAATTAGTAGAAATACAAGGAGTCTCATCTTCTTCCTGGTATGTAAGAACAGGTGGAAAACATAAGAGATAGACTTTTTTAAAAATTTGACTGTTAATCTAATTTAGTCCTATTATTGCCCTGGATCGTACAGTACAAGAGAAAAAGAAAATTATATTGTATATTTTTTTTTGGCTTTTTTTTTTCTCAAGATTTTTTTTTTTAACATTATTTTCTCTCTGTTATTTCTTAAAAGTAAAAATGTATCTTTTAGTATATACCTAATTTTTCCTTCTATTCCTTTACACAGATGAAACATTTAAATAAAGATGAATAAAGAACTAGTTACAACCTCAGCGACAATACATTTGCATACTATACAGCAATAAATCATGAGAGCAAATAAGGTTTTTTATTTTTCAGGTATAAATGTGATTTGAGGAACACAGAATCTAAAATCATTTAGGACCAAAATTTCCAAGGTTCATTGCAGAAAAATAGTTCATCAATTCTGCTACTGAACTAAATCACTGAATTTCTCTTCAACAAGCGAAAAAAAATTCCAGTTCAATTTTCTTGACAGGAATAAGTATTATGGAAAAGGGGGTGAAGAGATGCATTATCAAATTATTGCAAGGAATGTTTAAGAAGAAGCTCTTCACAAACATTTTAAATATCAGAGCTTATACCAAAATTATGCTAAAATATTTGTATTGTATCACAGTGTTATATAAATGATGCTCATGCTATATCCAACTTAAAACAGGAAGAATGTATTGTACACAATACTACTATATGCTTTTATGATAAAAGCACAGTCTATTTGCAGATGTGCATGCTATGAATGTTATTCTACCTCAACAGGGACTTGTAATATCTCTGTTTTAAACTGCATTGACTATGCCCTGGCTGAAATGAAGTGCCTCTAGGCTGTGATGGACTGTGCCAGGTATACACATTAAAAAAGAACAGAGACTCTCTGTTTCTCTCCTAGTAATGCCCCCATCTCCTCTGGATGCAGGCAGCGTTTTTTAAATGCAGATGAGACATGAGTTACACCTGCACTCTGGATTATGCTGGGACAAAAAGGAAAGCAGAGGAAATCAAGACTGAGGTAGAAATTTGAAAGTGAAAGAGTAGGAAAAGGAATGAGAAACAATAATTTCCAGAGAGAATGGGGACAGCAGGTCAGGAAAGAAAAAACTTGTAAATCTGTGTTATGGTAGATAAAAGTAACTGGAGAGAAGATAAAAAAGCCAGAACTGGAAGAGCTGGTACAAAGAGACTAGACATCAAGGGATTTATAAATCAGTGAGGTGTGGTGGGTAAAAGTATCTGTAGAGCAGATGAAGTAGTCAGAACTAGAAGACCTTGCACTGACTTGAATAAAGAGCAAGAAGGGTAGCTTGAGACCCAGATGGGATGAGAATTGCAGATTGAAATGAGGAGAAATGATAGAGGGTTTAAGAAACTGGAAGTTTGACAGTAGATAGGAAAACAAATTGAGGAAAAGAGGTGAGAGAACTGGGAGTGTCTGGGATGAAAGACTTGGGGAGCTATGATTGAGGCAGATGAAGAGAACTGATTGGAAAGAACCTGGGCAGATAATACTTGGGACTGACACAAGTGAGAAGAGATCAAAACAGTGGGATCAACCAACACAGAATGGGACCTCTGATTCCCAACGTTCATTATTGTCATTCTGTCATAAAGTATAGGTGCAAAGAGGATTTTAACTTTTTAGTGCTTGTTCACATACAGATAAAACACTAATAAGTATATTAGCTGATTTTTACTGCTTAATGCACGCTTTACTGACCTCACTTTGATGACAACAGTTCTGGTTTAGACTTCAGCCAGCAACATCTAAAGATCCCAGCCTTATCACTGCTGCAACAGACTGTTACCTGGTTTACTCTACGGGAAGCAACATACTTTGTTTCAGACGTGGAAAATACATACGCAACTTTAAGACTGAAATACTAAACCCAGTTCTGCGTGGCAGGAGGCATCTAACCAACCCTTCATCAAATTACCATACTAATGAAGCTGTGTAGCGCCTGCCACAGTGCAGACTTTTAATCTATGCAGTAGATTTACCTTTCTTCCCTGACAGGATAAACAAGCATGAATTGCTTTCCACACGTTGCAAGAGAACAACTAACATGCTGACCCCATAGGATAGGAACAACCGACGGCCGCATCTTATGTTTCTAGTCCACTGTTCTGACTGTGAAGGTCCCAAGACCCTCAGGGCCCCAAGTTTAACAGGGACGTTGAAAAGGGTGACATATATGTTGGTGACATTATATAGAGAGTTGCAAGGATGCTTGCAGGACCATTTCAATGAATTATTGGCCACCCTCAGTTTTGCTGTGGGCTTCATGTTGTCTGAATAAAAGCTAGAAATACATACTCCTGCCACTAATAAAAACATCATTTTAAAGGTACAAAGCTAGCTGGGTTTGCAACTTTTACAAATAGCAATTCCAAGGTTTAATTCAACTGGTACAAACAACCTGTGTTTTAATAAGTTATGTAGCTATGGAGAGTAGTCTTTTTGAATATATTTGGGGTCTTTAGACACTAGTGAACAGCGCAAATTAATTTCCCTTTTACTGAGCAAAGTTATTGTTGGAAACCAGAGTAGTAGCTGTATTTTATTTTCCAGAATGAAAGAAATCTAAAAAAATGAGTGAAATATGTTAGAAATTAACTGACTACAATTTATCTGAATTTTAAAGCAACTACAAGTCTGTGTAGAGACATCAGCAGGAAGATAACATGTTCCCCAAAATACCTAAGAAAATTAATCATCTTGGTCAAACATTAAAATCTTTTGCTGCATATGTTATACAGACTTTTCATATAATATTTTAAATAAATCTACACAGCAAAGCGAACAATAACTGTGCCCAATATTAAAGCGGCTGAAAATCTTATTTTCTGGATCTATTCCTGCAGAAGTTAGCCTTATTTAATACCTCCATTTCTCATTTTACAAATTAACAAAAAAAAATGCTATTGAAAGATGTCTCTGTTATAATATTGTTGGATACTCCTCCACTGTGAAGGAGTATCTGTAAACACTGTCACGCATTGGAATATCTGCCTCCACCTGATGTCACGTCCCTGAAGTGAAATCAACAAGGAAACAGGAAAAAAAAAATTAATCCCAACCACTCTGATTTCTCTGGTGTACTCTCTCTGCAGCAGACTTTAATGCACCTTGAAGGGATGTGTTTGGAAAGCAAGAAAAATTGGATGGATGAAATTGAGTGGAACGGACAACAGCAAAGAAATTCGGAGGAGTAAAAAGGGAAGGGCGTGAGAAGAATGAGGTTCTGAGAATGCTGAGGCTCATCTGTGTCACACCAGGGTTTTTGATGGTGAAAAGACAGGCATGTGCAGACCTAGCATGAAAATGATTACACCAATCAGATGAGTCTTCCACTTAACATAGTCTTCAACAGCAGTCAATCCAAATGCTTAAGGAAAGAATGCAAGAAACCTGGCAAGCATATTCTTTTACTAGTGCACCCTTCTAGCTTTTGGCAGTCATTGTTTAGGGAATTTTGGACAGGAGAGCATTGTACTCAATAGCCCCCCATGGATCTTTTTACCTTCATTAATTGGTTTTAGACCATTTTGAACCAATTAACTTTTGTTTTGTTTTTTTGCATTGAACCAATTAGATTTTTTTTTTTTTTTACTTCCACAACATCCTTTAGATGTTCCTGCAGTAGGCTTCAGCTCTGAAGCCTTATGGTTTTTCAGATTCAGTTGGCAACATTTTTTTTTTATTGCATGTAGGACACATAAATGCAATTTTTAAACTCTGCTTCACTTTCCCTTTGATATAATAGGACTAATAGTACCTTCTTTCTTCCCAAGGTGCCTGCTAAACTGAACAGATTTAAGAGATGCTTAATCTCCTACAACAAGAGCCATATAAGAATTTGGACTTCATACATGCTATTTCAAACTACAATACTTTAATCATTATACATGAATCTATATACATGCATACATACATAGATATGTTAATATACACATCTGCACATATATGTGGGTGCATATACACACTTATCCTACCTTTCTTACATATCTTCAAATTACATTTTTGGGATTCTAATACGTATTTTCTATTCATATTAAAACAAGTATAAATGTGTAAGAACAAGCGGATGAAAACAAATGAAAGATATAATCCACTGTTGATATTTCATATGGATTTACTAAACACTCGTTTTAAGTTTTGTTTTTCTGCATTAAAAAATGTTGACAGATCATATAGAAGCTGAGGAGTCATCTTCCCCCCCCCCCCCCCCCCCCCAGGATAAGTGGCTCAAGATATGGCTAGTTGTTTCATCCTTATCCTGATTACTACGGACACATGCATCTCTTACAAGAGCAACTATATGAAACTCTTTCAAACCCTTCTTCCCAGCCGAATCATCCCAGCATTTTTATTCAGTTTGATTAAGCAATTTATTGCTAAAATACTCTTTTAATGTAACAGAACCCTTTCAGAAAATATTTAAAATATTTTATCCTTGAAGGTATAGTATTTGCTGATGAAATAAGCAACATTTAAAGATATTCACCTCATTAAAAAATGCTGTGCTATAATTAAGCAGTATGAAAAAAAAAAAAAAATTACCTTGCTTAACTGAATGCCAGAACTCCAAAAATTTCCCTAAGAGTCATAAAAATCACACTGTAAACAAACTAGAAGACAACCCTGCCCTCCATAACATTCTGCAAAGAGAAAATTCCTCAGCTTAATGAGAAATAAAAAAGTAAGTTTTTAAATTGCAATAAATAGTAAAGTAATATTATGTAGTAGTAATAGTTTTCTGGTATCAGCCTAAGAGTTGTACAAATCTCTCAAATCCTCTCTTGCAAGTCAGTCATATCTGTTGCATCTTTTATGTCATATGACTGTGAAAAGAGAAATAAAACTATACCCTTTTGGCCTGGTCCTAATGCTAATTCATAGACAAACAAACATTACTTTGCATTTGCAACAAGCTATGACTGCGCAAAAAGTCAGTTACGGCATCCTAACTGATCACTGGCAACTCAATCTCAGTAATATGCTTCTACCATTTATTATTATAGTATAAACTCACTATTTCTTAATGCTGATTTTTCAATATTTTGTTATTTCTCCTCCTCCCTGGTAAGATACCTTCTCAGAATCCTCTACAGCCCTCAGAGCCAGACATGCTCTTCCCATTGCCTCAGGTCCAGGCACGTCTGACATGCTTATTAGTTGTTTTTTTTTTCTGGAAAAGCCTAAGTGACACAAGAATCTTCCATCCTACCTATTGGTTAGGCACTTCAGATTCAATGCCAGATTAGGATGACTATTTGTTTCCCAGGCTGGAACTGATTTGCATTCAGCCCTCTCACAGTGTGGGCAAAGAGGGCTGGGTCTGCCTGTATATGTAGACTGATATCTGCGTCTATAAAAAAGCTGGAATGCTTTTCTGAAAAGTGCCATTAGATTTCGGTATGCATCTTCAGGTAACTATGTAGATAAATTAAAATCTGTACTTGATTTACTAAAAGTTGTCTCATTGTAAAACAGAAATTTCACTTAACATGACCTGGGAAAACACCAGAACAAATAATCACGTTTCTGGTTCAAGCATGATTAATTACTGGGTCTGAATCAAATAGAGATGAAGCCACACAGCCTCCATCAGATATAAGTTCAATTTAGGTATCTTTTTAAAATGGTCTCTCAAGAATTTGCTAGTTTCATCTCAACTAAACTACAGAACTTAATGATAGTATTAATAAATAATAAACATTATTTCGGGTAGTAAATTATAACCTGAATGGAAGATAAGATTATCTTTTGTGATATAATGCCACTATTTTATTTGTAATAAAAACCCTGTATAATTACATAGACATATTAGAGCATATACTCTTTTCCATGATTACTGTTTCACAATATTCCTTCTGTTAGCCAAATGCTCACTAGAAGTTTAATTTTTAAATGTGGGCTCTGGTCAGCAATATAATAAAAGAAAACCACCAGATAACACAGGTAGTCATCCTATTTGCCAGTTATGCACCATCCTGAGAAAGAAAAATATTTTCATTAAAAAAAAAAAAAGCTAATCATGAGTAACTACTAGTGACTGTGTCATGTCACTGCCTGGAAACCAGAGACAAGTGCTCTAAACAATTAAAATAAACTTTCAGATTTAGTAACTGCACATTACTAAAATGTGTGAGCATGTATGAAGGATGCAACTCTGCTCTGTATTTACAATTCACCACTTCACAGGATTTTAGGTTTGTATCTCTGCATTTTTTGTTTAGTGTAAATAGATAATAATAAATTACCATAAGATGCTGATGGCACAGAAAGATGAGAGATGAGAAAGCTTTGTTTATGAAATCCTTATCAACTTCAGTAAGTATTACATGACACTGACTGACAACAAGTGTAAAGCTGTTGACATATGCTATTAATAAGTATCTGTTTTAATGTGTATGCCTATTAGAATAAGAACTTTATAATGCTATATTAACCAATGTAATATGATGCTTACACACTTTGAGGGCTTAGCTAAACTCATCCATGACATCTATCTTAATGAATAGTTTTGAAAGCTGTTGAGTCAGGGGTTTTTTTAATATACCAGAGCTAGATGATGTGTGAAATGACTGGGTTTGATACTGCCTTTTTCAAGAGTCTCAAATGGACATGAGGAAGAAGAACTTGTGTGACTAAAACTTTGTACTTCTGTTTTTATGATAAGCAAGTAGATAAACACTGTACAGGACTGTGAGACTGTAAAGACTGCAAGACTGTGAGTCTTACACATGGAATTAACAGAAGAGTTTTGTTATGTCCATTTGAATTGCACCAACATATAAACCATAGCTTCATCTCACTGACTGGTTACAGTCTCTTCACCTTCACCCAGTTATAGCCAAACTGGTCTCTTCCGAGTTTCCATTCACATTCAAAGTAATAGTCTACAAAATGTTTAAAAAGGAAAAAAAAAGTCTAATTACACATAACATTGCACTAAGATGCTAAACTCCAATACATTGCCTTCATAGGGATAGTGCACAGATGTGAAGGTTGGTATGTGAGTTTTGCTGTAAGTCTTTTGAGGGACAGTAAGACAAATGGCCAACCACTAGATTTTAATTTCATTCAATTTGAAAGCAGTTTCTAAGCCTTTTTCACTGAAATGGTAGTTTTTAAATGCCTATCAGAAGAAAACACTAAAACTTACAGGAGTAAAAAAAAAAACCTCAGACAAAATCAACCCACCCCCCAAAAATCCCATGTCTCTCCCCTGAGTTACTCACTGGCATCCTACGGAGTCTGTCAAGATCAAAGCTTTGGATTTTATAACATAATATTATTGCACTTTACCTACAACACCTCTCTAGTCAAAGTGGTTTACCAGAGAAATTGCAGTTAAATGGCCCGTTAATTTTTCTTTGCTGCATGAAACTAGCAAGCAGCACATCAATAAAATGATCCAGTACTTTATGCTATTTCTGAAAGAATGTTTCATTTAAAGAAAAGAGAGGTTGTCTTTGCATTAATTTGTTCTTAAAGTGAGGGATTATTATTTTTAAAGCAGCTCTATTGTTATTTATACTTGCATTATGATGACACTCAAGGGCTCTCAATACAGCTGATTGTACCAAGATACAAAAATTGAGAAAACACTGCATTCAGTCAGTAATAATTTCACTCATGTATAAGTTAAATGCCTAGATATCCCATATCAACTAGACACTCATGGTACAAACCAATCCATTTGAATTTATCCATTTTGAAGTTATGCATTTAGTCTGAGCTAATTATCTAGGCTTCCTCTCTAATTAATAGGAAGAGACAGGCACCTTTAGAGGATGATTCATCTCTTCTTAAGACTAGTATAATGAAATGTTGGAATCACAGAATCATCTGGGTTGGAAAAGACCTTGAAGATCATCCAGTCCAACCATTAACCCAACATTAACAGTTCCCAACTACGCCATATGCCTCAGCGCTATGTCAACACGACTCTTAAACACCTCCAGGGATGCTCACAATCTTTTTCCACAGACTAGAAAGACAGTCTAAACATCTAGTTTAGACTAGATGTATACAAAAGGAATAAAGTTACATGAAATAAATCTCACCTTGATGGTGGGTTGCCCATGTGCGCTCAGCATAAAATATGAAAAAAACAACTTTGTGTAATAAACAATTACTACATTTTTCAGTTAGTATGTGTTTTACCAACCTTACTGGTGTAACAGTTTCCTACTCTGAGTAATCTCACCAAAATCTGAGAACTAGGGACAAGTCTTCATAAGTTTTAGCTGCAAAGTTTTGCATCACCCCAAATGATGCATAGAAGTATTTTTCCTTTCCAGACTGTATAGCAATCCAATGAATATTCCCTCTTAAATATTTTATTCTTTAATTATTCTCAAACAAAGATATGAGTGATTACATCCAAAAGCAAGAATTGTTTTACAGGAATATTGGTAACTCTCTGATCGAAGTCAGCTATAGCCAACCCTGTATTCAGGTTACAATCACAAGTCTGGTCAGACAAATGAATTTATCTCTGATAGAGTTCTGACAGAATAGAAATTACATTCCACCCTGTTACTCAAGCCAGATGATATTTCAGGGAAGCTGTTGTCAGAGGTGACCAACCAACAGACTGCGAGTTCAGCCTGACTGTGGTTCACAGCCTACTCCCTGCTGCCCTCTTGCCTAAAGGCTACACACACACACACACAAGGCAACCAAAACAGCCTATGTCTGGACAGTCACTACTAGATCCTATTACCTTCTTTCAGGAGGTTCACGTCACAAAAGAAAAAACACTTCAGCTCCTGACATATGTCAAGAAAAAGTCCGTTAATGTGTATGGGCACTGTCCAGTGATTCACATGGATAGTGTACATTTTGGTCATACCACTGGAATGCACCTATTCACACTCTCAATTATCACGTGTTCTCCTGACCCTCATCCACACCACAAGGATGCATTCATTCTCATCACAGGACAGATGTGGGATGCACATGCTTGTCCTGTCACAAAAAGGGTAGGAGAAGAGACAGTAACAGTATACTCATCATACAATATAGATATATTCAGATCATTCAACAGAAAAAGGGGTACTGCAAGCAGCCCTCTCATTTGTCCACAAGGAGCTGTTCAATCATTGCAGAGACTGAGAACGACTGTATTAGAAGGTACATAAACTAATCAAGAGGAAATGGTTGTGTCTGGACTATTACTTAAGTCCAATATTTGCGTTCTTTCCCCGAAACACTATTAGAAAGAACACGTATTAGAAAAAGAGTTAGAGTATAAGAAAAAAACACTCCTCCCATGTTTATCAAAACAAAAGATCACTTGTATCTGTATTTGGATTATCTGAGTTTACCAAGCTACTGAAACCAACACCACTTTTTCATGGTAATGTACTGGATGCAGGTGTCAACATGTTGGCAGTGGTGGGGTGGGGTGGGGGGCGTTACAAGGGGGACCTCTGTGAAAAGAGACTAGGGGCTGCCCTGTGTCAAACATGGTCAGTTCCAGTCAACGGACCCACTGCAGGACACAGCTAATCCCATGAGCCAAACTGCCAGCATCTTGGGGAAACATATTTAAGAAAGAGCAAAAAATACTGGGGAGGGGCAAGGAACACAGAGAGAAAGGGTGGCAGAGAGAGGAGGAGAAGGGAACAAGGCTGGAGTCGCAGGAGATGTTCCACACTGGAGCAGGTACATGCCCAGAGGGACTGCCTCCCCTGGAGGGCCCATACCAGAGGATAGGAAAAAAGTGAGCAAGAAGTGGCAGAGGGAAATGGCTAAGCACTGACTTTGTCCTCCTGTGCCACCCATTGCCTCACCAAAGGGACTGAATGCAGCCTGCGGCAGTAACACGGCAGGAAGAAATGTCTGGAGTGAAGGTGTGAAGTGGAGACTAGAAAGGTGGAGGAGAATTATCTGAAGTTGAGCCGGGGAAAGTAGGAGGAAAAGTGTTTTTCCTGCATGTTTAAATGTTTGTCCTTTTTTGTTGTTTCCTGATACCCCAATCAGTAATTAAATATATATGCTACCTGGCAATAAATTAAATTCTCCAAGTCCTTCTGCCCACAACAGTACTTGGTAAGTGTTTTCCCTGCCTTTATTTTGACCCATGAGTCTTCTCACTCCTATTCCTGCTATATTCTCCCCCATCTCACTGGGGAGGGAAGGAAGTGAGAAAATGTCTATGTGTGTACTTGGCTGTTAGCCAGGGCCAAGCTATTCCACTTAAAAGGAAAAGGGATTAATGGATCTGGTGGCAAACTACTTTCATTGATTATCATTAGCCAAAAATTTCTTTGCTGTGATCCAATCCATCCAGACTCTAAATGTGAGCCTTCTACCAGGGATAGAAATGGAAAAGCTTTTTAAGTAAAAAATAATTCAAATTGATATCAGCTGACTTATGGTGTTGCTGGTGTAAGCAGGAGGCTCTCAGGACATAAAAGAATAGCTTCTCCTTCCTCTTCAGTTGCAGAAGAAACATTTAAAATAAACACATGTAGTTGCCTATTGAAGACCAAAGTCCTTCTCTACAGTTTCTAAAACAAAGAAAAATTTTTTTGGAACTTCTGTTACACAACTAACATCCAGGAAAGTATATATCCTCACTCTGCAAATAGTCATGAACATGTCTCATGAAAAATTGTTTGGAATTTTTTTGACAAAATTATTTCTAGTGGGAAAAAAAAAAAAAGAAATTTTAAAACAAAAAAAGTTTTTTAAAATGTCACAATTTAAAAATGAAATTGTTTTCCTTTACTATTACACCTAGAAAAATAGCTTATTTAGCATTTATAAGGTGAAACCAAACCACTTTTGTTGTTCTTTAGGGCAGGGAGATATTTTTATTATGTTATTTTGAACAGGATTAGAAGATTACCCTCCAAATCCCCCACTTTTTTAAGACTAATGCAAAATTACAGTAAAGAGAATAGAATTATCCATTTATATTTTTTATTTTGCCCCAATTAACTTGTCTAAAAAAAGCTTCAGAAGTATATATATATAAAATAGTGAGATGGTAAGCCACTTTCTAACCAGCTCTACTGCAGAGATAGTCCACTAGCATTATTCTCTATAAACACTAAAAGTACAAAATAGCTTTAAAATCAAATAGAATGATTGAAAAACAGACTCAGAAACAAAAGGCATGGATCATTACATTAGAAGGTCTTACAAACCAGAAAAATATTTATCCTGGAAAGAACACTTGTACCATTAGTAAAAGAAGGATTATGAACTCATACTTGTTATATAGATGCCTGATTGCAAAATACATAGATCAGAATCATCTAAAAAATGTGCAAGACAAAGGGCAAAGACATTTACAAAACAAGGCACATCCATTACCCAACATTTTATCTCAATTCCAAATATTTAATAATTTACTAATTTCAGGAAGTATACAAAACTGACTGACTCCCCCACCTAGACAAAAAGTAAAAATAAAAATTATATATCTGCCTACAATACAAGAAGAAGCTAAGTGGGTCCTTAGTGTCTGACAGAAAAAAAAGTATCTCAAAGACTGTAGAAATGCATATATCATATTACAGCAATGCAGTAAAAACAGCAATTTAAGCCACAAGGTATCCTGGTTCCTTCTGCCCTGTGTGAATAGAAAACTCTTTCTCTTTCCTTCCCCCTTCCCTCTCCCTCCCCTCCCCTTTCTTTTCTCTAGTTCTTTCTTTCTCTCTTTCATAGGGACTCTTGCTGTTAAATCAGAACACCATCCCTTCACACATAGGAGCTAAGAGGCAAAATCCCAACATGACAAAATGAATGAAAATTATCATTGGCTCAAGACTGTAGTAATTCACTACATTTTCACCCTATTTTGTATGACATTTCAAGAGCATAAATCAATATAAAAAGTGTTCCAAAAAGGCATTTTTTCCATTTTCTTACAGTACACATTTTCTTGTGGTACACCAATATTAACTTCCTTTTAGCATTTGAACAGTTTCTCAATAATAGCTCCAGGGGTCTCATTATCTTTTGGCCTGTACTGAAGCATGCTGCAAGTATGTTTGAAATGAGTAACATGCTTTTTCAATCATGTCAGAATGTCTTCAAGTGAAGTTTTTAAGAAAGGACATTTCCCTTTGCTCTGTGCCTTCAGGTACAACACAATCTTATGTTTTTAAAGGATGAATTCTGTTCATCAGTGAAAAAGAACATATCATTCCCTCTGTCCAACATGCATTTTTCAGAACTAATACTTTACTGCTGTTATTAGACAATTGCTATAATAGACAACATATCCAGTTGTCTATTATAATAAACTTACATTAACTGGAGACATGACATTTCTTACATAGCTAAGAGTAACTTTTTTAAATGACTAATCCATGTCAACAGCTTCTAATTTTCTTCATCATAGCTGCCAATTCTGTCAGCAGTGGACAATATAAGAGTATAAATATTACCCCCCCTCCCAAAAAAAAAAAAAAAAAAAAAAGATGGTAAAGTAGCCTTCTAGTTTACTGACTTTGACTTCTAATTAAAAAAATTTCATACCACTAAGGATTCCTGCAGAAAGCATGTTCACATACACCACCCTACAAACACCAGTCTGGCTAGCTTAAGATGTCAGAAGAAAATAGGTCTGTCTGAGCTCTGTGCCCAAGATTTCTTTATGAGTATGGCTGATCAACCGATTCTTTAGCATAGTAGAAAAAAGATGAGGCCACTTTTACACCACTACCTTTTAATTTAAAACTTCTGTCCAGAATGTAAAAAATCCAAGATCACTATCATTGTAAACTTGAAGCAGTTCAGACTTTTATGTTCACAGACCAGAGTGCCACAGCCACAATTCTTGTTAAGCACTTAACAATCCATCTCAAATGTCTTGTCTTCCTCCTATCCCTCTTCTCACCCTAAACTAATTGTATTTCATTCCTCCTCATCCCCAAACTTCCTCTACAATCAAGAAGCCACCCCACTAACTCTTTTGTAATTCTATTCTTTCTAAACTATGCCCTACCCCATTCCAAATCCCTTCCTACACAAGAATCCCATATTAATGTGCCATCAGACTGAATACCTCTTGGATGCAGCTCCTTGATGCCTCCAATTCTGCTTGGTCAGGTACTGCTATTATCACTACCATTACTACTCTTGATGCTGCTGTGTCTCTCTGCTTGCCTCCTCCACGATGCCTCTCCCCACAACATAGGCTCTTTCACCAGCAAGTAGTAGCAGTTGTGGCTCTCCTGGTATAAAAACAGCCCCAGCTGCTGGTCTGACAGGGATTTAACACCTGGTCTGCAGTTACTAAAATCCACCTAGAGAAAACCCTAAGGGCAGAAGCAAAAAATATGTTTGTGAGAAAACAGGATGTATGGAATCCATATTATTAACAAGTCATTACAAAACCACATAGCAAGCAGTATGTGTGGTCTGATTCTGTTCAGCACTTGTTTTGGTTAAAGAGGCTTCGCCTTCATCTTCCTGCTTCTTGTCTCAGCGTGGCTGCCCAAATGTAGTCTTTCTGTACAAGCCTGGCAGGTACATCCTATTCAGAAGTGATGATTTTTTCCTTACCTTTTCTCTTTATAATTTCTTGCCATCCTATCTTAGTGATTCCTCTTATAGATACTGTCCCCTCAGTAGTTGCATTTACGCCCAGTTAGCAGGTTGGACATGTATGAGATTACAAAGGAAGAGATTAGATTTATTTAGTATCACTATCGAAGTTACATTTAAGTCTTGCAGGCTTCCACCTTTGAATTAAACAGGTTTTCTCAGGTTACATACACCGCACATAAACCAGAGTCACTTCAAAACTACAAGCTTATTTCAGAACCTAACCCCCTCCAAAACAATTTAACAATTCATTTCCATTTGACTCTCAAAACAGATTCTGTAATCAAAATTATATACACTTTTAACATTATTTTTTAAACAACCAGAGCTTAAGTGGTAAAGGAAAAACCACTGTTGCACAGCTGGAAAATGTTCTAGTTCAGAAACACCCTGCTCTCTTTTTTGTTCAAAATGCTTTCACAATTCAAGTAAAGGTTATAAACTTTTTAATCCGCTGCAAGCAGGAAATGTTCTACTCCATTCCAATATTTAATGCTGAAGTGTATTTTGTTACAAAATAATTTGCCACTACAGTTGATAGTATCTTACAGACAAGAGTAGACAGTATTAGCATCTTTTTTTCTTATATAAAATACATTGTATTAACTTAATGAGGAAAAGATAACACTACATACGTTATTACTTCTCATAACTGCTAATTTCCTGCCATGAAGAATTTGCTTTGAGCTCTGAAAGAATATGAACTCCAACTATATATGACCTCAATGTTTACAATGAAACTATATATAAATGACAGACTGTGGGGCAGAAGGGGCATTTTACCTTGCAGCACGGAACTGTTTCAGTTTCTGCCTCTAGTTTTCAAACAAGATGGCTGCGCACTTATCGGTAAATGGGTACAAAGTCCAGTCACGTGAACTGAAACAGAAAGGTGGAGGGGAAGAAAGAAGGACAACGCTGAAAAAGACAACTTTTTGTTATGTAACACTGACAATATTTCTTGGTAAGACACTACTTCACTAGTAGGACACAATCTTAACATGTTTTCATAATGCATATATACACATGCCTAACCAAGACACTGGTTTTATTTTTTTGCTGAACATCTCATGTTAGGCTTTTCAAATGCTAGTGACTTTCAATCATATTTTTGGAAAACAAGGGCAATACCAGAATCTCGGGTACATTTTTGCCTTCTGTACACATGGTAAGGGTTCCTGCAGAATATGTACATAGCAACTTCTGAGAAAGTGCATTAAAACACCTTTTTAAGCATAATTTCAGACCAGTGTTTTTCAAACTTTTCCACTGGATGCACTGAAGTATTTAGAGATTCTCTCTATATAAATACTGTACACCATAGCCCATCCTGGTTTGCTAGCTACACATTCTCTTAGAAACTGTGTGCTCCCAGAAAATGACCACTCCCAGGAAGTCCAAAGACCCTAATAGGAAAAACCATTTGTTAAATGTTGAAAAGTGCTAGCTAGTTTATGTGTTATCCCCCTCCCTCCACCCCAATTTATGTATTTTTCACAGAGAAACTTGATCAGGAAGAGACAAGATGCACGTCCAAATATGTGTGACAATCAATGACAATGAAACATAACAGAATCCAAGCCTTACATTCTAAATATAAAATTTTACTTTTCTTCCAGGCAAAATAGTAAAGCTAACGATGACTGGGAGAAATCAAATTGAACCAATGGTTTTGAACAGCTGTCTAAACGCAAAGTTTAAATTACATTTTTCTGTGGTTCAAGAAATCAGTACAGCTTGTTCAGAGCTTTTCTCCTGCATTTTTCCTCCCTCTACTTTAAAATAACATTCTACTGTAACAACTTTGAAACAATTTTAAACTGCCAACCTTTTCTCTGTCTCAAAAAAAAAATAGGAAATGCTAGCCCTACCTTAAACCTTTGAAAACCTCTGTACCTATTGTCTTGCAGTTTTTGAAAGCATTAACAAGTGAAAATAAAGACAATTTTAAAAAATCTTGTCAGCCTCCCTAAAATACATAACCAGCTAGTTTTTAATATCTCTGATTAATCATATTTTTAGATAAATCATATTTTAGAAAGTAATGAGAAAAAATGCTTCATACAGATGAAACAGTACGAGATGCAACAGATGAGATGCAACATCCATTGGCAAAACACAAAAATATTTGTACTTCACCAAGTCTTATGTACATACACTGCAACTCTTCAGAGATGTATAACTATTTACTTACAATAAATTTTATTAAAACAAATCATTATTAAGCAACATTAAAAAACTTGTAATCCTGTAAATTAGAAGAAAGTAGTGATAGAACAAGGATATGTGTGCTAAAATATAGGTGGATTGAATGAAAAGATTTGTCTGTTCTAATTAACGTGACAATTGAAGGCATTTCATATGGAAAACCAAAATGCAGCATAAAAAGATATATTCATTCTAACTAAAACAGTATGCCAAAAATTATGAAGAGTTAATGAGTGAAAAACCAAACAATCTCCCTCTCTCCTAGCCAAATCTGAGCACTGAATGAAGACTGAACTGAGGGTTTTTCTTTGTTTGGGTTTCTTCTCCATGTTTGATTAGAAATCACTAAAGGGTGCTAAAGTGACAATTACTCAATGATTTCAAAGAATAAGTAGGACAGAAAACTGAAATGCTAAGAGGGAGGCTGCATTTAGGCTATGGTAACTAGGGTACTACGTTATCCAGTAATGTATTCTCCAATGATAAGGAACAGAGATATGTTGGACTGTATTATCTGCTTTGACTAACAGGTGTTTCTGTGGTTTGGTTGGTTTTTTTCCACATGGATAGGAACACAGTGTCCAACTTTGTTTTTTCTTTATTAATTTGTTAGAAACGTTTTTAAGATACTTTGGTCTTCTGGTCACCAAGTGGGAGACAGTATCTTCTCATTTATATATGAACGTTCCTATGTATAACAAGAGTTCAACTCATCAAATTGGTAAAGGAAAGTATTTTTTAAGTAGTGTTTGAGAAGAAAAGAAGATAGAAGGATGCATAATTGGATTTATTGGAATCTAGTGGAATGGCAGAGCTGCAGTGAGGCAGACCTTTTGTCTCGGTTCATCAAAACATCTCTGCCAAAGCTTTAAAAGTTTAGGATTGAACTTCATCACACCACTTATTCATATATTATTCATATACCAGGTACAGTACAAACATCTTTGTAAAAAAAACCCCACCCATAATACACTGCTCTCAAACTGGGTGAATGTTGGTGTACATCTAAATTCTTATGCTTCCACACAAATCTGCTAACAAAAACCTGTGTTTAACAGGGATTCAAATGAAATACGTCAATTACAGAGGTAAAATGAAACAACTTCTATCATAGTAAAACCCAAGGAAATGAGCTAACTTCAGAAGATATTTTGGAAGTCACACATATCCAGAATTAAACGATACAGCCCTGTTGCTCCTAGGGACTTTGTACAAATTGATTATTGGATGATAGAGGATATTTATTCTGCAACGAATCTTCAGGAAAAAAAGGTGTTTAAACTTCATTCATTCTTTGGCTTAGTCCAAAAACACCAGTGACAAACTGCATTCTAAAATTTCTATAGCGATGTAGTTATCCTGAAGGATATAGGAGAATCATATATGAACTTGTGAAATCTGTGGATTGCAAAGGACTCTGTGCAGTTCTGAGGAAGTCACAATGGCTTTAATGTATGAAATTCAGTAACATGGTCTAATGATTTATTTTTTTTCCCCCACAGTTGTGCGTAACTTTAGTTAAGAGTTACATACAGGAGTTTAGCTGGAAGAACATATCAGCTATGCCATGTAAGAATAAAGATCCAGGTTTTGTAGTTGCTATAGCCATAGTTTCTGACTATCAAATAATATTTGTCTAAGCTACCTCAAGTCACAAACAGAACAAGATCTCTAAAGAAAGATGGGCTTGGACAGGAAAAATGTATTTAATTGAATCTACTAGATAATGTATTTTATTGTATTTCCTGATGGGATGAAGTCAGAAAAAGCAGATAAATATGCAGGTCCCCACCCTTTGTCAGGTCCTTCAAGAAGCAAAAATCACCCAGCTAAATATAACAAAAAATGGCACATGGGCAATGTGTTTCCACCAACTTAAAAAAGCTTTAGTGCAGACACCACCCCAGAAGAGGCTGGTAGAGATTCGGTGACAAGAGTGACATCTACCGAGTGAAGATCCATGCTTTCTGAAGCAGGGACTCTTTCCCCCAAGCTCTGCAACTCAAGAATACAGCCTAACCTACTTCATTTCATGAGCACAACACAGGGTGGCTACTCTCTGAATGGCACATCCTACTTAATTATGATATTAGAAGTCTTGTTAATAGCTTGTGGAAAATTGTATTAGTTCAATTTTTCCAGATGAGGGCGTAACTGTTGGCCTAAAAAGGAAAAGTCAGCGAAAAACAGATTATGGAGCCAGGTTGCCAAATGCGGTGATTACTATAATGCTCATTCCCTATACTGTTTGTAGCAGCCGCTGGTCTAAATGACATGCGCAACATTTTTGAAACAGTGCTAAAACAATTCATTCTCTAACACAGCAGATAACTGCCTCATCAGGCTTGCAAGATAGTAATTTTTCATA
The DNA here is from genome assembly GCF_031877795.1 of Strix aluco. Taxonomy (NCBI): domain Eukaryota; kingdom Metazoa; phylum Chordata; class Aves; order Strigiformes; family Strigidae; genus Strix; species Strix aluco. Next base: position 58,315,910 of record NC_133932.1, read on the forward strand.
CTTAAAAATGCAGAAAAATCTTTCAAACTGTACGAAGAGGTAGTAAACTCTTCGTGGGCTAGATGCGTTGCCACTGATATCTTTCAGTGAATTATTATACTATTCTCAATTAATGAGGAGGCAGCTAGAAGTGATCCATAAAGAAAATGATAATTTAGACAAGTAAAACCAAAAGTTTTCAGCTTTTGACTTGGCACAAAATGGGGAACAACCTGACTCACCAGCAGTAGTAAAAAAATATTCCTAAGAACTACAAATCATTCATTAGTGAACAAAATAAAACTATGGGAAAAATGGTAATTCAGTTATGTTAATTCAAAGGTATGTTGTATCTGGAACTAAGGCGGCAGTCTATCAGTAAAAAGCGGCCTTTTTATAAAACCCACAGCTACAAAAATGTACCCAAGTGCTGGACTTCTCTAAGGATACAGAAGAACTAGAATCCTGAAGAGCAATCACAATGCTAAAAGCTTCAGAAAGCAAGATTTGTGAGGAAAGGTTAAAGGAATGAAATTTGTCAAATCCAGGGGGGGGAAAAAAAAAAATAGAGGAAGAACGCAGGATATCCTAGTAGAGCAAAAGATTCACTGAAAGATTTAGAAAATTTTAGGCATAATGTCTGGACAGACATTTTAAGCATATACAATTGTGCCTTCAAGAATTCATCTAGATCTTGATTAGTTCTTGTGGCCTTACCTATATGCAAGCACATGAAATGGAAATCTAGGAAGCTTTCAATCCTGCAGTGTCAGTGTGAGCAATCTTTTACCTTACAGAACCCAAGGTGAAACGTTTGAGATGCACCTAGTAGGTGGAGCTAGCCAGCTTAGGAAAAATAAAAAAAAAATTAGGGTCTCACTGGCTCAACAGCACTAGGATTACAGTGCTTCCTTCTAGGTATCCCTAATATCTAACTGTATCAGTGTTTACAAGTGGTGTTTCCTGTTTTACAAATGTTTTATGAAAACCAGTATCTGTTATTGATCTTCTGCTAAAATTTTAGTTCAAAGTATAAAATAAGAAACAAGGCTACATCACTTTCTCATACATTTTGTTACAACACACTGAACCTAATTCCCCAAGGTATGTAAACATATGCCTAATTTAAAGTAGGTGGACAGCTTAATGAGGGGACTATTTCTTCACCTAAAAATTAGTCAGTGCCCTACATGCTAGTGCTCACAGAGCATATTTGACATTGGCTGTCCACAACAGCCATGTTCTGGAGTACCCTATTAGTGCACGTTTGCATGTCTGCACATGTAGGGAGGAAGACAGGGCAGTAGCTTCAGGAGGGAAGAGAATTATTCCAAAAATGGAATTATGACTTGGTTGAAAGGTACACTAGCTCCTGCATCCAAAGAAAAGTCCCTAGTCAAGAACAGCCTCTATACCTAATAGAACTCAGCTGCAATAGGGATTCAAGAAGCAGCTGGCTAACTGCTTGGCACTGCCCCCTCTCCTCTCCCTTCCCATCATTTCTGTGTTTCTGTGTCCCGATCAGAGTTGCTACGTTGGATGTTCCAGCATGGTGTTATGGCTTCTCTGGCTTGATAGATCTAGACACTCAGACTGCTAGAATCACTGCAAAAGAAGAAAGGTTGTGGTACTGTACAATAGTTGGCCTCCAACAGTCTCCCTGCACTACCTAGGCTGTTAGCATGTTTACCCTGATCATGTAGACATTCTGGGCTGAGTGTCAGCCAGCTCATTTACCTCTGCTTGACTCTTCTGGGTAGATACAAAATTGGAAGGGCATGCACCCATAAAGTAGGTAGAACGTCTGAGCTCTGGAGGCTCAACTCTCCAGCTTGTTGCTTGCTGAGTGGGGAATACGCATACAAAATCTGAATCTGGAGCATTACGGATCAGTGGCTTAGAGACCTTGTGACCCAGAAAAATCACAATTCCACACAACTCTCTTTTCATCTGTAGATGTAATTACTGAAGCCTTTGAAGAGGTTGATCTTAGGAGCACAAGACTGAAAGGGACCACTGGAGGGGTGACTGCGTTCAGTTCCACTGCTACCGCCTGAAACCAAGTGATTGATGTCTCGCTCACAAAGGTTGACAGAACGTGTATTCCACATGGCACTACAAATAGGAATTTCTTCCTAAAATCTGTAACAATCAAACTGTAGTAAAATGAACAAATATAGCCATAAAATTCATACACAGACAAGAAAGAAAACCAAGAGCTTAACTGGTATTTTAGGCTCCTGCAACAGTGGAAAGTTAGATAAATGAAAGTTGCAAATGATATTACAGAGGAAGCCCATATCACACAGGAAAAGCAAAACAAGATGCAGTGCTTCAGATCTTATGTGGAGATGCAACCCCTCCTGCCCTAATCTTTCTGATAGTTTAAGGTTAAGAGGGACCCACCCATTAAGCACTTCAGGATTTTAACTACAATGACACTGCTAATCACTTTGCCTGTGTGCAACCAATATTTTACTGGAAGACCAAAAATTATGTCAAGAAGCTAATTCACAAGCCATAGAGAAGAGAAAATGATTCTCACTGCCTATAATGGAAACAAAAAAAGGCCCTGAAGCATGGCATTAAGGCTTCAGTTCCCAGCTTCAGAAACTGTTCATTCTGTTATACAATCCCATCAATAAATACAGCAATTGACATCTAAAAATACCTTAGATCCCTTGTTCCCTCTTGTGTGCTTAGTTGGCTTCTCTAGAATTTCACCCCTCATTGCTGCTTAAGAACCTTTATATAGCACCTCATCTAAATTTATAGATGACCAACGTATATCTTCTTCACTTTATTCTTCTCAAGCATAACACATCATCTTTCTTGCCTTTGTAACTAACCCACTTGTAATTGGTGGCCAATATCAAAATCCAGAAAATGGATAGCTCTCCTCTCCCTACTTGCTTGGCTGTGAGAAGACCTATGACTGATTAAAGAGGATATACTCCCTTTTGACATATGTAGTTAATAAAACATGACTTAGATCAGCAGGTGTATGGTATTATTTTAATTACCTTAAGACATATATTCATTTTCCCTTTTGCAACCATAAAACCATGAACTGAAACAATAAAATTCACTTAATTCATATTCTTAGGGTGAAAACCTCTTGTTTGGTGACATCCAGCACTGGGAGGGGTTTCATTTTCTGAGAGTTTATAGGCTCAACTGTAGCAACTGTTGGGAAT